>NC_141625.1:15337488-15702488 GCF_047967505.1 Dipteris shenzhenensis
TACACAGGGTCTCGAAGTATCTTAGAGTAATTGTTTTGCCACTTGCCTTTTGTATGTGCTCGTAGCAAGTCTAACAACTAGCAAGAAGTGCATAATGACCTCCGCATTCTTGAATCTTTGAGAGCATGTTTAGCAAGGAAATTTGGTTGTTGTCCCAAACTATCTACTTGCAAGAGGATGCCTCTCAAGCTCTCAAGCTGGTCGAAGGGAAACGAGCTACCCGTATTACTAGGAGATGGGGAGGTGATCAGGGTGGCTGAGCTGCATACTAGTGATTGGAGGCAAGCAGTACAAGGGCGTAGAAGGGATTGTTTCCTCTAAGAAGCTGGCAAAGTTCTTCTCAAAGTTCCAAAGAGCTTGAAGAGTATGTTTAATAGGGGAGGCATAGAACTTGTTTGGTTGGAGGCTTTTGTCACTACCTGAGTCATGGCTAGAGGCTCTTATCCTTTGGTTGATCATTGTTTTGAGCATGTATAGTAGGAGTCTCCAACTTTTTTAGACTATAGCTTAGCGTGGAGATCAAGTATGTACGTAGCTTCATGTAGAGTGATTGTGTGTAGATCAAGTATGTACTTAGCTTCGTGTAGAGTGATTGTGTACTAACAGGTCTAGTAAGTTGGGGGACGAGCATTTTTTGAGCGAAATCTTCCGAGCGTCCGAGCGAAGGAAAAAAAAAAGCTTCCAACTATGCAAAATTGTGGCAAAAATGGATCGGAAGAAAACATAGTTTCACTTAGAAATATGCAAAGTATTATATCAATTCCTATTTTATACACAAATATTTATGTGAATCTTTGGGAATGGTGAGAACATAATGGGATGGCTTTTGAAGAAACCCACATGCAGAGTAGACTTCTCTATGAAAATTCCCTTATGATCCTTCTTACAACATTTACCTAATAGGAGGTGACATTGAAAAACCTCTCTCAACCTATCTTCATGAAAGGGTTGTTCCAAAGAAAACTGATTGAAGCAAACCATCAAGGTAGTTTCGCCAATGAAACCCCTTTGAAGTAGGTCTTTTAAGGTAGTTTTGCTGGCGAAACTACCTTGGATAGCACTTTTAAAAGTGACATAACTTTCACACCCAATGTCCAAATATAGTCATTCAACCACTCAAATTGATCGGAAAACCCCATTTGAGCACATCAATGAAGTTAGATCTTGCATATGTAGTATTAAACATTACATGTATTTTATGAGAGTGATATATAAGCCCAAGTTAATACTTATTTATAGTAATTTAAACTTCTTTAGAAAGATGTCCATAAATATCTTGTTATTTATGCTATAAAAACAATAGAAAGATATTGCCATATGATATAAAAGTGTTTAATAAGTAATTATATATGTACAATATTATTACATTGAGAGTGATTATGAGGGATGTTTCTTAAAGGAGTTATTTTTCAACACTTTTTTAAGGTGATAACAGGGGTACAAAAGAATGTCTATGAATAAGAAAATTTATGTTATGTAAAAATGAATGAGTGACTAGTCTATATATTTTTATGTTTCTAGTAAAATAAAAGTGTAAAAACCATGTTTCCTAAAGAAATACAATTTTTTAAATCTCTTGAAAAACACGCTCGGATAAACCTGCTCATAGGTTTTTGCTCGTAAAATTGATGCATCCTAGTAAGTTGTAGTGTTATTGGAGAGGTAGCTTGACATGCACTAGAGCCTTGGGAAGTGTTCCTCTTACTCAGGCCGTCATGAATTTACTCTCCTCTAAGAGCACCTTTTTTGTTCATCTATAATGGTTTGCTTTCTTGCTAGTCATGAAATTTCTTGCCATTCTAAAGGAATCTCCTCTCTTATGAGTCCCCCTATCCATCACCACTAGTATACTATTCAATTCATGGGATGTATATAGTCCCTTTTTATAGGTTATGTTCATAAGGGGATATCTATATCCTAGATCTTCTCTCCATCAGTGCTCCATTTTTTCATAGCATTTATCTATTGCATTATTATACAGGGGAGTACTTCTCATTGGTCCAAGCCAAACCTTGGGGCATCTCATTTACTATAGATGATGTGGTCTCAAACTATTTTCACTAAATTGAGGTCAATACCAAAGAGGAGGCAAAAGCAAGGCCATAGGTGTTATACATATTCCCCATACACAGAAACTACAAAGGTCCCCAAGGGATAATAAATCTATAGAGTCTAAGCATATACCATTTACATCCAACCCATTTTTCTTCTGAGGCAAAATCCCTCTCCATCAATTCATTACTCATGGGATCCCAATCAATAGTAATTTCGAGGAGGCTCAAGTCCTATATAACCCTTAAATAATCATGGTCATGCCATAAAGTTACAAGACAGTAGTTAATAAACATTACCACATTCTCTCCAATGGTTTTCAAAGTAACCATGAGGAAAAGGTCCACAATGTTTTTATGGACAATCAAAGTGTTGACAACCCCAAGGAATGCAAGTATTCCAAAGGGGATTTGTGTGTAGAAAGAGAGAGAGAGAGAGAGAGAGAGAGAGAGAGAGAGAGAGAGAGAGAGAGAGAGAGAGAGAGAGCATTATAAATGTATATTTGTCTCTCAACAATGAATACAAGGTGACAAAGGCTACGTGATATTAAGCTTCCTCTCCATGATTTTTCCCTTTCCATAAGTTGTTTTGTTTCATCTACTACTCGCTTTCCCTTCTTGTTCATTTCCATGTTTTGTCACTTTTCCTTTTTGTTCCTTTCCATTTTGTTCTTTTGCATCCCCTCTCCTTTGTTGCTCCTTGTATTTTTGTTTCCCTTTTTTCCTCCACTCAATTTCCTTATCCTCCCTTCTAACCTATTAGTTGCTTCTATGAATTTTTCTCTATTATCTTGTGAATTTCTACCCTTCCCCTCCTCCAGCTTTCATTCTTATGCCTCCTTAAAATTTTCCCTTCTGTCCCATTTGTTTGATTATGTTTTCCTCTATCGCAGTCATTTCTTGCACTTAACCACCATTTTTTCTTCCTTTGCTTGATTCTTTCACCTTTATTTTTCCTTCTGTCCATTTGGTCATGTCCTTCATTCCATTCCCTTTCCATACATTCCCTTGCATTTGTTCCCTTCACTTTCATTGGACCCTTCCCTACCTTCAATTCCCTTCCCTCCCTTCTCTTTGTTCCTTTTCTTTTTGTTCCCTTCCCTCCCTTCCATTCCTCTTTTTTGAAGGGAGTGAGGGAGTGGCTAAGTGTGATAAGGTGGGTAAAAAGAGGGTAGGGGGTTGGGCCATGTCCATGAAAGGGAAAGGACTTAAAATAAAGGAGTAAGAGCTAGTCAAGGATGGGAATAAGGAGGGATAAGGGGAAGGGGGCATGGGGTAGCAAGGGGAAGGGCCTTAGAAGGGGGGGTGAAGGGAGGTAGTATTGATTGATAAAGTTAGAGGGGGAAGGTATGGGGGGCTGTGTACAAGTATTAAAAGAGGGGTAAGGGAGGTGAGTAAGGAAGGGTCGGGGGGGCGGGAGGGCACATCCAAAAGACTAAAAGTGTGGGTAAGGAAGGGGTAATGGGGGACACAAATTACAAGGGAGAAGGGAGATAACATGAGGAGTAAGGGAGGGGGCTATAAGGGGGGTAAGAGAGGGGGTTGAAACAAGGGCAGGGAGGGGGGGGGGGGCTTGAGGGTAAGGATGAGGTAAGGGAGAGAGGGAAATAGAGGTAAGGGGGTGGATATGGGAGGGGAGTAAGGGAGGGGGTCAAAAGGGGGGGTAAGGGAGAGGAGTAATGTAAGGAGGGGTAAGTGGAGTTGTGCTAAGAAAGGATGAGGGTGAGTTGTGGTGACAACAATGGCTATGAGAGGGGGGGATTAAACAAGGGGTTAAAGAAGAGAGTAAGGAGGTATAAAGGGGGGGGTTGGGAAGTGTGCACATCACTAAACATTGGACCAAGAGGGAGCAAGGTGAGGCAAGGGTTTGGGGGGGGGGGCATGTTGTTAAAAGGGAAGGTAAGAGAGGGGAGTGAGGAGGGTTAAGAGGGGGTTATCGTCATAAGGAGGTAAAGCAAACCATGTTTGTTGAAAGGGAAATGGACCCCCACAATCAAGAAGAGCTTAATGGTATTTGTGTGTAGTAGATGGCCAAGATGAAGAAGAATCCTAGAAGGCCTTTTAACCATTGAGCAACACTAAGTAGTTGAAGTAATGGATCCAAAAGTATCCAAAGTGGACCTAAAGCTCAAGCATCAAGCCTTGGGAGGATATGGAAGTGGCTAATAGATCCAGATATGGAAAAGACCTAGATTAGATCTCGAAGTTAACTAGATAGCAGAGAACAATAAGTGGTAGATTGAAAGTCAAGAGGCCTAGAATCTCCCTAGAATCCAAGAATGCCAAAAAATTTGGTTCAATAGTGGAAACAATAGACCAAGACCTCATAGAGTTAAAACCAGCTAAGACACCCAAATTGGACCAAGAGTTCACCAAATGACATGGCACCCAAAAGACTAGATGTGGGACCTAGAGCAAGATTGGAACAACACAAAACATAGATACAAATGATACACAAAAGGCAAATGAGATGTTAAGCTTAGACTATGGGAATCACATTGTGACATGTCAAATGGCATGGGCATACTCTATGAGGGAACATACCCTTGAATTGGGAGTCGACATTGAATGGATATTGAGGCCAAGAAGGAGTCTTAAAGAGCCTTGATTGCATCAGGCGATTCATGGATGTGAGTTGATAACATAGAGGCAATGCACCATTAGGTTTTCCCAAGGATAGGATTGGCCATATTCTGTGATATGTTGTACATTAGGTGCATCAATGCTGAAGCTTCATTAATGGAGTCCATTTTGTAAATAACTTGGCTTAGGGAAATGGAACTAGCTCCTTGAGGACGAATCCTTATAAAATCCGATCACTTTTGTCTTAGATTATTTATTAACAGAGATTGCCGCATTACTAAGGATAGTTGAGATTAGTTAAGAGATGACCAACTATCTTAGTTGGAGATTTTTTAACCTTACTATAATGAAATGAAAAATCTATTTTCTATATACTAGCTTCATCATCTTGATTGTTTCTTTGAGTTCTATTACTTCATTTGTGTGTTGAGAGAGTGGACTATGTGTACCATGTCATGGATCATTTTGTGAGCGAGGCTTGTAGGTTGGGATATAAATAGGCCATGGAGTGAAGTAAATTGTGAAGGACAAGAGTGTCCATATACAGATTTCCATGAGGATTTGGGATCTTTGAATAGCTCTCGAGGGGGGGGGTTCACTTAATTATATATGTGACTATCCTGTGAGCTCAATAGAAGGACATATTTAATTCCTTTTTTCTCACATTTTCACTGATAGAAGGATTCCATAAAAGTATTTTTGGAAAAAGATTATAGATTGAATAGGAAAAGAATGCATTTAATTAATGAAAAACCTCGGGGGGGTCAGTCATCATATGTAACCCTATCACATGAGTTCAACAAAATTATATTTTTAATTTCTAAATTTTACACAAATTAATATACATAAGGGAGTTTTTAAAATAATTTTGGAAAAATTGTATAGATTTGTATAGAAAAAGGGTACATTTTATTAGTGAAAAATTTATAGATAAGCGAACTTACAAATAGTCCTTGAATGCACGTGATATAGAGGGTTTATACATAGTGAACCCCTTGAGTGAAAAACTCATAGATAAGGGATTTTAAAAATAGTTCTTCAATGCACATGATCTATAGGGTTTATACATAGTTATGCCACCCCCCCATTTCCCGAGGAATTGCGGAGGTGCTCATAGTGGCTATCTTTATGTATCTGATAGTTGTGTGGTGAACATGGGGATTGCAAGGTCACAAGACTATTCATGGTTGATGAACTGGTTGAGTAGCACGAGAGCTTTGGGCACATAGAGGTCACCTATGTAGGAGAGTAGGGTAGATCAAGAGAGAAAAAATTGGGACAACTTGGATCATTGTTGACTTTTTTGGTCTCTGGCTTTGATGTAGGCTTGCAAAGTTTGGATTCTAGAAGCACTCGATTGGGAATCTCTACAGAGCATTGTGAGCACTTGGTTATATTTTGAGTTAGTGTTCATCTTCCCCTTGCTCTAGTAGTTGGTCAACATCCCCTCCCCTTATCATTGATGTCTGCACTAATGCTACTTTCTTTGCAATAGTAGTAGGTAGTTGTTAGTTTTATGTGTTTCTTGCACATGTATGCATGAATTTAATAAGGTTGTCCTTGTTGGTGCAGAAGGCACCACATGTGCATCGGGTATGGGGGGTCCCAAGCCCCACCCCCTAGCCATGCAATGCCGAGCTCTCTCCTCCCAAAAAACCCCGGGAGGGATGAGAGAGAGTAGGCAAATGAGGCCTTTATATCCAAGTCCCCCCAATACACACTTATGATTATGGGATTGCTCCCATTAGATTCCACGTGTCAAATAGCCATGGACCCCCTTATAAATACAACATATTCCAAGCAACCATGCTCAATCGAGGGGGGAAGGCCACCACCTTCAACACCCCCCTGTGGACAAACCCCAAGGTACAACTAATCAAACACAGGCGACCCCCAACGAAAGCAAGGAGGGACCAACCAAAAATGGCATATGGGACAAATCAAAGTCCATGTAGCCACCAAAGATCAGCGTACATGAAAGCCCATAGGAGGCACAAATGAACACGCATCAAGGAGTTATGAGAGCCGTCGTCGCCGCTATTGTCATAATGTCACACTTTTGAGTTGCCACACGGATCGCGACAATTTGTTGCCATGCAATATAGAGAGCTACCACGTGTTAATAGCCTACATGTGCACAGGTCCATAGACTTCCCTACTTTGATACCATGTTGGCATAGAAGGCACCATATGTGCATCAGGTACAGGGGGTCCCAAGCCCGGCCCGCTAGCCATGCAATGCCCCTCTCTCCTCCCAAGAAATCCCAGGAGGGATGAGAGAGAGTGGGAAAATGAGGCCTTTATATCCAAGGCCACCCAATACACACTTATGATTATGGGATACTCCCATCAGATTCCACGTGTCAAATAGCCACGGCCCCCCTTACAAATACACCATATTCCAAGCAACCATCCTCAATGAAGGGGCGAAGGCCACCACCTCCAACAATCCCCATTTGAATAGAGTGAATACTTTGTAGTTTGCACCAAGTGTGATTTCATAACATGTCAAGTGAACATAAAAATGAATGTACCACATTATCTGAATCTAGGACCCATGAGTAGAGAGCCAATGCACCTATTACATTAAGAGAGAAGGGTGCATTACAATTGGTATCATAGTTTTTGGCACAAGTTTTATTATTTGATATAGGTGATATCATAACTACCAACTTTGTATGTTTGGTTTGGCCAAACTATCCATAAAACATAGGAGGGTAGTCACAAAGAAGGCCTTTTCAATATAGAATACACGTCACAATGTTCATCATCCTACCATGACTTTTGGAAAAGATCAAGAGCACGAGAAAGATCTATATTGGAAGTGGGTGATATAATTTGTTAGTTTGTGTCCAGGTCATGTGGTGTTGCAAGTACAATTGAGGTCGATATATAGCCAAAGTCTAATACTACTTATGCATGTTCTTTTCTCAATAAAAATTGTATTCTCTTATTTTGAACTAATAATGCAAAAACTAGGAAATATAATTTGTACCTTATTCTATATTGCAAAAATCCTAGAATAAAATTTTACTTTAAACAAATTCAATCCTCTTTTAAATATTAACTTTTTCTTAACTTGTTAATAATTTAAATAAAAAAAATAATTTAAATCCATGATATATATATATGCATATACATATACGCATATGTATACATATACATATACATATACATACATACATATATATACACACACACACACACACACACACACACACACACACACACACACACACACACACATATAAATGTACATGTACATATACATATATATACTTTGTAGGCTTTCACAAAGACTCCCAGGATGCACAGCCTCCTTGGCATAGTAGCCAGACATGTAGAAGACATGGAGGGATTATTAGCAAGGAGTCGAGGTAGTAGAAAAGATACTATGGAAGCTAAACGACAAGCTAACAAGAACATAGATGGGATCTGGAGCTCATAAATCATGGTATGATCGCATGTTGTATATGATATAACAGTCTATAGTCATAGAAGAGCTTGTTATGCATCTAAATGTTTCCAAAAAGCAATATAGCTTGTACTTTGTATGATATATAGAGAGTAGTCCGAGGATACTCACATGGCCCACTCTTCACAAACTCCATCACAGACTCGAGCAATACCAGCTTGCGTGAGTACTTATGGAACTTGATAGCTACACACACAAAGTGAGAAGGGCGTTGCGCCAGTGATTTATGAGCAACCTTAGAATGATCAGATTGAGTTTAGTCCCTCCCTAAGTTCCTCTATCAAAGCTCCACATTCATGTATCTTATTTTGGCACCATACATAACTCTATGTTGTCTGAGGTGGCTCATGCAACCACGTAACTTACTAGGAATGAGATCTATGCAGCCAAAACTAGGCGCTCATGCTGGTTATCAAACTGACAATGCATGATCCGCAAGAGATAGCTCATGAAACCATATTGGTAAGAGACACAAGAAACTATGCCTCTTGAAGATCCCATACTATGATGGCTTATATGGATCTAATAGATTAGATTGCCACCTCTACACCCGGTATCAATGGTTAGGTGGGAATAGTTATGGGTCAATCTACACTTGATATTGTTTGATCCAAAAACACACAAGAAGTGTGGTTCCTCCTTAGATAGCGGAGTCGTCAATTGGTGAGATAGAGCAAAAGATCCAAGTGGCTAGTATTATGACTAGTTACTAGGTAATCAGAAGGTAAGACCTTACACTAGACTACTATGGCTATATGGTTATTAATGGGAAGCTCTTGTTGTGGTTTAATACAAGACTAAGGTAGTTGTTAGGACATCAATGACTCATCCTAACTATGAATTTCATCATGACAGACAGCCTATAGTCATACGGGATCAATACGTGAATAGGCAATTGTCCCACAATTATCAGTGCTTGCATACTCACTACTAGAGTCACGGAGTAAAAGACTTTACATACTAAGTAAAGTTGGGAAGATTGAGAGAGGTCAGATCGTCTTCACAAAAGGTGTGATTCCTTTATCGATGCATTTTCTAAATGGTGAACAACCACTAAATATAATTATGTATAATGCTCTTTATGTACTTATAGCTAGATAGCCTCAACCACCAAATATAGAACTGTTGTATAATGCTCTTTATGTACATATAGAAGGGAATTATTTTGGAATCATTACCTACTACCAAATAGCTCCACTCATTAGGGCCTCAAGTCAATAGTTTTATTGGAGACACCTTCATATAGCCATAATCACCACATCCCCACAAGAGCCATTATGGGTTGGGATCTTCACATTCTAGCCCAGCATAAACTAAGCCCAAATGCAAAACTCTCAGTAAAAGAATCCTTGCATCCATGGATGTTTTTTTCCTATTAGTTTCGTTAAGAAGCGAAACTTTTATATTGGTGTCTATGCCTTGATAAAAATAAAGGTTTGAAAAATTCACCAAGATTTGAAAAATTCATCAATGCCACATGCCTTCATCAAGGCATGTGGCATTGATGAAGGCATGATATCACTAAATGGGTAACATATCTATGGTGATGTAATTAAGGGCTTCTTGGTTGTATGCACATATAACATTGAAGTACTAGAAGGTTGGGTGCAGTATGCTACCATATTATAGTTGGTGTACCTCTAGTATGCCAGCAGACCAGCCTTCCAGTATGTCTAGATTTGATGTGGATCCCATCAAGAAGCCTTTGACAGTATGATCACAGTTATGTTGTTCATTTAATGATATACTGCCTCAATCAAGACATACAAATATTTCTTATATGTAAAATGATGAGGCCATATCCCTTAAAAGAGCTTAAATATTAATACATGGACTACTCATCATTGATCTACAATTCTCTTGATACCCATATGTTATCGAAGAAGACAAAAGAAAGACTACTAAAATGTCAAAATGAGATGTTATCCATGCTGCCTTATCATTGATGAGAAGAAGAAAGGAAATGAAATGCATGGGGCTCCCATAATTTTTTGTGAAATTGTATCATTGGATATGTTTAGCTAAACATTCTTGTATTGAATAATTAAAACGTAGACTTGTAAGGAAAGAAAAAAACACATCACATTTTTAAGTCTAAATTCACAATGTTTTGTACATTTCAACTAGGAGTATAGCCTTGATTATGATAAAAAAGGTCTATTTTCAAGTGATTACAAAGACTTAAAAACCTTATAGTCAAACTTATGAAATAAAATTTATGAAATCTACTTTTATTTGATTAATTTGATGAAATTTAAAAAACATAGATGCATGAAACTATCTTGTTACATGTACAATCATGATTCTTCAGAGAATGGGTGAAAAATCAACTCCCTTAGATGGCCAAGACAAAGTGAAAATTTCTACAAGTCATTATATGAACCATGAAGTTGATGTGTATATGTTCAATGTGAAGTTGATTATGTGCTCAAAAGATGCAATTGTAAAGGTTGTGACAAAAAGGTGTCACCAAACCAAGTAAGTTGAAGCACTACATAAACCATACTAAAACAAAATAAACCCTATCAAATGATGGGGGATAATAAAGACCTATGTAGTTAGTGTTGTCTGCTTGATCTAAGGGCTAGATGATACGAGTAGCCAAAGATGCGTGATTCTTACTTGGGGGGTTCACCTCCCAAAATTTTGATGTACCACATGCATTCAAAAGGAGGGGTATTTTAATTCCACTTTGGGAAAAAATTAATAGAATTAAAATAATAGGAGGGGGTTTTTGAATTCAAGGAAAAATCTATTAGTTCATAACAAAATAGGAGTGGTTTTATTAGGGGCAAAAATTTTAGTTGAGGGGTTTTTTAAATACCCCTTGAACGCACATGATACCTAGGGATTATTAGTAGTGCACCCCCCAAGTATTCTTGTAGATAAGAGACTATGACGGCCCAAAAATTTGCAAAATCATTATGGCCTTTTAGATTTGAATGATTGTAGAGGAATGTTATAGAATCCATAGACAAGGCATTGTAGCAAAAACAACTTACACATTCAAGTAATATGAACTAAAAATAAATTACAAGGGGAGTTCCTAAACGTATGCTAACATTAAATGCTATATAAGCTATCAAAATATCATGAAGTATTTATACAAGAAGGCCCAATAGCCTTGAATGCAAAATAAGGACTTGTCATGAGTTCATAATTGGCTAGTGCCACATAAGAGAGTGCATAAGATAATCCAAGAAGAATGTGAGCTACCAAATGATAAAATACATAAAGATATGCTTTCTAGATTGATCATACCCTTGGATGACACCACAAAATTGATCAAATTTGGGTCCTCTAATCACCAAAAGTGTATGGAACTCGAGTGCAAGACTAAATGGATATTCATTTGAGGTCAAAGGTACAAGCACCACGTGATCTTATGCCATGGAGGTATTTGGATGGAGTGTGTGACATTAGTGGGTCAATGTGAGGGAGATAATCAAGATTTCACCAAAATGCATAATTTATAGAATTGAGATTCTATCAAGATAGAAATTCTAAACCAACATTAGGAAGAAATGAAAATCAAGATTTCACCAAAATGCATAATTTATAGAATTGAGATCGTATCAAAATAGAAATTCTAAACCAAGATTAGGAAGAAATGAAAATATGCACCAAATCATTCACTAGATGTGCTAAATATGGCACCAATCTTGAATTGTTCTTGTCCCTAAATCAAGCCCCATACACGTTTTGCCATGTGTAAAGATCCTTGATCTTGAGATGCATATTACCTCCCAATGCCTCTTTCTTGGATTAGCCATATACCGGCTAACAACTCCCACTACAAATGCAATGTCTGGTCTAGTAGCTATCATAGCATACATAAGACTCCTAACTGCTGATGCATATGGAACCTTAGTAGGGACTATGTGTGTTTCCAACCATATTGTTGCCTAGGGTTTTTTCTAGCCATAGTTGTTATCCAAATGAACCTTCGTTCTCTTGAAAGAGAGAGTTTTTTCTTCTTATGCATCACAATTCTACAAGTTTCAAGTGAGAAAATTTTATTACTTGTGCAAAGTATCATATCCATCGGACACAAACACAAGATGGTAGATGTACACCACTGGATATTTTTTGAAGCATTTATACGAAGTGCATGATAAGCATTCTAGGAAAGATGCATGTCACACCAGATTTGTGAACACATGTATCTTACTCATGTTAAGACCTATGAAAAGTGTTATACCCATGAGACACATACACATGATGGTAGAAGTACAACCATGTATATTTTTAGAGCATTTACACATGATGCATGATAAAAATCACATAAACATACGTTCTTACCATATAAATGATATTAGAATCACACAAAACTTTGTGAATGCATGGATTTCACTCACATTAAGATGCATACAGAGTATCTTATCCATGGGATGTATACACATGATGGTAGAAGTACGATGATGCATTTTTTTTGGAGCACTACGTAATGGTAGACATACAACAATGCAATTAGCCATAGTTTGTTGCCTTGAAGCAAGCATTTTTTCAAGTACTTACAATGTATTTTTCAAGAGTTCTCACAATGCAAAATTCTATTAATGTTCATCTTTTCAAGTTTTCCCACTCAAGTTTTGGAGGTTTGAAGAAGAACAATGTAGTTCATCTTAATCAACAATGCTCATCAACCTTCCTTTCTAGTTTCCTCTCCACACATAGTTTCCCATGATAACACAATTTTGGGATGCTACTTATAAATAGGGATGCATATTTGTGACATCCTTGTGGCACATTCTGGCATACTTCAATATAGAGTGCTTTTTTTTCTTCTCCAACCTAAACTTTGGAGTTTCATAATCCCTTAAAGCTCACGTAAGTATTTATTGCATTCTTATGATCAACATTTTTGTTGCTAGGCATAGTTCCATAATTCATGGAACTCGATAGTTGAAATCCTTATCCATATTTTGAATTTCAGCATAGTCTAGCAAATTATTTCAGCAATGCATTCTACTAATGATAGATTTGGAAAGGTATCTATATTTTTCTTGTAGTCTACATTTAGTTCTAGCACAAATTTATCAAAGATTTTGGTGTGTGTGATCAAGGCAAACTCTAGATCACATCATTAATCTAGATTCTCAATTCGTAAATTCTATTCCATATCCATATGCCCTACCAATAATTTGGATCATCATTTTGGGATCCTTGTTTTTTGAATTCTTGATTCTGAATTCAAATTTTGAAAAAAATCATATTTTCATTTTATCAACATCTAGGATCCCAAGATAGCTCTCACCTCTTGGTTCAATTTGTTTCTGAATTCATTTTTTGGATATATGAGATAGTATTTTGTTTAGCATCTTAGAATCATGCTTGGATCCTATGTCCAATGTCCATTTTTGAATTCCTTATCTAGTTTGGATTCATGAATTATTCCAAGATCTAAAATAGCCTCATGTTCATTCTATATCAAGAGAAAAGTCTTCATCACGTATCCTCAGTTATAGCCTCGATATCTAAGCTTTAAAGGCATTTGTGCTCAGATTTTCAAGTCGCAATTTTGGAGGCTCATTCTTGTACTCTTTAGTAATGTTTGAACACATTTTCTTAGCTTTTAGGACATTCTTTATTTCAACACTCACCAAAGTCTCAAACTTATATTTCTAGCATTCAATCTCAAATTTCTAGCTCATCTTGGATGACCATTCTTCGATCTCAAATTATAGCTCCACAATAGAACATTTAGATTTCAATTCCATATTACCACATTCAAATCCACGATTGCATGACATCAAGGTAGATACGGTGGAGCACTTTTTTTGCTATTCAGTTCTACACACCCGCGATTGCATGACATCCTAGATTCCACATCAAGGATGATAAGGTGGGGCAGTTTTCTAGTAAGTTCTACACTAGCTACTTTAAAAAATAGAAATTCTCTCCATATATAATTATTTTAGTTCTTGATACATGGTTACACAAAAAGTCCAGATCTCCTACTACTACTAGTAAACGTCCTAATATCTGATAGCACACCTTATAGCAACTACTAATAGATGTGCCTCACATATAGCTTTTTGTACCACCTTATGCTACATCTATCCATGTGTGTGTGTGTGAGAGAGAGAGAGAGAGAGAGAGAGAGAGAGAGACAGAGAGAGAGAGAGAGATAGAGAGAGAGACAAAGACAGAGATAGAGAGACATTGACAACCTTACATGAAGGATTACAAGTCTTTAAACATATATAACAAACCAAGGGCTACAATAAGCATAGCAAGTATTAGATTTTTTAATCTTGAGATGATTTATTTTTAGTTTTGAGAGTATAGAGTTTGCAAAAAAAAACTAATTTGTGAAAGATGTCAAATCAAAAGTCTACATTCATTAGCCTCAGTGGCACATCTTTGTGGCCAAGTACCTATAGAAGTTACACCTAAATATTTCATCGCATCATGTAACATAATTAAGTCTATAAGACACACTAAATATTTCATTTTTGCATCATATGATGATGTCAACTATCTTGTGTTGTCGAAGTATTATAGCATTGTTATAGTACATATGGGATATATGCACGCACACATGCATGCACACATGTTGCACCCGCTCGCCCCCCCCCACACACACACAAGCCAAGATCAAAAGTGAAAAGACATACCAAACTACTACTAAATTCAAAATGGTATGCACAAAAAATGTGGAGACTACAATGCAATTACGAATGACCATGACCAAGTGTGTGTCATGGGTTGTGATGCATCAGACTCCACCTTATGAATTTTTGCAAATTTCAATGAGCTTTCAGGCTTTCTACGTCAATGAAGTATAAATTAATCATGATATGGATCCTAAATAAATTCATTTTGCTTAGAGCTTAGACTTTAGTCCACAAAACAACTAAGGTTGATTACATAGCAACTACAATTTTCATGAACATACTTCTACAAAACAAAGTCCTTATCCATAGTACTAATCCAAAGTATGAGGTGCATAGTGTTTATGATTTCATCTCTTTACAAGTGGTGTGACTTTTTTTCTCTTAGAAGTGGTTGTAATCTTTGAACCTTATATAGATAGATATATATATATTATTTACTTACATATAAATAAATAAATATTTATATAGGTGAATGGGTAGATATGACGGTGGATAGAGTTCTAATTATCATATATTTATGTGGATTTATGTTGTTTATACATATAGGTATATATAGATATATATATATATATATATATGTATATATGTATGTATCTATATATGTATGTATGTGTGTGTGTGTGTACGTATATATATATATATATATATATATACATATATATACATATATATATGTTGAGACCACGCTCAAGCTCATGTGATCATATGTGCATAGCACCAACCCAATAGAGTGGTTATGATAATCCATAATGGTTTGATTGAGGTCCATGACCATGATTAAACATGACTACTTAACGTATCAAAAATGTAAACACTTACTAAACAAAATATGTCTGGTCACATTGGAAAATACATTATATACAATGATGAGATTACTGAAATCAACTACTTCTACATCAAACTAAATAACAAAATGGCATTAGACTACATGCATTTGATGACTCATAGGATTGGGTACTTATAGTAATATGTCATTCAAATGTCAAATCACATGACAAAGATAAAAAACATAGCAGATGTATCCTAGACATAACACCGCTAGCTTTGTGAATTTTGCTTTATTTAATTGTGACAAGGATAACAAGTGAGGAGATGCATTCTAAAACTTTCTTCTGAACGTAACATATCTTGTTCTAACAAAATGTTATGTTGGATGGTGGTAGGTTAGTATCTCTCCTTCAATTAAAGATGATGAATTTCAAAAACTTCAACGATTATATTGAGGTATTTATATCATCAGCATTCTTTCATTTAATTTTAGATTTTTGGAAATTTCTATATAAAAAGAATAGATTTACTAATCGATTGAAATATCTCATGACAATATGAAGCATTACATTACTTTACATAGTAATTCTTAGAATTTGATTTGTATTGAATCAATATGTTGAATTAAAGTCAACACTATAGAGAATTGGTTTGCACATGTATTGTAAAAACACACACACACACACACACACACACACACACACACACACACACACACACACACACACACACACATGCACACACACGCATGCACGCACGTGCACACACACACACACATGCACACACGCACATGCACATGCACACACACACATGTGCACATGCACGCACGCATGCACACACGCACACACACACACACATGCATGTGTGCATGCACGTGTGTACACACACACACACACATGCACATGCATGTGCGCATGCACATTCACATGTGTGTGTATGCACGTGCACACGCACACACACACACGCATGCACGAATGCACGCATGCACACATGCATGTGCACACATACAAACACGTGCATGTGCACACATACACATGCATGCATGCATGCACACATGCGTACATGCTGATAGTAGATAAACACATTTTCACAAGCTTGAATAATGAAGTTTTACTATCTCAAGTAAGGGATCATGCATGTGTTCATGTGTGCACACACACATGTGCACACTTTCACAAGCTTCAATCATGAAGATTTAGCATCTCAAGGTAATGGAGCGCACACACACATGCAAATGCACACATGCACATGCATGCCTTCATGCATGCACACATACGCATCTACATAGGTGTGCGCATGCGCATGCACGCGTGCACACACACACACACTTTCTTCCATACTTTGACTGTAATCTACGTCAATAAATAATTGAAGGGAATCAATATGTTGACCTGAACTTATATGGGTGAGTACCATAAGAACCCATTGGGCCAGACTATAACTTATTGATTGAATTAATAAAGAAACCCACGAATAGAAGTGTTAAAATTGGTGTATGGCCAAGGGCTTTGGGACCAACTAATACTTTATGAAACCATGGGTTGAATAAATTTTTGAGGGCACTGACATACCTTGGACCAATTATATTCATTGGTATATTTGGGTACTAATATATTTGAAATATATTTTAGTACCCAAATTATATTTTGTGCATTAGAAGTGATTGGTTTCATTCTGAGTTATAGTCATTTGGTATACATGGGTACTAAAATATATGAAAGGTTGGATTGTAATAATGGTTTCTTAGATGGTACCAATGAGAGTGATACTATTCTTCATGGAAGAGTAGTTTTTGTTCTTCATAATAGAAATTATCCTATTTGATCCTCTAATTATAAATTTGATACTCTAGTTATTTAAATGAATTTGAGTTTGGTCAGTGATTAAATCCTTTTGTTCAAATACATGACAATGAGGTTTTTTACTCTACAATCATATACCAAAACCTAGAATCTTTACCAAATTTTTAGGTTTCTTCCATTTATGTTCTTCAAATTTCTAAAGAATTTTCTAGCTATTGTGATTCTTAGTGTGCCACTAATAGGGAACAAAAATAACTATTATCTTGTATGTTAAGTTTCTCTACCATCTACCTGGTTTTTGGGATTTTTAGTCATTAAATTGTCATTGGCAATAAAGTGGTGGTATATGGGTATATTCTCTTATTCGGTATATACTAATAGTGATCATAGGTGGTTTTTATTGCGACAATCTACTATAATTTCTATCCTATACTATCATATACTCTCATTTGTTGTCATATGATGGCATGTTATGTCATATGCTATCTTGCACTATCAAATTACTTTCTCAATTGCTTGTTTTTATATTGAGATTTGTAGCCATTATCTCATCATTGGTAACTATATGCATTGACACAAATCTCATATAACATCTATTTTTTCCATGATTTATGGGTATGTACTAATGTCTATCACCAGATGCCTCTTACTATTAAAAGCTACTCTTATATGGTATATTGTTTAGTTATTACCATTATGCTATCTACAATTATATGAAATCTACGATTATATGGTATCTTGAATTATCATATGAACTATCAATGTTTTCGTATGCTATCTTTTATGTTTATG
This sequence comes from Dipteris shenzhenensis, assembly GCF_047967505.1. Lineage (NCBI taxonomy): Eukaryota > Viridiplantae > Streptophyta > Polypodiopsida > Gleicheniales > Dipteridaceae > Dipteris > Dipteris shenzhenensis. Next base: position 15,355,580 of record NC_141625.1, read on the forward strand.
TATAGGCTTGGTAAGGTGGGGAATGAGAATATCTTATGATAGCATTTATATGAACTATCAATGTTGTCATATGTTATCTTTTATGTTTATGTATAGGCTTGGTAACGTGGGGAATGAGAATATTGTTGACTAGAACATGCATCAATGGTCAATATGATATGACTTTCAGTAGGTATATCTTCTATGTAGTCCCTCATTTACTCTTCTCACTCCCTCTCTTCATGCACCTTATTTTGGCTTGAGACATAATTCTAAGTTTGTATATATGGATTATATCACACATTTGACAACTAAATAGCAACATGATGTGAATCAGATCTCACATCCAATATTTGATTCAATTGTTAGTCTATATTCCTTTCTTATCTAATAATAATGATGTTAGAGGCTAGGGCTAGGCTAAGCTTGTTGGTGTTTGTTGTATTAATATACTTTATTTTGTGCATGGATTATCTAATATTATTAATTCAAAAATGTGTGTGTGTGTGTGAATGTGTGTGCACACATGCGCATGTGTGTGTGTGTATGTTTCTTATTATAATGGATTGCAATACCTCTCGAGGGAGTCACCATATGTAAACCCTATATATCACAATCGTTCAAAGATTATATTTTGAATACCTTATATGTGAATATTTGTGATTTAAAGATTTCCTCTTTCTATACAAATCTTTAACGCTTTTTTAAAAATGGTTTTTAGGATAAACCTTTGCAACGATATTTATGTTTAAAATGGATGTCCTTTTGTTGAATGCACGTAATAATCACATTTTTATAGAGAGCAAGATAGATTAACCTATAAATACTTCATTAGCTTTTCCCTTATAGGTAGCCATTGGTGTACCAGTTTCCACATTAAAAGGATGGATTTTGCAGTTCTGACCCTTTCTATTATCTTTATATTGAGCCCTCCACCAAGTCGAAGACTTGCAAAGACCCCACTTCTTATCAAGGCTGTGAAACAAGGTTCCACCTCCATAATCCTTTGTACAAAATTTTGGCAGTAGCTGCAAAAAGGACCAGAAACAATATCAAACCCAGTAGTCTTTAGAGGATAATCCAAGAAAAAATTGTCATACCACAAGAGCGAGCACCATGTACCAACCCCCACACCCTAACCATTCATAATAAACCATTTAACATGCTCTATCCATGGAGATTTATGTCCAAAAAGTTTAGGCAACCATTTCCCAATCAAAGTGAGGTTTTTGGTCATGATATCTTGCAACCCATATCCACCTAAAAACTTAGGAGCCTTAAAGTGACTCCTAGGATATATAATGCGTTTTTCTCTTTTTACCCTCCTCCATCCGAAGGATGCACACAATAGCCTTTCTACCTACATCCATTGGCTCTGTTTGTAGCTCCATATGGTGGCCACATATGTAGTAGCAACAGCAAGGACATGCTTAATAATAATGAGCCTAGCATTCCAACTAAGACATTAACCACATTAGCTCTTGAGCTTCTACTTAATCCTCCCCAATAACAAAATAAAACTTTGTTTCACCATCAAGCCCATGCCAATCAAAGCACCCAATTATCTCACCACAGCGAATCCATTTAACTAGAATGTCCTTGGTCCACACTCAAGGGGAGGATCGAAACTAGATATTGAGATGAAACTTTTTGGCTAGCTACATTCATACCTTGAGGCCTTGCAAAAGAAATGCATAAATTCCATCAAAGTAGCCACACTCTCATGCTCCTTTTGGGTAAAAGCCATTATATCATCAACAAATAACTGTGAGCAAAGCTGCTCACCCTAAGGAAGAATCACAGCCTTCATATGCCCTTCTTTCACTGATTTCTTAAGCATGACCATAAGAGGCACTGTACAGATAGCAAAGAGCATGGGTGCAACCGTGGACAACCTTGTCTTATCAATCAATACAAATCAAAGAAACCTACAACACCCCCACTCAAAAAGATTATTGCAAAGGTATTTACAAATAGTGACAAAATCATCCTAACAAACTCATCACCAAAACCAAGACAAGTCAAGACCTCAAGAGTATAGTCCCATCTCACTCTCCTGTGGGGACCACTAAGGAATATGTATGACAACCATGCAATCAATGGAAGGGGTTTAATATTTTTATGTAGTTACAAAAAATATACATACATAAGGGTTTTTTAAATTCAGAAAGTAAAATTTTGCATACATAAGGGATACTTTAATCATCTCAAGATTTATAGAAGGGGTGTTGATAGGTTATAAAAATCCATAGGCAGGGGTTTTTTTAATACCCATCTCAATCAAAGGGCTTGACGTTGAGAGTCAAAAACTATACTATCAATTCCATCAAGCATGGTGTCTAAGGCATCCTTCGAAGTAAGTTATGTGGCTCCATTGCAAAGTTTGGCCACATGCCATCTGTTTTCTTCCAAGCAACTCAATCCAGTGCAATCCAAAAAGTATCATCAGTGGACCAATGTGTAGCATGCCATGTCATCAACTCTACAATGGATTCCATGTCATCAACTCTGCAATGGACTTGCAATTCAACATATGCTTTATTCTCGAGTAATGATTGGGAAGTGTCTCAAGACCTTTACTGGGAGGTTTCACCTTACAATTCCTGCCTATAACATTGTATACCACACTCTGGACAATTCTTAAGTGTTAGCAAATGAGATGGGTGTAGGATTTCCCTCTCCTCTTGCTCTCCTTTTCTATCTTTTCCCCTCTTTTTTTCCCTTCATCTCCCTTTCTTTTTTGCTCTCTTTTCCCTTCATTCTAGGTCACTTTTCCCCTCTCTTTCTGCATTTGTCCCTCTCTTCTTCACATTGCCTTCTTGGTTTGCTCTCCTTCCCTCTCTCTCATTCTCTTTTATCTCTTGCCTTCTCATTTGATCTCTTTTCTTTTCTCTTTTTCTCTCATTTGCCTTCAACCCCCCCCCCCCCCTCTCTCTCTCTCTCTCCCTCTCTCTCTCTCTCTCTCTCTCTCTCTCTCTCTCTCTCTCTCCCTCTCTCCCTCCCTCCCTTTTCCCCTCTCTTTTCTACCTCCTTCTTGCATGTTTCCCTCTCTCCTTTTGCACTCTTTTCCCTTCGTCCCCTCTTCTCCTTTGTTTTCGCTTGCCTCGTTTCCATTCATTCCCTCTCTTTTATCTCTTTCCCTCTCATTTGCTCTCTTTCTCATTTGTAGGCTTCCATTCACTCGCTCCTTGTTCCCCTCTGTTTTCCATCGGATCAAGAACGTGACTACTCATATATGAATACAAATACAAAGTTACAATTACAATTTCTCTCGATAGCCTCTATATTCGCCAATGTGAGTATGACTATGTGATGATTGGTTTATTTCTTCATTCTTGGTTCATTGAAGTGCCATGGTTTGTAATGTTTCTTATATGCCCCCTACTTACTTGTTGTTTTACATGAGATTAATGGAACGCCCAAACCCCTGGTAGTCTCTAAGAACTTGAACTCTGTCTTGATGCTACCACCATATGGCATGTGGACACCCTCCTATCCCATGTCATGACTAGAATTAAACACGATGAATAATGGATTAAGTTTAAGCGGAAGTGCATGCACATGGTTTGGATCGGGAGAAATAATGCTTGGAGGAGAGTGCATTGAAAGTGGCAAGAACAACTTGGGGGATCTAATGAAGGTTTGGAGAAACTGATACATAAGAGTTTCACATGAAGGATATAATGGCTTGTGTGGACATCTTCATGGACCATGATTACATCATCCAAGAAAAGTACCAATATATATAGAAAAGGATGTATAACAAGGGGTCACAAGTGACCCCCTTGGCAATCATATTGAAGAGAGCACAATATGAGTCATAGTATGTAGAACAATTATAGTCTTTTTTCTTCAACATATAGATGGCACTGTGTTTTTGGAGAATGATATTGTTCACGGATACAAATAATTTCAAAAGTTTAAAGCAAACAGTATGTAATTTTATTATTATTTTCTATTGTTGAGCTAGATGGCATGTATATGATGAGAGAATTTTAGGAAATTTTGTAATACATGATCAGAGAGAGTGTTTACCTCTCCACTAGTAGGATAATGCTCCTCTTAGAGTACCACGTCCACTCAAAATTAAAGTTGTAGAACTTGAACAAGACTTTGTGCATGTCTAAACACTAGCAACATTTGGGCCTATGTGCCTCAAAATTCCTTAGAGGCTCTATTATAACATTTTTCCTAGTGGTTAACCATGTAAAAAAAAGAAGGGCTTTCAGTACCCCTTATGTATGTATGTTCTTGTAACTCCACAAGAAAATAAAAATCCTTTTATTGAATGCATGTGTTATTTTACATTTGTTTTAATGAACCCCTTGGGAACATGTGGTGGTGGGTCATATTTGCAAGGAGGATTGAATTCTATAGGTCATCATCCTTGCTAGACTTAGTCCCAATTTTTGCTAATGCCCTTGCCTTTAACCCTTTACTAAAGCTAATGGAGAGCTAATGCCACTTAGGTTCTTGCTACTATTTTTGCTCATCCTAGTTTTGTTCAAGCACTTTGTCATTGCTTACTAGGCATGCACAACCTCTTACTATTGCTACTACTATCATTTCTCCTATTCTTAATTATGCACCATGTACTTACTATTGTGCATCTTGCTATTGATCCTACTACCATTGTGTTGTGGTCACCTTATTGATGCTACTCATACCCTTTCTCTTGCTTTTCCTCTTTCTCCTCTTCCATTGTTTTACTGCTACTACATATTAAAGTATTGTTGTTGCTTTTGTTGCTCTTATTGTTGTTTCTATTGATGCTACCATTTATCTTTCTCCTCTTACCTTGAGTTTTTGAATGTGGTTCTTATTGTGCATCATGATGTTTCTAATGCTCTTGCTGCTCAATTTATGCCTCTAAAAACATTGTGTGCTACTCCTTCTCCCTTAAAAAGCATAATATACCTCTTATGATGAGCTTAGGCAACCTTTTTCTCTTAGACTCTGTGCTCTTGTTGCTTACTCCCCCTCTCCTTTTGCTCTCTCTTCCATGCTACTCTTGAACTCTTGAAACTATATAGTTCCTTGTAATGCTAACATTAAACATATTAACATCTTATAAAAAATTCCTTAAGGAATAACTATATTTCTCATGTTAAATCTTGCCACAATGTTGTGGTTGATAGACTTTGATATGTTATATTTATCATATAGAAGTTCTACATCCTTTTGTGGTAGATACACATCCTTTCTCTTCTTGTTTCTCCCTTTATAATTCACAACATGTTGAATATATTCAAAAAAGCTTTACTATAATTACCCAATCTTTGTAATTTTCTACTCACTCAAGATGTAGATCGATGCCACAGTTGTAGACCCTTGTCGGGTCTCGGAGGGGCCACTATGTTAAAACCCCATATAGTACATGCAATCAAGGGGTATTAAAAAAACCCCTACTTATAGATGTTTATAACCTATATACACCCCTTTTGTAAATTTTGAGATATGTAAAGTATCCCTTATGTATGGAAAATCTCACTTTTGATTTAAAAAACCCCTTATGTATGTATATTTTTTGTAACTCCATAAAAATGTAAAACCCCTTCTGTTGATTGCATGTGCCATCTTACATATTTCTTACTGGCCCCCTTAGGTGTCAGGAACCTAGGTAATGAAAATATTTTCTATAATAAATAATAATATCACATAGAACTAACACTCTAGTATGTGGGCCCCGTGAGGCCTTGCATCCATGTCGAAAGTCACAATAGGCATAGTTGCATGACTTATCATGCAATCAAATATTAAGAAATTTATAGATTCTTAAGAAAAATCATTTGTAGGCAAAGGATAAGTTGAATTTGATGGAATTAGAAGAGGATTATGAAAAAATGAAGGCTAATAGGTCATTGAAAAAGGAAATCATGAAATGTTTTGAAACTTTGGAAAGTAAAAATATTGTTGGGAATGATTGATCAGTAATGATTTCTCTCAAATATTGGATAGTAGGGGAGACATATAATGAAATCTATAAATGGTCATTAGACTATCTCAAGAGTGCCTATTTTGAGGACAAGAAGTCCTCTTTGTGGAAAGAGATTGACTAGTACTTTTTGCAAACAAAGTGGGCTTCTATAGGTGGAGAAAGAGAGACCTTCAAAGATTTACAATGTGGGTGCTGAACTTAAGCATGTTGCTAGTAAATAGTGCAAATTTTCACATGTATGTATTCACATTGTGGGGTTGATTCTTTTTTATTTCAAGATTTCAAGTGTCACATGGTCTCGGGGGGGTCACTCATCATATGTAACCCTATCATGTGAGTTCAACATAAGGATATTTTTTATTTCTAAAATTTATAGAAATAAATATACATAAGGGACTATTTAAAATAGTTTTGGAAAAAATTTACAGATTTGTATAGAAAAGGGATACATTTTATTAATGAAAATTTTTACAGATAAGGGATTTTAAATATAGGCCTTGAACGCACGTGATATAGAGGGTTTATACATAGTGACCCCCCTGAGCACATGGTCTTTAGAAGAGGTCACATGCCTCCTTGATCTTACTTTCTTTGTGAAAATCCAAGTAGAATTTGTTTCTATCACTATCATTAAAGATGTTTCTATCCTGTAGCTATGCTAATTGAGAACACTTTGAATGGCCTAGGTAAGAAGGTTAGGAAGAATTGGGAGGATATATCACTAGTACATAGGCTTTCCGATAATATATGCAATGACTATTAGGTCAAGGTGGCTTTAATGCATGGCTTTTGTATATGACAATGAAGGAAGCCTTGAAATTGATGTGTCTACTGTCAAGCATCTTGATTATGTTAAAGCGTATGTCTAGGAGGACCCTACTCCCTTTCTATCTATAGTAGATTCCATGTCTCCCATTTTAGGCTTTAATACACTCATGTCTACAAGTCTAGTGCCTTGTTATCTATACTAGAATCAATGTTCAAAATCCAATCACATCAATCCATTTCTTGTTGAAGAGCTTGCAACCTCCCCAATCAAGTTACAAACATCAAATAATTAAAGTTCTTTGCAAGTGTTTCAAGGTGTCTCAAAATTTTTCGTAGAGATCCCTTGTCGATCCATTACACGTAACATGAGATTAATGGCTACATGAATGTTCAAGAATCCACTCACATTAATCAAAGTTGAGATCTACATGGCAAGAATGGATTTCTCCTTCAATAGTGATAACCTATCAAAATGTATTTAACACGTCAAAAATAGGGTGGTAGAAGATTTCATTCTAAATATAGTAAAAAGTCACTTTACTATTCTTTGAAAAGGAACAATTAGAAGATTTCATTCTAAATATAGTAAAAAGTCACTTTACTATTCTTTGGAAAGGAACAATTTATCTTAATATTTGTTACATGAATTGTTAGGCCCTCACATCTGCTATACTCAAGAAAATCCAAGAGAAATGAGAATGAATAAGGTAATTAGAGATGGTGCATTGTGTAGTTTATGAACTGTTATTTCTTAGAGGAGGGAGGAGATGTAATGGACTTTTCACATGCATGAACTAGCAAAAAATTTTCCTTGGGATGGTTGATGGCTGCCACCTAATCAACTAAGGAATAACAGATGAAAATCAATAAAGGAATAATACGTGATTGACTAAGTTGTGAGGTCTTCTTCACATCTTCATCTTAACTACTCTTTTTTTAGGTACCCATCACTACATAATGGTGCAATGTGCAATATAATTGTGCATTGCAAAATTTCTATACTCGAAGGGAGTGTCACATGAAATAATGGAGATAAAGGAGGAGGTGGTAGCATGCACCGCCATGTATACCTCTAAGGAAGTACGGGTTTTGAAGGATGGAGGATACTGAGAAATGGAAGTGGTGGAGGTGATTGTGAGTCGAATGAGGTGCATTGTGAAATTTCGAGCTACTTGAGAAGGGAGGGTCACATGAAATAATCGCGATAAATGAGGTGGTGGTAAGCATTCAACCATATATATCTCTTAAAAAGTACGGGTTTCTAGTGATAGAGGAGGTGGGAGCATGCCACCATCTATATCTTTAAGAAAATGTGGGTTTCGAATGGCAAGAGGATGTTGACATCCACACCTCCAAGGGCATGTTTCTACAGTGCTAAAATGCATGCACCTATGTGTGCGATGTGCCCTTGCATCTGTTCACACAGGCAAGCGTTGAAGAGATGGCGAGATGGAAGTCTAGTGGCCAATCAAACATTTCAAAAAATGCTGGATTCATTCGGGCAATTAGGTGCTTGAACTTGGCTAACATTTCGAAAGAGACCCTTTGACATCGCATCATGGATCTGAACCCTCTCATTTGCTTTGTTAGCTTTTTCGGCCGCCTCTACATCCTCCAAGGGCTTGTTTCCACGGTGCTGAAATGCATGCACCTATGTGTGGGATGTGCTCTTGCATTAGTTCACACATGCAAGCATTGAAGATATGGCGGTGAAAATCTCACCACTCAAGTGGCCAATCAAAAAATGGTGGATTGATTCGGTCACATATGTGCTTGAACTTGGCTAACATTTTGAAAGACACCCTTGGAAATCACATTGAGGGATCGGAACCCTCGCATTTGCTTTGTCAACTTTTCTGGCTGCCTTTGCATCCTTTGCTGGCTCGCATAGTCCACTTATCTGGTTTCCTTTTCTTCCTTTCCAGCATAGCGCCTGGGGCAGACAGTCCAACGACCTACTAAGTTGAGTTGCCCAAGCCTCTCAACTCTGAAAGGAGGCCCTAAGAAAGTCTGGGTTTCGAACGATGGAGGAGACACGGAAGGAGAATGGAAATGGTGGACGTGATTGTGACGTGGGATGTCTAGACAAAGGATGAAGGGAGTAAGAGCCAGTGCACGCGGAGCAAAAAATGCTCAACTGTTGCGACTTTGATTGTTAACTGAAATCATCTTGCATGAACTAGATGCTGACATTCAATACGAGCAATAGAGTTTGTCTGACTAATGCAGGTGGGAGCTGTGTGAGATGCAGAGTTGTACCTGGCCATTTTTCATTGGCTGGGCAGAGAAGGAAGAAACATGCAATGCAATGGTAGTGCCAAATGTTAAGGCGCTATTGGGTGGAGGGTCTTAGCATGGAAAGGTGACACAAAAAGCAATGTCCGAGACATTTATTTACTGCTTTTAGTGGTACAGGACACCTATTTTAAACCTTAAAAAATTATTGCAATGATAAAATGTGCTTTTTGACTCTTACAATATTGTAAGTTCATTAAAGAACATTGATATTTAGAAAAATTCATATATGAAGGTACATAATTTGTGCTATAAGTAATGTGCTATGTGCTTTCATAAAGCACAAAATCCATGTCACCTAACCATGCTTAGACCCTTGAGCAAAAATGGCGCTCCAGTGCTCAAATTTGCACCCTCTAAAATCGAGGTGCCAATTTGAGCACCAAATGCGCATTGGAGTCGCATGAGTTGGGGAAATATTTAGGTGTGTGAACAGAACTATTGGCAACCAGAGGTGCATTTTTAGCTACGCGTGCACTGGGCCTAAGGGGCCATTTAAATGAGGCATGTAGAACGCAAGTAGGGGGTGTGTGTGTGTGTAAAGTAGGGGGTGGACACACGTAGAAAACGAGGCCCGGTCTCCTTTACTGGCTACCACTGGTCCGTTCTACTTCTTGTACATACATCTACTTACTCCGGGCGAGCAAAGGGGCCAAGGGGGGGAGGGGGGCTAGCCCACTCATGAGGGTGGGACCGGGTGCTTAAAAAGAGGGACCGGGAAAATATGCCGGGCGGTAGGGGTTGGGTCACCGTTACGTGTGGGACGGTGAAGGGTTACCGGCGAAGCCGGTAGCCAAAAAACTACTAGATTGCGTGGTGGGGGACTCACGTGATGAATAATGAAAGGCGGTTGGATTGCGGGGAGCGGTTTAGGGTGAAGGAATAAGAAAAGCGGATTTGAGGCTAGTAATAAGGGGACTACAATACGAGAAGTTGCTATCGTTGTTTCCCTTACACCAGCAGCTCCCCGAAAACCCACCTTGTCTTGTGTCTAAAATTTCTCAGCCCAACTTCGTCCTCCTCCACCCAACTCTCTGCTCCATAGCTATGGCTTCTTCCTGCACTTAGCTATGGACTTCTCCCACCTCTCCTCTACCCCCAAACCTTGCCGCCCCTCCTTTGACTTCGACCCTTCCCCTCCTTCCCTCCCCTTCAAACTCGCCCGCACTGACCCCTTCCCCCTCACCATGCACCTCTCCTCCTCCCCCTCCCCCTCCCCTTCCCCCTCCTCCTCCCTTGTCCGTAGTAATTCCATCCTCTCCGATGGCCGCCACCTCGTTTGCTCCCCCCCCGATTCCTCCTCTTCCGACCCCGGTGCCCTTCTCCTTGCCGCCGGTGGTTGTGGTGGTGGTGGCGGTGGTGGTGGTTGTGGTGGCGGTCCTGCCGGTGCTTGTGGTGATAATTCGGCCTTCCTCTCGGACGCTCGCTTCATCAGGAGCGATTCTATGCTGTCTTACCCTGCTCACGCTCCTCGTTCCGCCTCGTACCACCACCAGGCCTTCCCGTTCCGATCCTCAGGTACTCGCTTTCAGCCGAGCTGCAGCTCACAGACGCTTGCGGGAATGTGGGTTGCGAAAAAAGCTCCTCCATGAGATCACCGTCGTAGATCTTGACGATCTTCGACTGCTCTCTGAATTACAATCCTTAATCCGTCGGCAAGGAGGAATATTAAGGACGCTCAAGTGGAATGCAAGCATTGACGAAGAAGAGTTGTACCGAACGTCTAATACTAGAAGTCTAGGTGATTAGCATTTCCGCGTCTAGGGTACGGTGGCAATTGTTAATGGTCCAGCCTCTAGGCTCTCAGATCTTGACGCGAGGAACGTACCTGCTCTAGATGCCTGCCTGTTCAATGTACTATACCTGTAGCTTGAGCTAGGGCGGAATGTCGAGGGAGCTAAAGATACGGCAGCGGCAGCTGTTGTGATAAAACACATCTAGGTCCGGTGAATTAGGCAGAACGAATGCGAAGTCTGCAATGCTACAAGCCTGAGAGCAAAATTGTGATGGAGCGCTTGCATGGTTTGTGGACGTGGAAGCAGCTTGATTCTGGTTGCATGCGCATAGCGAATGCAGAAGTTGATTGTGTTCTTGTGAGGTGCGAAGAAGGTTTAAAGGGTTTAATGCGGAATGTCTCTGTGCAGGATTGCCTCTCTCCATGGCGAATCATTTTGGCATGCACGACAACGATCGGGGAGCTGAAACGGTGTTTACAGCAAACCAGCTGCGAGAATTGCACAATCACGCGCTCATCTTCAAGTATCTCATGAGTGGCGTTAATGTTCCTCAGGAGCTCGTGCACCCCATTCGCAGCAGCGTAGCTGCATTGGCTCGAATGGTCCCTGGATCTCATCTGGCTAGCCGTGAGTGTCGTTCGAACTTCCGTCAGCTTTTGCTGGTTCCGGCAATGTGCGACGTGCGATTATACGTTGCTTTGCAGTGAATTTTCTGCTGGACGCACTAGTTCTACGGCGCTACAGACGTAGGTCGTGTGCATTTTCACGGTGCTTGACGCGCTAGCTTACAGACGTAGTTCGTGTGCATTTTGGGGTTAAGCTCACGACAATACTTTCCGTCCGTGTGACGGAACTTGCAGTCGGATGGGGAAATTACCACCTGGGCTACGCCACCAACACTGATCCTGAGCCCGGTCGCTGCCGACGCACCGACGGAAAGAAATGGCGTTGCTCTCGAGACGTCGTTCCCGATCAGAAATACTGCGAACGACACATGCACCGAGGTCGACACCGCTCGCGAAAACCAGTCGAGAATCAAACCACCTCGTCCTCGCAGCCCACAGCTGCCGTGCTCTCATCTTCTTCATCTGCGAGCTTAGCTGCATCAAGAGCAACTACGTCTCTGGCGTCCAATCTCCGTCCTTCCATGACTGTAAACGTTCCGCAGCAGAGGCCAGCAGCTAGCAGCCTCGATATCAAGAGCTTTTCTGGGACGAATTCTCCCAGCGGATTATCCATCGGTTCGTCAATTCAAGGCAGTCAATTTCAACTTCCGTTGCAATCAGCCGGATGCACCGCCGGACTCTCCCCCAAAGATTTCCGGTGCGCTTACGGACCTAATTTTTCTTGCAACGTTCCATGTACTCAACTCTGGAGATCATACAGCTCTAATTATTTTTCTGGGTCTGCAGCTACTTGAACGGGGATCTGAGCCAAGAGCAAACTTTTTTCTCTGAGGTGTCCGGTAACGCTCGTGGATTCGGCCAGGAGTCGCATAGTATGTGTGGTTTATCTGTGCTCTCGTCTGTCGACAGCACTTTGCGCTCCATGCAATCTAAGGTACCTTCAGCTCCACAGTAATCCAATGTTATCAGCTGCTCATCAACAATGCCGCAGCACAGTTCTGAGCAGCATATTTCTCCAGAGGCTCCGTATCCATGTTAGACGCTAACTACATGAACCTGCTATTGCTCTAGCAGCAGCAGCAGCACTCGTTCCTAGGAGGCGGTTTTGGGTCCGTGGAGTCTGTCAACGTTGGCCGTGAACCGGAAGGCCAGCCTCTTCGCCATTTTTTTGATGATTGGCCGCGAAACAAAGATCCTGGAGCTCTTTCTTGGTCGGATGTAGAAGAAGACAGGTCCAACCGCAGCTCATCCACAACTCAGTTGTCCATCTCCATCCCCATGACTTCCTCAGATTTCGCATCAGCCAACTCAAGTCCTCCTCGTGGCAAGTCATCACTTTCCCCCTTAAAGCTCTCTATGTCTAGGGTTGGAGAAGATGATCCACTTGGTGTCGAATCCGTCGATCCTCCCCAGATGGGTCTCGGAGTAGGCATGGGTCTTGGGACCAACGAAGATCGGCATCGCCAAACCAATTGGATTCCCATCACATGGGGACCCTCCGTTGGGGGACCTTTGGGAGAAGTATTGCAATCCAGCACCCCGCGCGGGTGCAAGAGTTCAGGGCTCAACCTGATGACTGACGGATGGGAGACCAGTCCCCGAGAGAGTTCACGCATGGCTTCTCCGACAGGTGTTTTACAAAATGCAACGTTCGGCTCGTTTTCTGACACTAGCACCGGCAGCAGTCCTCGTGCAACCAGGATTGAGCCAGGGCTATGCGACCAACCCCGGAGCTCTGAATCTTTGGCCGGCTCGATGGAGCCTGCGACTTGCTGACCAAACGATCCGCTTTTGTATCAAACATGAGCCCCTATCGTTTGGGTTCATGTCAAGGCACATGTAGTGGTAGAGCCGTTGCTAGTCTAGCTGTTATCGAAGGTTTTCTTGAGAGGGGGAATGTGGTTAATCATCAGTAGAGCGTGATCAGCTGTGCCCTGTCTCCTTAAGTACCTCTCGTATTCTCTGTATGCCTAGTAGTATTTGCATATATACGTCTGAGATATACGTGGTGCAATATCTGATTATTAGTGTGCTTGTCTTTTTCTTTCTCCTTCTCCCGTAGTTCTTCCTTCCAATTCATATATTCATTGTGTTGCAGATAGGTGAGGTGCTGGCAGAGTGTCGGGTTCTGGAGTGAGGGACACTTGAAACTCCGAAAGCCATCGCTTGACGAGTGGGCTTATTGGCAACCAGTGGATCGAGTGAGTGCATCTCTGTAGTCCACTACGCTGAGCAGCTCCTTGTAGCCATTTAGCGTCCTCTTCATGGTTGTTTAGTGTAAGGGATCCGGCTGCTTTTGGCTCAGAAGTGAGAACTGCTTTATACTTAACAAGCCAGCGCTGCAAATGTTATCCTGATTCCTTCACACAGCCCATGTACACTATGTCGAATGGGGGGACGTGTACCTGTTGTTTGCGTGACTCTCAACTCTGTATAGAGTTCTCCCCTACGTTCCCGTCAGGTACTAATCGTAATAGAATTTCATGTCTGTCTCGAACAATTTTGGGTTGAAGTCAGCTAATTTATTATGTAGTTCAGCTTGATCAGTAACCAACACTTGAAACGATATATGGCGGAGAGCTGAGACTAGGTAAAGCTGGCGTAGGCCACAGATCTTGTAAAGAATCCTCTCCGTTCTTCTTAGCGCGGAGGTACACGGGAGTAATGTAACCTATGTTTTTTAAAATATATGATCCAAGTTTCTTTTTGTTACGTTTCTGACTGGAAAGCCGGTCGCTGCTGAGTAACTAATTGCAAGCTGCAACATCACTGTATGATATGCTAAGGGAGTCGTTTTCCAAAAGATTTTGTACTTGGTTTCGCAGGGGTCTCTGGGAATGCAGCTGGTGTCTCATATGGCAACCGTTATTAGTGTTTCATGGTGTGTTGTCTCATAACTTTTGAGAAATTGAAATGATTCGCGTCAAAAGGCTTACTGCCGGCATACGGAGCTAATTATAACTGACTGCTGTGGGGAAGGTCTCCGCTTCAAGCAGGCACACAACATAAAATCCATTGTTGAAACGCTAGTCACATTGTAAAGCATCAGCGTTGCAGGGCATGCCACCACATGCATCACGGTACATATGGAGAAGCTAAAGAGCTAATGTATACAACTTGATCTATGCAATGGGGTACCTACAAAATGGTTTCTAGATCTTGAGGAAATCGAATCACTAGCTTGGAGTCGCTTCAAATTGATATATTCAATTCTAAGAGATACTTAATATGAGGAATGTAAGTTGCCATTTGGAAAAAAATGCAAAATATTAGTATGCAGACTTTCGAATTGCGTTGATTTAGCATGCAAGCTACATCCAATTTAATAACTTCTAATGTTTTAACTTAGTCGCATCATTGTCCATGCTCCCTACCAATTAATCTATGCGTCATTGGCAACGCTACGCTCCCTAATCCCTAATCTCATCTATACTCCCTACCAATTAATTAATCTCTCTCTCCCCGGGCGTTCGCTAATTTAATCTAATCTCATTAATCTATCTTCTAATCTCCTTCCTCCCTCCTACTTGGGCATTCGCTAATTAACCTAATCTAATCTCATTAATCTATGTTCTAATCTCCTTCCTCCCTCCTACCCTCCTCCGATTCCTCCTTCCTCCCTCCTACCCTCCTCTGCTCCCTTCTACTTCCCCCTTCCCTTCTCTGCTCCCTCTTTCCTCCTTCCCCTTTCCCTTCTCCACTCCCTCCTTCCTCCTTACTTCTCTCTCCCTCGTACTTCTCTCTCCCTCGTCCTCCCCCTCTCTTCCTTCTTGCCTTGGAGAGGCTTTCACAGCCCTTGCTTGCACTCTATCTCCCCCCTCCTTTTATACTGAAGGCAGCAGAAACTTATAAACTTTTGGAATTGGAGGCTTCTTCTTGTGCCACCACCCCCCCATCAATTAAATTCACAAGCCTAGGTTAATTAAACATTCAAGCCTCCCTGTGCGCTCGAAGAAATTAATTAATGTGCATACTATCGAGAAGGGACTGTATTCATGTCCCACAATCCCCACTAGAATAGAAGCCGTCTTTCCACAAAGATACCGATCAAAATGATAGAGAAGGTTGCAAAGGCTACTTTATATGTTCAAACGTACATTGATGTAGACAGGAGTGCTTGATCTATACTTTAGGTATAGTTGTGTAGAGACTTGGAATTGATTATTTCTTGGTTAAGAAGTTATAAGAGCCTTAGAGACAGCCTTAGATCTTCTCAATGTTGTCATGTAGAGCTCTTCAATAATTTGTTGTTGATAATTTTATAATTGTTAAAAATTTTATTTTTTGCAATGTTAGGCAAGTCAGTGCACAAATTTGTGATGCATGGTTGACAACTTGAAGCATTATCAATAGCATCCATAATATTAATGTACATCACAACATAATATAAAATGACAATTTAGAAACATCTATCAACCCCTTAAGTCCATCCACACATATATATATTACTTGAGAAATCTTCTTATCAAGACATATATGAATGAGCTTTGTAAACAAAATTGGGACCACGTGTTCCAAGGCCTATAATGAAAAGGAGGAAGGAGAGGACTGGGATGAACTAATATTATTATCCTTTGCTTCTAGATTTCAAGTTCTCCCACAGTTAGATGCACATATTGGCATCCATAGAAATGTGTAAAAAGAGAGGAACATAGATGGCCACTTATGAATATGCCAAGGTGCCACGAACAATAGTCCCCTTGAATATGATTAATATGCGGAAGGCACCTAAGGAAGGAACAAGAATGAGAAAGGTAAAGTGTAACCTTCATTGGCTTAGGTACATCGGTATTGTCAACATGCACCAAGAGTTCTCCTCCGATTACGAAGCTAGATTGAATAGACTAAAGGTCCCATTAGAATCTATGAAAGTTGAGGAAGATCCCCCACAAAAGGATAAGTCTTCCCCAGAGGCTAAGCCCCCACTAAAAGAAAAGGCCCCAAGACTGAAAGAAAAAAGACTCCTCCTAAGGAGTAGTCTATGAAGAGTGAGTTGGAGGATGATGAAGTGGAGAATACAGATTTGCACTTAGTCTCGAAGCCTTAAAAGTCATACACAGTCTAAGACAGTCTAAGACTACAAAATACTTCTAGAGCAAGCTAAAAGGATGGTAGAAGAAGAAAACCAACAAGGTTTTGATGGTTTGGCCAAGGTTAAGGAAGTAGACCTTGCATCTCGAGATGACGACCGTAAACCGATCTACCTTGCTAATGATCTCACATGGGAACAAGAATAGGCCCTAATCTCCCTCATTTGAAAATATAAAGATTGCTTTGCCTAGAAGTACATGGATATGAAGGGTGTGACTCTCAAGGTCATGCAGCACACCATCCTTATGATGGATGATCTCAAACTGATTAGGCAAAGACCCTATCCTATGAATCCTAAATATGCGACAATTGCGAGGGAAGAAATTCAAGAGCTCATCGACCCAGGATTCACATATGATATCAAGCATATAGACTCGGTATTGTTCATAGTAATTGTGCTAAAGAATAACGGCAAGATTAGAGTATGTGTCAATTTCAAAAAGATAAATGCTTCCACTCATAATAAGGACCACTATTTGCGAAGCATGTATTAGAGAGAGAGTTGCATGAAAAGAAGCCTATAGTTTTCTTGATGGATTCTTTGCTTAAACCTAGGTATCTATAGCTCCAATGGATCAAGATAGGATGGAAGTCACCATGGAATGGGGAGTCTATGCTTCAAGGGTGATGCTCTTCAGGATCTCTAATTCTCCTGCAACATTGCAAAGGCTGATGATCATAGCTTTTAAAGAGTATTTGAGGGATTTCTTAAAGGTATTCCTCTATGGTCTATGTGTATTCTAGTATACTCTAGATTGCAAATCTCTCAAGAATGGAACAAACCTCATCCAACTGGAACACATTGGCTTGGGTGCCTCTTGCTTTAAAGTAGTCATTTGGTTGATCACTGAATAGATTGAGTCATAACTCTTGACCGTGGATTTATGTCATTGTTGGTGGGTTGATAAGATTAAGAATCAGCAACGAACAAAAGGCTTAGTCGATAGCCTCATTCCCTTCAAAGGGTGTAGTGGTTTCCCCATCAAGATTTAGCTACCGATGGGCCAGCGAGTCTTATTTTGTGCAAGATAGCCTTTGGTGAATTGTGTGACACCCATATGAGCCCTCACTGATTAAAGCATTTGAGCTTAAGGCTTCTAAGCATTAAAGAATAACTCTTGTAAGCGCTCGGCTTGATGAGCAACATAATCACTTGAATAAGCCATCTATGGGCATCAACTAAGAGTGAGAAGGAGTATAGGATTATTGTTGTAGTCTTGTGTCTTCTCAACTCATTGTAAGCATTGGATGGCTACCTTATCTTTGTCTGTATTTCTTTTGGTTGTTTTGCAAATTCCAACCCATTTTTAAGCCCACCATAGTTGCTACAACCATCCATGCTTCTTCAAGAATAATGGATGCATATGAAGGCTTATAGAAGAGAAGCACTCTCATAAAGGCAACTTGCTGAAGAGAAGAACTCCTACAAATGCAGCTTGTTGAAGAGAAGCACTCTCACAAATGTAGCTTGCTGAAGAGAAGCACTCTCACAAATGCAGCTTGCTGAAGAGAAGAGAAGCACTCTCACAAATGCAACTTGTTGAAGAGAAGCACCCTCAGAAAGGCAACTTGTTGAAGAAGAGGAGCATGTTGATGTTGAATTTTAAAAGCTACAATAAAAGGGAGAAGAATATCAACAAGTGGTAGAATAGAATGGAGAATTGACTGGTCATCCATAATTTGTTTTGCAAGAGAATTTGACCTTAGTGCACCGGCCTGAAGCTTTGGATTGGCTTTCTCTTCCATAGAGAACAAAGAAGTGTTTGATGCTTGAAAGCAAGTTTGGAGCTGTTTGACAAGGTTAAAGCTTATCTCATTGGAGGCCAAGTAAGATGCCATTGCTCACTTGTGAGCATTACTTATGAATATTTTCTCTTGCAATTTGGCATAGTACCTATTGTGAGTATCATGGTAGAACCAATTGCCATTTGGGGTAGCAATTCTTTGCAGGAAATTGCATATTTGAGCAGAAAAGTGTTGATATTGGAGGTTATATGCCCAGTTGGTGAAGCATAAATTCCTCTTTACACATGAAGTAAACTTTTGCCAGTAAATTTGAGTTAGAGGATGCATATAAGGGTGTGCCTACCCAAAATTGGATGTGTATGATGCCCAAAGTGTGGGATGAATTTTCAGTTTGCTTAGCCATTGCAAGAGCACATTTGGAAGACAATTTGTGGCCATTTGATGCCAAAATATGCTCATTTCAAAATTTTGGAAAAGCCATAAGTGCATTGGTACATGTTGGAATTTGTGCTCAAAAGTGGGCTGTTAGTGCTCAATTTTGATGTTCTTGGATGCCTGAGGGTGAGTTCTTAGTTTTTGATGCCATTCACCTCACTTGAAGTGAGTGTGCTCAGAAAAATCAGAAAAGAACCATTCAACTTGAGGTTTGCTAAGTTGCATTTGCAAGCAAATATTGTTAATCAAGCATGGATGAGACCACTCAAGTAACCCAAGTTATGGGTGAAAAGTTGACAAAGGATAATTATAGCACTTAGTATTATAGAATGGAAGACTCCCTCATGGGAAAGGTGTTTGGGGCTTGATCATAGGTGAAGATGAATGCCCAGAGTTGCCCTTGGGATGAACCCTCGGATGAGATGAAATTGGAATACAAAACATGGGTTGAGAAATCAAGAAAGGTGTTGCATTGGATCTCCCTATGCATTTTTTATACACTCATCCCTCACATCAAGAAGGCTAGAATGCCTAAGAAGCTTGGGATATGATTCACAAGCACTGATCAATTACATAGGTGAACTTGGATTGGATCAATTTTTTCGAGCTCAAGTTTGGCCCACTTGTTGGCATATTTTAGGCCATCATGTACTCATCATGTATCTCTGCTAGAATACTAGCTTGGCATTCAGTATGAATGGTATCTATTTGACAGATCTCTAGTGTCACCCACACAGATCCATTTAGATTTAATCAAACACATCCTTACATCCTCATACAATATGAAAAGATTTTTGGTTGCATGGAGTTGCTCATTTACCTGGAGGGGCCACTATGTAAAAGCCCCATATAGCATGTGCGATCAAGTGATCTTTAAATTCTATGAGATGAGCTTAAATAGAAATACTTTGGCTATCAACAATAGGTACTATATAGTTGACGTGCATCACTTGAGAAAAAGATACCCTCACTATATGTATGTGGTGATCATTAATAAAGCTTTATAGTATCACTTTAATTTTGAAGATGATTATAACATAAGCTTGTAAGTCTACATTATTGATAGTGTTATTTATTCTCATGAGATGAGCTTGCATAGAAATCCTTTGGCTACCAACAAGTAGTATATAGTTGAAGTGCATCATTCAATAAAAACTTCAACATCGAACATGATCATAACATGTTATTGAAAGTCTACCTTGATAAAAGTGTTCTATATATTTTCATTAGAAGAATTTGCATAGAAAACATTTGATTGTTTTTGTCCCAATATATAGATAGAGTTCTAACATGCTCCTATTATGAGTAGCCTTGCTCTAAATTTGGTGCAAGAAACTGGAAAAAATTCCATTAAATTCACATTTTGATGCATGAAGTTTTTAATAAATGGTGCAAAAGGTCATGAGATGCCTAAATTGTCATCTTTTGGGCCAAAATAGGTAGCGTGTTAATGCACTCCCTCTTTTGGCCCAAAAGATGATAATTTCGATGTCTTGTACCTTTTGATTTACAAATCCAAATGGGGTAATGTTACATATCAAAACAAATGGAAAGGCATGATTTAGATGATTATCATGACCTTTTGCACCATTTCGTAAAACTTCATGCATCAAAATGTGAATTTAATAAACAATTAGCTGATTTCTTGCATTGGATCTAGAGGAAAGTTTATGTAATAAGGACCATGTCAATATGTTGTCTATTTTGGCTTCTACCATTGATTTCTATAAGAAAAGATTGATTTTTTTGGGAATTTAATTCATTTTAAAGAAAGGGATGTACTTACTCTTTAGATTTTGTTGGTAATCCTCGATTTTGGAGTCCATTCTAGGACTTGTTGATTATCGAAAGGGCTTGCTCATTGCTCATCCTCTGCATTGCAATGTTCCTAGTTCCAAAGTGTGCCTTGCTTTGGGACTCGACTCAATTAGTTGATGGCCACACTTGTGTCTTGGCTCATGGGTCAGGTTCATGGAGGTACTTTGAATCCTAGCTATTTATAGATGAATGCTCTAATTATTCACCATGCGGAATCCTTGGGGGTCCTTTTGTATCCTATGCCTTGGTATATCTTCATCACAAATTAGGGACTAGTTCACTCTTGGTCTCAATATAGTAGTTTAATTATGTCTCTCTACAAGCAAGCCCAACTCTTCCTACTCCTTGTGCTTTTTGCAATTAGGGGTGACCCACTACCATCAATATTTGCCATTGATCATCCATCTCGATCTGCAAGTCTAAGTTTTCTCTCATATCAACCTCATTCTACAAATTCCTACCAACTTGGTGTAGGTTCTCTTATTTCCTAGCCACATAGTGTTGGTGATGTTGTGAGCATGTTCTTTCGCCTTGTATAAATCTCCAAATACTCTAAAAAGTATTTGGATATAGTCCACCATCTAGACATTTGTTGTTGTGCTAGTTTTAAGAAGTTGCAAGTCATCTTCCAACACTCATATTACTTGTTAGAAATGATATGCTACTCCAAGAAACTACCATAGCATGCTACTTGTCAGCATGAACTATTGTTCTTGCTGATTGTGAACTCATCCTTAGTGATGACTATTGCTCATTGCAATCTCTTCCTTAGTAATATTGCCAAAAGTTAACGGTCTTTTTCCCTTCACGGCCCCCAAAGTAACTAGTGACATCCTTGTGCCTGGTGTGTGCTGGGTGCTTGGTGCTTGACTCAAAAAGATGCTTCTCTTGCTCTCCTTTGGTAGCTTCGTACTCAACATCCTACTGGTTCTTAGTCATGGGAAATTCAGCATCATCTACATGAGTTGGCTACACATATGGATAGAACCACATGGAGATAGGGGAATGAGTAGGCAAGCTAAAAATATGAGAGGAGGATTTTGAGATAAAATGAACTTTATTATTTAGGAAAGGGACTCGTAGAACAAACTAATCAACATTGGATCCTGCAACCTAATTCTATAATTGACTAGAAGAACTCACACTTATTGAACCAATTCTATATTGAGTGCTCTACTTAAGTAACCTAAGGAAGGCTCCAGCTAACCATGTTCCATGATTAGCCCCTGATTTGCCTAGCCGACTTGGTGTCTACCATCACAGCCTTGCCACTCAGTGACTCGCTACTTGCTAACTAAGTTTGGTGATGCCTGGCCACTTGGTTACCTAGGTTAGATAGTTGAGCTAACTTGGGATTAACACGTTCAAAGTGAGGCATGAGAAACAATTGGTGTGGATGATGAAAGTGATGATAGGAGGTAGGGGAAAGCTAGGAGGAAGGAAAAGGAGAGAATAAGGTTTCACAAGCATTAGGAAAAAGGGGAACTCATTCTAGGGCCCTATAAGAACTTCACAATTTCCTCATTTTTCTTTGCTCCAAAATCTAAAAAAATGGGTTGGCATTAAATGCTCCTATTATATTCTCTCTTTAAAGCGGATTTCACCTAGTCCTGACTCATGCCAACAGTAGATTTTCATGTCATAGTCCTATAATTAATGTTTAATAATCTTTGTTTTTCAAAATTTTAAACCTCCACATGAAA
This sequence comes from Dipteris shenzhenensis, assembly GCF_047967505.1. Classification (NCBI taxonomy): domain Eukaryota; kingdom Viridiplantae; phylum Streptophyta; class Polypodiopsida; order Gleicheniales; family Dipteridaceae; genus Dipteris; species Dipteris shenzhenensis. The sequence goes on from NC_141625.1 coordinate 15,377,715, forward strand.
GATAAACATGGACTTATTGCAGTAAATATGGACTTATCATTGTTGAGTTATGTAGGCCACAAGATTACATGGTTAGAAACTCATAACTAACCTTTAAAAATATTTGTTTTTAAAAAATTTAAACATCCCTACAAAAGATTGACATGGATTTAGTGTGGTAATCCCATTTCTAACACTTTGTTTTATAAACTTTGATGAGGGTCTGAAGCAATGGGACAACGTTGCAAATTTTTTTTGGCAACATGCCATTGAAGAACAATCTAGCAAGAAGAGACTTTACCATCTCCATATTGATTTAGAAGAAGAGTATGCACTTGTGCAAAAACTACAGAAGGGTCCACAAGTAGGTGCAATACAAAGGGGGAACATGGGGATAAAAGGCTTACAACGTATTGATTTATGGTGTAATGGAAGCATTTACCCAAAATATCCAATCAAAAACTTTACTCCATTTCCAATCCATCGACAACACTATTGAAGTTTGTGGGTGATGGAAATAAGGGCCTACTTGGATATGTCCACACAAGACTTACCTTGCTTCTTGAACTCTATGCTTGCATCCTCCTTGTGGGTGATGGAAATAAGGGCCTACTTGGATATGTCAATAGAGATATTGAGGAACTATTGTTGGTAGCAGAGGATGCAAGCATAGAGTTCAAGAAGCAAGGTAAGTCTTCTTTTTCTTTTGTGATTTTGAATGCAACAAAAATACAATCATTACTCGGTGGTAATAGCAATTGAGCTTAGAAAAACTCTTTTGTTTGTGCTCTTTCTAGGAAAATTCGAGCCTCAGAAGAAAGTGTTGATCCTAATGCCCCCCCAACTAAAATAAATGAAAGGTTTACTATCAACTACAATTGCGAAAAGTATGCTAGAGGAGAAAAAATTTAAAACAATCAAATGCAATGTTGTGAAATAGTTTACAGATAGAAACAAAGTTTGTGTGAACCTAATCCAAGGGTCACTCAATGAGAGTGGAGTGAGCAAGAAAGGTTACACTTCCATTTTCAATGCAGTATCAATAAGCTAGAAAGATTAGAGGATAAAACATGTGTTCTTGCCGAAGCCTATAGATTTGTGGAAGTTAAGAGGCCTACTCAATAAACAAGTAGATGATTATATTGGAATTCGTATGCATATTGAAGGAGTTGTTAAATTACATGGCGCAATAGAACATAAACTGAACAAATAATAGAGAGTACATATCAAACTGGAGATGAAAAAAATTTTCCTTCAATACTGATGTAGTATAGTTGATGGCTCTATCCACCCATGCACTCCCACAATGAAGCTTAGATGGCAATTTAGACAGATACTAGTGAAGAGCTACTAGCTCGAAGATCTCTACTGGAAGATCTGATATGATCTAATCTGATACAATGGACTGGGAAGGTCGCCTCTTTATAGCTATGAGGGCAGTAGTCAGATCAATGTAGTCAGTGGAGCCGACCAGTCAACCTAGTCGGTGGAGTTGACTAGTCATCCATGGAATATTCAGGGAATATTCCATATACCCCAGAGCCCAGCGAGAGCAAGGGGTTCCCACATAATCAAGACAATGTGCCTCGTTGTGCTACTAGCTTACCTGCCCTGCCTAGCCCATAGGCTAGACTCACATAATCACCTTTCTACCATCAATGGTCTCATTGATAGACCTCATCTGACATGCAAGTCAGGATCCATCTAGTGTCTCGGGCTCCCACATGGCTACTCCTCATATGGGGCCCTTACAACTTGAGCACTGTGGACCACTAGTGGTTCCCAAGAGGGTGGGGCATTGATCATATTTAACAGGAGTGTACGAAAGTGACAAGGGGACCATTGTATGTAACTCTCTTAGCAACATTTTTATCAATCTTCAACACATGCAAAGGAGAATGGTTGAGTTTCATGGTATGCCATCTGAAGATTACGAGGGGCTTCTAAAACTTGTTTTAAAGCTTGAAGACTGTGAAATTGTCAAGGAGAAAAGGATTGCATGAGTGATTATCACTCTAATGAATAGAGATCTTGATCTCTCAATTACAACAGCAGATGCAAAACACTTCAGTGTGCAATCAAAAAGCATATTTGGTGGCTAGGCACATTTAAGGTAAGCACACGCTTGGATTGAAATTTATTTTTTAATAAGTACAATGTATTTATTATTGTTTGATTTTTCAATTGAATTTTCACCGGTAGGTTAAACCAAAGGACCACTAAACTCTTGATTGGGAATTCCAATGCACAAAAATACCAGCAATTATTAAAAATCAAGGTCAAGAAGGGTATCCACATGTTGACAGCAATGGTGATTTCTAGGTTGATTGGCATATGGTAGGCAACCTCAAGACCCTCAAGTGTATGTTTAACATAAGCAGAGGAGGTAATTCAAAATCTCCATTCCTTTACAACAGCAAGGAGCCAACATATGTCATGGATCCCAAATGGTGGAGGAAATAACCTAATAGAGAGAAGGTTGATCCAAATTTCAAAGCCATTCTTGATATCCCATTGTGCAATATATATATGCACATTACACACTTTATGTCGGATCATTGAGAAGATGGTTATTTTGTACATTGGTTTTGCCTAGAAGCTTCATCCTAAAAAGCATCACAAAGGAGGCACTTCAAGCAATCGAGAAAGTATTGTCGGAAATTGGTCTCCATGGAGGAGATGTTCATATCACAACAGATAGATCTAACAAAATAAAAAGTGCCCATCAGGCCATCTATTGGTGGAGTGAAGGCTAGAAGATCTTTATCATAGCCACCACACAACAGGGTAAAAGAAAATCAAGCAAACAATCACACTATGTTTCAAGAGTGCAGTATGGCATTTGGAGGCACATACACAATGCAATTAAAGATCATGAAGCACACGAAATTGCACGAACTGTTAAAACTCAAGTATGGAAATTCTTAGACAAGCTTTTCATACTTTTTTGACAAATAGACTTGGACCAAGAATGATCATTGAAAGAGGAGATGAAGACTTTTGGAAAATCAATGAAAGAGGCTTGGATAGCTTGCAACATAACACATTACATGGTAATAAAATTTCAATATTTTCTTATTGGCATTTCCTTATGTTAGCTCTTAAAAACACGATGTGACTTCTTGTTTACTATAAATCTCAGGGGGGTCATTATGTATAAATCCTCTATATCACGTGCGTTCAAGGCCTATTTTTAAAATCCCTTATTTATAAAATTTTCATTAATAAAATGTACCCCTTTTCTATACAAATCTGTAAATTTTTTCCAAAACTATTTTAAAAAGTCCCTTATGTATATTTATTTCTATAAATTTTAGAAATAAAAAATATCCTTTTGTTGAACTCACGTGATAGGGTTACATATGATGAGTGACCCCCCCGAGCTATAAATGCAACATATTATGTACAAGCATCTTCCATATTTTGTCAAAAAAAATGGATGTCTTGCAATTTGGTCCACTCATGGAATGGAGAAGTCTCATTATATAGCACAAAATGCATTTTTTTGACATATAATATATTTTGGAGGAGCAAAAAAGGCAAACTGCCTCAAAGAAATTTTCTAGTGGTTCTATCAATGTATGCGACAAACTCGCTACAAAGGTTGCAATGTAAGGAAAAAGTGGTGACTCATACATTAAACTAGCATTCTAGATAGCCCAAAAAGAAAGAAGAAGGCAAATATTGGATAACTCAACACTTCCATAGAGACATGCTGAATGGAGACATTCAAAGAATTTTATGAATCATAGGTAGACAGATAGAGCTTAGGAGCTTTGTAACAAAATGTACAATTTACAACTCAGTAGAGCAAAATTGTAACTATATCATGTAAAATTTGCAAATTCAATACATGTACACTTAAGTTCCTAGATTAAATCAGTGTGGCTATACGATGCAATGTGTGAAATTCCAATGCAACTACTATCAAAATTTGTTGCTACACTTTGCAAGAGTTTAAAAACTTATTAACAATACACTGTACAATCACTATTTGATGCTTGAGTTCTACACTATATTGATCTAACTTTTCTCCAGCTAAGAGTAAAGGCTAGGTCTTTGCAACTTAAATTGATGGCATCTTTTGAAACCTCATCAATGAGACTAACTTACACCTCCGTTCGAGGTAGAGAGACAAATGTTCACAGCTCTGGGAGTCGAGGATGCTGCCATGAGAGCTCCTCTGGCCAGCCCCAAAGGTCACCATCAAGACTCTGCTCCCCACCAAACAAACACTAATACTTTGCTGTCAAGAAGAAGAAAAAGTTACTGCACCTTTCTTACTGCTCCTGAATTGGATTGTGTTCTTTAGACTAAATGGCTTCATGTGCTAAAAATGGCTCTCTAAACCTGAGAAGATGGTGTTTTCCATGAACATCTAAGTGCACAAGCGACGTAATGACACTTGCAAGGGCATATCTAGTGTAAGCAAGATGATATCTTGCCCTAGAGTAGATCTTGCTAGGATAGTAACAAAAAATATTATAAGCATAGATTTCTTTGACAAGAATGATCTTGTCCTTCTGTTGGTTGATTTGATTTTATTGACACTGTTATCAACTCTTGGAGATTTTAGAAACTCTAAAAGGTGTTTATTAACTCCGTTATTAAGTCTTGGAGATTTTAGAGGAGACTCATGGTAAATTAATCTCATGCATGAACCTTAACTAATAACTAACTATGTGTGTGTGTGTGTGTGTGTGTGTGTGTGTGTGTGTGTGTATGTCTATGCATATATATGTATATATATACATATATATGCATATACATATATACATATATATATATATATATATATATATATGTATATATATATATGTATGTATATATATGTATATATATACATATATATACATACATATATATATACATACATATATATATACATATATATATATGTATATATGTATATGTATATATATATACATATATATACATATATATACATACATACACACACCTCCCAAAAACTTTAATAAATTTTTGAAGAGCCAAACAACTATCTCACCATCCTTGCTTAAATGTCGGTGATAAATTAATAGTTTTGCAGAAGAAAATATCTTGATATAGTGAGAGAGGCTGGCAAGCTGGCCAATAACTCTCTTCCTACTCCCATCATACCTCATAATGAAGGAATCATCTCCAACATACTACTGCACAAACCAAATCAAAACAATATTTCCATGAAAGGAAACATGAGAATAGAGATATCAAAATGCAAGATCACACACATGAAAATGAGAGCAGAGTTTCTATGATATTTTCTAGTACTCTTTTTTGCTCCCCCCTTTTTCCAATCTTGTCAAGGTAAAAGTTTCTTTGAATCTTCATGAATGTCTCGTCATTGATGTCAGAGTCTCACATATATTTTTAAGCTTCTTTAAAGGACATGGATAGACATTCATGTGAGTTGAAGTTGTATTCCATGTTGTGGAAAGGGTCATCTTCCACAATCATCTCAGAATCCATATGGTAGGTTTGGCAATCAATGCCAGTGCATAATCCTCCCTCAAGTCAAATATTGCTTGAATGTCATGAAGAAGAATATATTCCATATCTCTAATTTGGAGAGTGGAAAGAAATGGCATAGCACGGCTACAACTTTCAATGTTAAGGACTTCAATACTTACTAGCAGTTAAGTGTGTCTAACCTTAGTGCCACAAGGTCAAGTGAAACAGCTTCATCTTGATCCTTGACTACATCTATCACCTCCTATCCTCCTTTTGTGATACTTCCTTCTTTTCTTGGAGTTCCTTTTTATCCCACTCTTATGGTTCTTGATCCCAGGGCCTCTCATATTCTTCCTTATCCTCTTGCATCTCCAAGCCTTCCTTAGTGTGAACTTGATGATAGTTCAGGTACAGTACAAACCCCAAAGATTCCTCCAGAAGTTTGCACTTTTTATTATGCATGTTGCACTCTACCTTAACATGCTTTGCAAAAGGTCATATCTCTTATGAATGGAAGTCTTGAAATTATTATCTGTAAGTAAATCCTTGATGTGGATTTAATACTTATTTCCAATACAAACCTTGCCCTCCCCTGTGAGCTTTTGAAAGATGTTGCATAATGAACTTGTGCTATCTGATTACCTAGATTATCTTCCATGGCACAATGATTTTTTAACCCTTTCAGTTTTAAAATGGTAGTTTTGAACATTTCTATCTTTTGCATAAAATAAAACATGTGTGTGTTTCAAATCTATATCCATCATCATATGAAGAATGGTAGCCAGTGGAGTGCATTTTGGGATTCTTGGATGTCTTCCATGGAGCAATAAGACAATTACAATATTAAAGTATATCTGCAAATCAATTACCTCAGACCATTGTTATGAATTGTTGGACAAAGCAAACACTCATAGTGTGTTGAGGAAACAACATCTTCTACTATGGAATATGATAGGCTAGCCAATGTCTCCAAGTAGTGTGACAGAGACATACAGGGCTAAGATATTTGCATAAGTTCAATGATATTTATGTCCAAGAATTGCTACAAGAATTGTAAAAAGCAATGTATCCATGCCAATCACTGTTTTTGTTGACCTGTTTAACAAGTATGGTGTGCAAAACAATCACCTAGAAAGCAACTAGAAACGTATGGTTACCATTAAGTATATGATTACAAGTGATGCTTTTATATCTTCTTTCTACTACAAACACGGTAGGTCCATTGTGGATAAATTAGTTCTAATGGACCAAGTCCTTAACTTGTTTGGCCCTAAAAACAAAGTATTGGGAATCAAGGTCTATGATGGTGGGATACTGTGGTAAGTGCAATATCAATAAGACAGTGTTGGACGCTAGCCCAATTGCATCATGACATTCTTGTGAAGACAGAGGACATGATCTCGAAAGAATTCTCATTCATTATCAACAACAAAAGGGTACATATAATGTTAACAAATGGGTTCTTTATTATCTTCATTTGTTATATTTACATGATTCATTCATTGCCTTCACTTGCTACTAAGCAAAACATTCCAGCAGCTATTGCATAAGAGGAAGAACACAATTCAATGTTGCATCATTGGAGAGACTATTTATATTACTTCTCAATAACAATTTATAGTACTTCTCATGATTTTTGTACATGTATTATCAATGATTTAGTGACCAATACTGACATTAATCTTAGTATTTGTGTACATGTGTAGATATCTACTATGGTCCAACTCATAGAGGAGGTTGATCCTCATTCACAGGATGTAGGCTCATGGAAGCAAAAGGATGCAAAGAGTGGAGAAAGGAGTGGAAGCTATCACATCAACCCTGTTCTTTCTTTCAAGAATAGGATTATGCTGAGGAGTGTAAGGAGTAGTGCATGAGTGAACACACAATGCCCCATGAAGCCAAAAATGCATCAAACTCCTTTGACATATACTCTCCCCCCTATCTATATTGAGGGTGACAAGCTTGCATCCTAATTCATTCTCAACCATAATCAGCACCTCTGAAAGCATGAGAACACTTCAGATTTGGCTTTTAAAGCATATACCCAGCAATATCTTGTGAAGTCTTGTCAATTAGAGTCATGAAATATTTGTACCCTCCAATGGCATTTGTCCTCATTGGGCCACAGACATCATTGTGGACTAGCTACAATTTTCTTTGTGAGAATTTTGGACAATCCTTTTGAAAAGGAAACCGATGCATCTTACCCAAAAGACAACCCTCACACACACATTTGGAAACTATGTGAGTTTGAGGTACATCATCTGCCATGCCCTATGAATGTAACTTGGCAAGAGCTCTATAATTGACATGACCCATTATCTCATGCCAAAGATGAGTTTTAGCAAGTTTTGAATCTGAAATAGCAAATCCTTCAATAGAAAATGAAGTTGAATGATGATCAAGGTGATAAAGCCCCTTTTGCAAAATGCTAGTGAGGACTATGGCATTGTCATAACAAAGATCATATACTAAGCATTTGTATCCATCAAATATCACTCTGAAACCTGGAGTGGCAATTGATGAAATTGAAATCAAGTTGACTTCAATTCCAGGCACAAAAAGAACATTTGTCAAAGTGATAGGATGGCTTGAAGTGGATGTGAGCTGCACATCTCTAATTCCTTTTGCAACATAGGAAGCATTATTAGCACATGTGCCAGTCCCCAATCGAGGTGCATTAGCTAAGGAATGAAACAACTATCTGCAAGAGGTGATGTGCTTGGAAGCACCACTATCAAAATACCAAAACTGATCAGCATCATTTTTAGTAGTAAAGAATGCATCAACTTTGGAGGGATCAAAGGAGCAATGGACAACCCATGCCCAATCATCCTGGAGAGCATGCGCATGTGAGGCATCTACTGGCTCATGGGATTCAATTGCATGTGAGGCATTTAATGTCAATCTTTCTTTCTTCTTCTCCAAAGCAATGCGCTTCCTGCCTCGGGGGGGTCACTCATCATATGTAACCCTATCACGTGAGTTCAATAGAAGGATATTTTTTATTTCCAAAATTTACAGAAATAAATATACATAAGGGACTATTTAAAATAGTTTTGGAAAAAATTTACAGATTTGTATAGAAAAGGGGTACATTTTAATAATGAAAAAATTTATAGATAAGGGATTTTAAATATAGGCCTTGAACACACGTGATATAGAGGGTTTATACATAGTGACCCCCCTGAGCTTCCTGCATTCTAAAATTTCATGCCCTGGCTTGCGACAATAGCTGCATCTTTTCTTCTTTGACTTATCTCATGCTATATTTTGAGATACATTGGAGGAATTGCCACTATTAGGTGCATATTTAGGCTTGCCCATAGGCTTGGAAGGCTTGTCTTTTCCTTTCTGCTATGAAGCAAATGTATGATCAAGAGTAGTAGCTTGCCTATTAGCACAACTTTGCTCTTCCTGAAAAAGCAAAGTGACTAACTGATCAAAGCAATAGTGGTCTGGATTACCCTTGGCCACTAGTTGAAGGGTTGTAGCAAACCCTTGATATGTATCTAGCAGCCCATTAAATGTGGTACTGACAAGCTGAGAATTTGGCACCACCTCATCAATATTGGCAAGTTGTTAACACCATGAGGTCCTTGACCTTTGTCAAGTATGCATCCATAGAGTCACCTTCATTCATGCTGACTTCCTACAATTGCCTTCTTAAATATGCAACACGTGCCTCATTGCGAATCTGATAAAGAGAGGCCAATTTGTCCCAAGCATCCTTTGCTATCCTACATGACCGGATGTGTGGAATATTGATTCTCTTGCATGATAAAGCAATACAGGAATGCACATTTGCATCTCTTGCATCCATCTTGTTTGTTCCTAAGTTGGAGGAGTAGCAATAGGGGTGCTAGAGGATAAAGCATCAAGAGAAGTCCCCTCTGCGGAGGGACCAGCATTAGAGGTAGCCACTATAGCATTGGCTAATCCCAGAAACAATGTTCCAAAAATGTCTTGCAACAAGAATATGTTTCATGAGATAAGACCACATCAAATAGTTGGTGCCATCCAACTTATCATCTTCACAAAGAATGCCAAATAAATCATGATTGTTGCCAGCCATTGCAAATAGGACATGTCAAAAATGTACTGACCAAGTGATCCAAAAATTAGCCTCAAGGCTTGCAACTGCGAAAAAAATAGGACTTGCTGTCCAAATCTGGAAAAGCCCCAAATTAAGGTATAATTTGCAAATGTGATCAAATGGCCTTCAATTTCTTTCCAATTTCACTACAAATCTAAAAGTATCGTGCAATCTACCCCAATTTAGGAAAAGCCTCAAATTGTCTGCAAATCTGCAATCTACCTACAAAATCGTAGCTCAAATGCAAAATCCCCAAATGTCACCAAAAATTGCAGATCTACTGCAATGTCTGTTCTCAAAATCGAAGCCAAACAATGGATGAATGCATAGTTGAGCCTACAAATGAATCTTGCCAATAGATGACGGACACTGGACACCTTCAGCTTGCAAAAGAATGCACAAATTTGATGGAATGTACGAAAAAAACAGTACGGTGCAAATATATACGGAATGTATGGCTTGTACAGACAAATCATATGGATAAATATGTACGAAAATCAGTACACCTATACAGACGAGCAGTATGGAAATCCATACGATTGTATAGACAAACTGACAGTAGGAGCTGTGTGGATGTTCGGGAGCTGAAGGTTGACAATGGAGCAGAAATGTGGGAGTTGAAGCTAGAAGTAGGAAGCTGGGAGTAAGGAGTAAGTCTGGGAAGGAAGTACTCTGATACCACTGTAGGCTCATGGAAGCAAAAGGATGCAAAGAGTGGAGCAAGGAGTGGAAGCCGTCACATCAACTAGAATGAAAATGAAAGTACAAAGTACTATATAAGAGAACCCTAGGACCTAGTGTCCTAGTGGTACCATCACAACTAGAATGGAAATGAAAATACTATATAAGAGAACCCTAGGACCTAGTGTCCTAGTGGTACCACTAGTACTAGGTGTCATAAGACACTAAAAGTACTAGGTGACCTAAGTGCCAATAACTAAAGCTACATGGCACATACCAAGGCCTAGAGGGCATCAATACGACCGGGAGAAGATGGCCTACAAGGATGCTACTTTTTGGGATCCTATTTTTAAATACGATTTCTATTGCCGGCGATGATAGAGACTTTTAGCTTCTGCTATACCTAGATGCTCCTCAAGAGGACTTTGATGTACCTAGAGCATGTGATGCATCTACATGATCATCTATCTTCTCCTCATGCACCAGCTCCTCTTGTACCATTTCCTCCTCTAATGTCCACTCCAACACCCCATTATCATCTCTTCTTGAGCTTTTTGCTTCTATACTCTGAACTATTAGAGAATCATACTAGAGAACTTTTTCTACTAGTCTAGCTATGTACTCTCAACTATAGTGCATTGGAGAAGCTATGCTACTAGCCTAGCTCTAAAGCTATATACATACTTTGAATTGTAACTGTCCTCCTTCACTTGTAACAAATAGTAATGCAAACTGAATTTTTGTTATCCTCTATGAAACTTTTTTACATGAATTATTCATAATGAAAAGCTTATGGTTTTTACAAGTGACATGATCTCGACCTTTGTTAATTTTATTGATTTCCCATATGCTATCTTTAAAGCCTCATAAGAAGGTACCCTTGAGTCTTAATTTGAATTCAATATTTCTATCATTGACTGACACTACATGTTATATGTACTGCAAAGAAGACAAAGAATAGTTCTATGTAATGACATCTCAAATGGGATTAATCGTTGAGAGAAATCTAAAACCCATATTATAGGTTAATTGTATCAGTACAAAAATCAGAATACATAAGCAAAGACATCCCAAATGGGACTAATTGAGATAAATAAAGACTCGTATTACATAGAATGAGTGATTCATAATCAAAATCTAAAGTCCAACTATGATGATAGTATTTACTCCTATGCAGACAAAGTTGGAGGCTATTGTGAAGGCTACTCATCAGGCTAGTATGAAGGCTCCTCTCATTAGGCTACTGTGGATCCCCTATAAGTGGACGATGGTCCTCACTCGAAAGCTTCTCCTCCACTTTGGTACTATCCTCAGCAATAAGGGTTTCCTCGCCCTCCTTCTCCTTAATACTACTTGTGGTGGTAGGCTCATTCCCTTTAGTAACAACAAGCTCCATGATATTATTAGCCTCCATGACAGTGGACTCCTTGGTTCCGAAGCATTTTGGATCTCTCTCTGCATCTCCCTTGGGATGATTTATGAGCATAACTTAGGAGCTTTTCTATGACCATGGATCTATATCCATCCACATATAATGATGTAAAGCTATCCTCTGTAATCTGTAATAAAGAACAGGAATAAGAAATATTAGATTATATTTTGTTTCACAATGTCATTTGTACAAGAGTCATTATGTATATATAGATTTATATAAATACCCTGTTTGGTTGTGGATCTACAAAGTAATTATCAAATTAACAACCTTAAGATATGGTTTATAATTCAAGAGGCCAAAAGCATCATTAGACATCTAGAAATGTCCTTACCCTTAAGTCAACAATTTGAATAGTATCTAGCAGGTCCACATTTGGAGGACAATGATCCAAGATATCCAATAACCCTTTCATGCATCTAAAATATTAAATCCTATTGCTAACAATGGTGAAGTAACAATCATAGCTTTATTTATATATGGCTATAGTAAAGAAAGGAAATCTCCCTATGTGTTCCACACGGAGTTTATATGAAAGGCTTATTTTTGTTGAAGATCAATACACACTAGGGTCATTGTTTGCTTGGGTTTAGCCATTTTTTGTGAGGTTCAGGGACTATCCTATATCTAGGTATCTTGCATGACCCATAAATTATGCATTGCTCAAAGGAATTTGGCAAACTTTGTCTTCAAGTTGTAGTACACATTCCAAACTTGAACATGAGAGAAAAAAATTATGGAATAAGGATATGGAACGAGACCGTTAAAGCATTACAAGTGCTATGTTGCATGTGAAGCATACATCCTCAAGACTATAGATATAACAATTTATTAAAAACATCAAGATTTTATTCTATACATACATGCAGCCACATAATCATTCAAAAGTACACTATGTGAGCTTCTCCTCAACCCAAAGACATACCTAAATGAGAACATTAGGCATGGGTTAATGGGCCTCCAATGTTGTGCTAAAGTGATGGATACCCATTTGAGGGCACGCTCCATATCCTTTTTTTTTTTTTGTTGAAAACCAAAACGGATTGAAAATTTGGAATCCAAACTAGTGACTACTACATGGTGGTCTTAAAACATTGATAGTTGTTGGTATTGGTATTGGTATTGGCATCTAGATTCACCCCAAAATGGAAGAAGTTGGAAAAGTGTAATTTGTGCATGTGAAAATATATTTTAATAAATCCAACACTATTTAAGATTTTGAATTGTTTATTTTTCCATGCACTTGCTTGCTATATGGCTCATAAGCATGCCAAAGGTCATTGCATTTAATAATACACAGCATCAAACCCAATAGTGTGCCCTTTAGCCTATTTATTTTTTGAAGCATTTTAGGCCACATTGCACTTGTTTGGGATATCCAATTCTACTAATGTGTATCATCGGAGGGGGGAAAACCGACACTTGTTGAAATTTCAAATTTTCACACCTCCCACCCATTAAATCTTGGAAGATTAAGTACCTACAACCTTCCCCCACCCTACAACCCATACGCACCTAGATGTGACCTTACATAGACTATGGTTTGCCATTGTCTTCTTTCGGGTAAGCTGTCTTCTATTCTTTGCTTGCCTCACCAACTAGGTTCTCTACATCTATTCTAATCTGATCATGGCCATGGCATCAATTGCAACATGCAGCTTGCCATGGCTTGCAAGAGAAGAAGACAAAGGCTATGAGCCAGGAACGCTATAAAGCTAGGTCAAGGCACAAGGAACAGAGTCTAGGTCGAGGAAAGAGCCGGCATGGTATCGAATCAGCAACGAAAGACACTTTTGCTACATCTGGAAAGGGAGAAATAACGAGAAGAAAGAAGATTCCTTGTAGAGCAGTAGTAAGAAGTGGTTGTAGATGTACACATTCAATCATTGCCATCGGAACAAAGAACATGAGTTGTGGTGTCATGATTGGTGGGAGAAATCAAAGTGGCAACATCAAGCCATTCAGGTGATTACCAGTCTCGAGTCTTCACAAGCTTTAGCCTGCACCCTAAAGTGAAAGGGGTGCACAGCTTAGATCAACTAGCTACAAAGAGGATGACATTACTATGTTGGTGTCCCTTGAAACAAAGGAGAAATGGCTTGTGCGCACAATGTCAAAGATGTTGTCAATCAGAAGGACCAACATGGCTCCAACGGTTGAATGTAGAGCAAAAGCAATGCACAATTGTACCAACCCGAGAAGTCTGTGGACTTCAACAGAACACAAGAAAAGGAGAGACAATCTAAGTGCAGAAGTCATTGCTATAGTGACGATGTTTTGGTAGAAAAATACGAGAGTTTCTCTAAACTGAAAGGACATCAGTAAGAAGTGAACGGGATGCAAGGTGTTTGAGGAGCATATCATACAAATGCTAGATACAACATAGGTCAATGGTGCCTAAACTAGCACAGTGGTTGTTTGTGATTGAGATTTGGGATAGTTTACTTGTTTCATTTCTTAAACTAGGCTTGGACTAAAAGTGATTGTCCTAAACCAGCCAAGTGGTTGGAATATCTTCAAATTATAGGCTGGTTCAGTTCAATCGCTAGTTATGTGATTGTCCTGAACTAGCATGGATTAATAGACATTAGTTGTTGTCCAGCCCAGTGGCATGGTTGAGAAGAAATTAACATTAACATATTTCACAATATGTTGTTATTTTACTAAACCATCCTAGTGGTTGGAACATCATGGAACCATGTCTACTTCGGCTCAATCACTAGTTATGTCATTGTCTTGAACCAATGTGGTTGAATAGACATTAGTTATTGACTAGCCCAGTGGTTGAGATTATTGTGCTCCTTAGTACTTAAATTCATTAAATTTAAATTTCTACTATTCGGGTCATATACCACTATTTCTAGATCGGGATGGCTTGGACTTAATGTGATTGTCCTAAACCATCCTGGTGCTGGTTCACAACAAACACTAAGCAGTTATACTGACATAAATTGTGATTGAAATTGTGAAATTTAGAAATGAAAGCAAATATATTGTTATTTCCTAATGGTGAAATATAGAAATGAAAAGCAATATATGTGTTATTGTCCAGAGATATGTGAAGTTAAGACCATCAGACTAAACCAGTGCGGTGGTTGAAATTGTGAGAGTGTCCTAAACTATCCCGGTGGTTGAAATTATGACTATCCTAAACGTGTCCTAAGCGTGTCCTAAACTAGCTTGATGGTTGACTATCCTAAACGTGTCCTAAAATAGTCTCATGATTGAAATTGTGACTGTCCTAAACTAGCGCGGTGGTTGATATTTGTTTTGCTTCATTATATACTTTAATTAGACTATGAAATTGTCTCCAGCTTTTAGTAGTAGCAAAAAGGGGGCTCAATGTTCTATTGTTCTTGCATGTTGGGTTAGCAGATGGAGTTGGGGCAAGTTTTGTAGCCTAAGGTCTCTATGGGAGTCCATGGTTTGTCCAAAGGGGGACCGTGAGTGGCACAAGATTGAATGCATTCGTGGCACATGCAAGAATTGCAGTTTGAAGCTGAAGAAGAAGACATTCAATGTCTATCCAAATAAAATGAGGGAAGACAACCATGTTTCTCTAAAATGGAGGAGATTTGAAAATGTCAATGTTGAAGGATCTGATAAAAAGAGATGGCTACTATCATATAAGATCACCCAACCAAAGGAGCTTGTAGGTCATGTGGTTTAATCCATCCCAAAATATGTGCTTTGCAATTTCATGATTAGCTGGCAAGATAAGTAGTTCAGAACATTCCTTGGCAATTTTGCCCATGACACTATTGTATCTATCATAAATTTTGATGAAAATTGTTCATTTCAAGAACAAGATGAGATACAAATTGCGCATTGGCACAGCAAGTAGATAACAATTCTCGTGCATATCATGTACATTCATTTTCTTGATTCTTCCATGCTTGATGCTAATTTGCTTTTGCTGACTCACAGGAGTCCAAGTCCATGCAACACACATACTATTTCTACATTTCAAATGATAGGGAACATGACACCTTATTTGTGCAGCATACTTTTCTACTACATTGGGAATGGTTGAAAAAGAAAAATCCACATGCAAAAAATATAAAACAACATTGGGTGTGGTCAAATGGTGTTGCCCCTCAATTTAATCAACCCGTGGATTCTACTTCATCTCAAGGTTCAAATCTCTGACCGTTTTAGACATGATGTGGAATTTCTTAGGGTCTAGCCATGGCAAGGGTGAACATGATGGATGCGGTGATGTTATTAAGCAAGCTTTATTTAAACACCAATTAGCATGCCCTCAAGAAAAACTCAATGATGCCCATGATGCTATAACATAGCCTACATCCAAGCTCTCCACCGGCATGCATTCAACATATAGTAAACAAATCCTTAAGAATATTGTAGTATGCATAGTGTTCCATGAAGTGAAAGTGGATGAAGTGCAAATGAGAAGCTGGCACGATTGCGAGAAAGTTAAAGGAGTTCATGGTCTACACTTCATATGGGGATTTTCAAACAATCAACTAATTAAAACAAGAAAACTTTCTTGTTTCTGGAGTGCATGCATCATAGGGGATCATGACGATTGTGAAAACATTGCAACTATGAAGACATGGGGAGCAAGTTCAAGTTTTTCCTCTACATTCAAATGGAGTGACAAACAATGGAGAGAAAAATGACTCGCCATAGTTTGGGGATAGTTTTGGTGACCTCACTGGCTATCTAGAAGAGGGGGATAACTTTGCAGTTGTCACAACATCTGGGGAGAATGAGGAATATGACCCATACTTTTTATTGTAATGCACAAAACCTAAGCACAAGGTTGAGGAGACATTTAAGGATGATTGGGGAATAACCTATGAGAAGTGGGATGTAGTAGTCGGAGCTTTTTGGTACAAGAAAACATCCAAGAGAGGCCACAATTATGAATTGATACATAAAAGTCCACAAAAATGTGTGTACTCTCATCTAGTAAGAGCTATTAAGTTTGAGATGCAACCTGTGCCACAATGAAAGAAAGGAAAGAGTGTCTTCAAATTGGATTTAGACACGCATGAGAACATCTTGGAGAGGTGGACAAGGACGACTGAGATAGTACTAAGAAAATGTATGTAGTCTCATTGCAAGGAAACAATATGTCCACATGTCCTAGAAAATTGAATTTTTATTTGAGACTATGCTTCTTTTTAGTATATCCCAAATAACCACCGTGCTGGTTTTATTAAACTTTTTTTGTAAATCCCAAACAATAAATCCCATGCTTGTTTCTAATATATCCCAACAACCACCGCGCTAGTTTCCCATGATGAATCCACACCTCGGGGGGGTCACTATGTATAAACCCTCTATATCACGTGCGTTCAAGGCCTATATTTAAAATCCCTTATCTGTAAATTTTTTCATTAATAAAATGTACCCCTTTTCTATACAAATCTGTAAATTTTTTCCAAAACTATTTTAAATAGTCCCTTATGTATATTTATTTCTGTAAATTTTAGGAATAAAAAATATCCTGCTGTTGAACTCACGTGATAGGGTTACATATGATGAGTGACCCCCCCGAGATCCACACATCCTACAAATCCATTGATCTTGTACTAATAAAAGCAAACCACCACACTGGTGGTTGTTAATATCCTAGTGCGACCAACCACTGCACTAGCGATAACTTATCCTATACTACTACCATGCTATCCATACACTACTGTCGTGCTATCCTAAAATTTGTTGCATAGTGCTATACTAAAATAGTCCCCTTTAGACAAGTTTAGCATTTCGTTATAACCATCAGATTTCATCCCATGCTTGTTTTTAGTATATCCCAACAA
Source organism: Dipteris shenzhenensis (assembly GCF_047967505.1). NCBI lineage: Eukaryota > Viridiplantae > Streptophyta > Polypodiopsida > Gleicheniales > Dipteridaceae > Dipteris > Dipteris shenzhenensis. The sequence continues at coordinate 15,395,149 of NC_141625.1, forward strand.
CCACCACGCTGGTTTTCCATAACAAATCCACGCATCCTACAAATCCATTCATCTTGTAATAATAGAAGCAAAACACAATGTTGGTGGTTGTTAATATCCTAGTGCAGCCAACCACTGTGCTGGCAATAACTTATCTTGCACTACTACCATGCTATCCCTACACTACTATTGTGTTATCCTAAAATTTGTTGCACAATGCTATACTAAAACAGTGCCCTTTAGACTAGTTATCTTTAACTTTCAGATTTCAACCACCAGGCTACTTAAAACATTTAAGTACTAACATGGAAGGAGGTTGATACAAAATCAAGTATTATGAGCACCATGAGAAAGTCCACAAGTCCAAGAAATATCTATAATATTTTTATTTTTTCAAAATACGACGACATTTTGCGGCTCAAGGAAATTACAAACTCCCAACTATCTTATCAGCCTCTCTATAGCAAGCATCCCTCAGCTCTTTAGGCTAGTCTAATGCACAATGGTAGATCTCTTTACACACTCGGATTACACACTACTTGCTTGACTCTGCCGACTTGTATGCCTAAGCAACGACCTCGGGGGGTTCACTATGTATAAACCCTCCATATCACGTGCGTTCAAGGACTATTTGTAAATTCCCTTATTTGTAAATTTTTCCCTAATAAAATTTACCCTTTTTCTACAAAAATCTATAAATTTTTTCCAAATTTATTTTAAAAACTCCCTTATGTATATTAATTTGTGTAAATTTTAGATATTAAAAATATCCTTTTGCTGAACTCACGTGATAGGGTTACATATGATGACTGACCCCCCCGAGGCAACGATAGATGTGGCTGATGATAGCCACCACCACCGGGCAGTAATTCCCACAAAAGTAAATCATGAAGCCTAATCACCTCTAATCCCTCATTACAATGCACTCTAGTACTTTCTTGAGCATGTAAGCCCGGCGACTGGTAATTTACTGCACTCGTAGTAATCATGCACGCAAGCCTGGTGGTGGTAATAACAAGAGTAATTGTGGGCCACTGTGGTGGCTCATAATTAAGTGCCAGACTGGTAGGTCTTAGCCACCACCACAGATGTGGCTAGGAATCTTAGATGCCACCACCTCTAATCACTCATTACCATGCAAGTCAGTACTACCACCTTGAATAAATCAAATTTGGGCCAACCACCACGGTGGGTCTCACCTTCACAGTGTAGTTGGGCTGTGTAGTTGGGCTACAACCACCATGGTGGCTCTCACCTTAATAGTGTAGTCGGGCTACAAACCACTATTCCATTCCCTTAACCATTTCATCTTCTATCCCTCTCGACCGTTTCATTCTCCCTTGTAATCAGATTGCAAACTCTAGTCTCCACTATTTTATTTCCTTCACAGTTTCATCTTCTATCCCTCTCGACCATTTCTTTCTCTCTTCCAATTGAACTATTAACTCAAGCCTCCACTATTCCATTTCCTTCATTGTTTCATCTTCTATCCCTCTCAACCATTTGTATCTCCCTTGCACTCTTCTTGCAACTTCAATCCCCTCTCGTAATGGACCCTACACAGTTTGAGAGCTCCTCACATAATCTTTCCTCACCCTCTGCAGCACAATGCGTGAACCCCTCCTCCCCTGATCTTGAAATTGTGACATATGGGAGCTCCTCTCTTGCTCTTCAAAAGCTCAATTCAGATGCTCTCCAAAACTTCACCAGGTTGGTACAAGAGCTAAGATTCCATCGAGCTGGCAGTAAATTACCAGCCACCAGAGTGGACTACTCACCCACCACATGGTGTCTGATTCATGATTACCAACTGTCTAGGGTGGTGCCTTAGATTCCACCGTAGTGGCCCACAATTAATATGGATGGAGCCGCGAGCTCCAGCCACCACGGTGGCTCAAACTTTATAATATATATAAGATTTGTGGCATTTGGCATTTTACTATGTTGCTCTCATCCTCCCTTGCTCTGCTACTTTGCACCACATGCTCTGCTACTTTGCTCCACACCCCTCCAACTCTTTTCCACCCCTGCTCTACTTTGCTCCACGCTCCCTCCTCCAACTCTCGTCAGTCATCTGCTCCCCTGCACATCTTTTGCTCACCACTCATCTTCACCATGCTTACTACCACCCCCCCTCAATGCTCTGTGATCCCAATGTTATCTACCTTGTCATATATGGTGATTGCATTATGGTGATTGCATTGCACTCACTTGGAGTAGAAATGCTAGCACTAGTGGAGAAACTTTGTTCCCACAACTGTTGATTCCCCACACATCTGCATGTCACCACCTTAGATGACATGCTGAGAGAGGGCCTCTCTATGGTTGTGTTGTATGGGTTCCCCCTAGATGTCGACGATGAAGGCCTCATTATTTTTAGAGTAGAGTACTTTCGACTTGTTGGGGGGGCCGTAATCTGAGTCCTAGCAATGTGCATAGTCTTCGGCCTTTGGCTCCCTAAAAATTTTAATGCAACTAGCTAGACTGGCAAAAAATTGAGCTGTACAAATTCACTCTTGCTCAGACCAGACTCTCAACAATTGTTGGATGTAATCTTTTGGCCTCTAAGACTCTCGACAATCTTTTGGCCCACTAGATGTAGTGTTTTGGTCTCTAAGGCTCTTAGCAATTGCTGAGTTTTTATTACATTTATGTAATCTCTTTTTGTTCAATTTGAGGCTCTTAGTATGCACTATTGTTAACTTGTATATTTGAATGATTATGGTCACTAGCTATAATCTTTTGTCCTTTAAGGCACTCAACAATTGCTGAGTTTTTATAAATGTAATATCCTCTGTTTAATTTTTGCTCAGTATAAGTTGTTATTTTTTATATAACCTATTATTGGACGTAGATGTACATTGTAATCTCTTTTGCTCAATTTTCCTCAATAAATTGTACTTTTGCCCTCATTTATATTTACTACAAAATGAGGACTAAAATGCCAAGAAAGAAGGACTACAATTTCCTTGGTTATGACCAAAATAGTGCTAAAATAATTCCAATGATCGATCGTTGTGGTTGCATGGAGATACATCTAGAAAAATACAATTAAACTTTCAAAAAATGCAATTGATGATATGGCCCTTTCCCCTAGAGGGGACCCCTCAAGGGCCATATCGTCAATTGCATTTGCTTGGCTGCACAACGGAATACATTTTCCTTGGTACACAAATATATAACTCCAAGAACCAGCGTGGTGGTTGTCATAGATCTCCTTCTATTTGCTGGCATGCTAGTCATCATAGACCTCCTCTTGTCATATGTAAAAATAGGTAATAGAGCTATAGCTCCAAGAACTAGTGCGGTGGTCTATCCAAGGCAACCTTGAATTCTAGGTGCATCAGGCCAGAGATTGCACTGTGACGGTGTTCAAAATGATAGATTGCATCTAATTATTACACTAAGAACCAATGCAGTGGTCTCTCCAAGCCAACCTTCAATTTTAATGATCTACATGGGTGCAGTGACTAGTGATAAGTGGCAAAGCTACGGCAAAAGGTTGTGTGATGATAAGTGGGGAGGCGGCTTAGGCCAAAGATTGCACTATGCAAAGTAGTGTAGAGATGCCGTGTGTCAAGTTGTGGTGTTCATTTACAAATAGATTGCATCTCATTATCATGCCAATGCGCCTTCATGACATCGGGAAAACTTCCAACAAGAGCACAGGTCCGCGCAAAATTCAAATATTCACCCAAAAGCACATCATATCACGGCCCTAAAATGGCCCTAAAAATAGTTTTGCGATTGGGTACACCCAAGCAAATGTTGACCCACTAGGCTGCAAAAAAACTACGAATACATCAGTCAACATTACAATTACAAATGATAGAAGATATGAAGAAAACTATCTTATTCACTTACTCAGAGTGATAAGGTAAGAGTATGCCAGTGATCACGATGAAGTCATAGTGTTTAAACCATTTAACAAGATCATTTGTAGAAGCCTTTAGATTTTTGAGTAAGGGAGGCATGCAAGGATCAACAAGTACATGAATCAGAGAGTAGGAGGCTAGAAGTAAGCCATTGTTTGCAATCATATATACCTGTCAGAATGACTACCAAGGTCCATACTATAGCCATGCATGGGGCATGGGTCTTGAGGTTGATGTCATTGCCATGCTTCGAAAACCATTCTACAAGCAAAGGGTCTATCACACCTAGAATTTGGTATGGTGGAGTCCAACACTTTTCTACATCTACTTTGTTTTTGCATCCATCAGATAGTCAGGTGTGCTTATGAAAGCGATTTGAGATGTTGGGCTAGACTCCAACGCTCCAAATTGCTTTCTTAAGCACAGTTCTAAAGATGCTTTTTCTTTTGGATTTTTGGCGGTCCTATTCTCTTTAGGATTCTGAAGGTAACTTTAGCAAGTATAACAACATGTGAAATGTTAATAGATGTAATGTGCTCAAGAAAGAAAATTGGGATGTTGTCCATCCCCTCAAACCTCAAAATCGCTTTCTTAGGCACATGTATGAAGTTCCTTCTAAGTCTAATAGTTTGTTTTTATTTGGAGTAGCCGTTGGTTTTTCTTTTGGAATTTCGGTAGTCCTATTCTCTTCAAAATTCTAAAGGTAGTCGATAATTGTAACAGTATGTAAAAATGTGGAGTAATAGGTGTAATGTGCTCAAGAAAGCAATTTGGGATGTTGGGCATCCCCCAAACCTCAAAATTGCTTTCTTAGGCACATGTATGAAGTGTGTTTTGAGGGTAGTTTGTTCTATAGTAGGGGCATCAATTTCTTTTAGTTTAGTATTTGGATAAGGATATATTTATGTTGGAAGTATATATGATTGTGTTAATCAATGTTTTGGAAATGTGCTTGAATACTCTTCATTTTCTACATTGTTGGGGATGTCATATTTCAGCTATTTTGGAATTCTAATAAATTTAGTGGAATGTGAGAGATAAATGGACTGTGTGAAACATTTTTCCAATAATGTGCTTAAGAAAGTGATTTATCCTATTGGACAATTCCCAATCCTTCAAATCACTTTCTTAAGCACACTTTTACATATGTTTCTTGTTGCATGTTTTGTCTTGCCTTCTTCCTCTACAGGGCTAATAGGGACTACTTCTCCAATTAAGCTCTTGCTTGCAGGCTAGAAGACTATCATGGCAAGGACAAAGTAAGCATCCAAGGTGGTTGTGATAAAGGCATCCCATTGCTAAAGATATAACTGTTGCTACTGCCAGTGTCAAAGGTTCTCATAAGAGGAAAGGGAATTCAACTCACATCCTCAAACAAGAAAAGATGAAGAGGTTTTCCCAGAAGGCATCATTGCTTAGGGATATAAGGAAGGCACAAAATGCCATGGGATATACAATTCCAAAGGCTTCCTTTCAAATGTTTGTGAGGGAGATCTATGATGATAATTAGCTAGGACAGAGTCTTCAATGTTTTCCCTCCAAGATTCAACTGAATATTGTAGGATAGAATTCTTCCAAGATAGCACGATTGTTTCTACTCATACTCATACAGTCACCTTGATGATGAAGGATTTTGAGACACTCAAGAGTGTTCATTATAGATACAACAAAGTCCTTCATCCTTGCAATTGAGTGGACTTGAAAATGAGGGATATTATATTTGTGCCACCAGCAGGGAAACCAAAGGATGAAGGAATACAAATATAGGAGGTAATACACAGCAAGGACACAAGGGAAAAGGCTACTTTTGAGCATGCCATGTAGAGGGAAGATTCCAACTGGCAATTCATCCAAGAGACTATCCTAAGGGACCTTAGAAATAATCAAAGGCTAAGTGAGATGGGGTCAAATATTATCATTAAGTTGCAAGATGCCACTTTTGTGAGAGATATAAAACTAACCCAAGATTGTTTGTGAGCTTTGAGGTCATGAGGAGAGTGGGTGACTGATACAATTCGTTTGTCTATTCTTAGGTAATTGATCTTCATGCTTAGTTGTCATACTCTTCTCTTCTACATGACATATGGTCTTCCACCTCCGAGGCTACAATAGCAACAACTTTGGCCACACTAGGAATAGAGAAGCAACTTGGAGGTATGCACTTACCAACTGTTATGGAGAATGCAATTTTAGCTTTTGCATTTTGGATGCTTGCATAGCCAACATGCCAAATCTCTTTCTTTAGCACAATCCTAGAAATGTGCTTAAAAGAAAGTGATTATGGGTTGTGAAGGCTTGGCCAATAGGCCAAATGACTTTCTTAAGCACAATCTTGAAATTGTGCTTAAGAAAGTGATTTTGGGCTTTGGAGACATGGCCAACATCAAAATCTCTTTGTTAAGCTCATTTTCTAGGATCCCTATAATTCTATTATTTCTTGGTTTGATCACTCTAAACTATTGTATTTCCTTTTAGATCAAAGGGATCCAGGGCAGACTATCCTAAAAAAGGAGGCTAGACTTTACCGCCCATATCGTGTCCAAGAAAATCCCTATACTAGTAGAATCATCACTCTTTTTATCAAGAGTCCTATTCCTCTACTAGTTTTATTTTGATTGAATGTTGATACTATGTGATGCAAAATGTGCTTAAGAAAGCAATTTTTCCTGTAGGACATATGTCCAACAAGCCAAATTGCTTTTTTGAGCACAATTATGGATGTGTCATGGTCAAAGTACTCCTTGAAATAATTTTTTGTTGTGGTCCTGCTCTCCTTTTGGTTGTTCATGCTTTGGAAATATGTTTTCTTGCCAGATCAAAAAGATATGGGTAAACTCCTCCAAGAAAAGACAATGGATTTCACTTCTGAGGTTGGGGTTAAGGACCCCATCCTAGACTAGGTATTTTCATCACTCTATGTGTGCTTTTCAATGTCATGGGTACTTAAGAAGTGTGGGTCCTCTATCAAATGTGGATATAAAGCAATGTAAAAATGTGCTTAAGAAAGCGATTTGGCCTATTGGAATTCTATCCAATCATGGGACAAATTGCTTTCTTGGGGACAATTAAGAAGATGTTTACAATTTGTTAATCTCATAGATTTATAGTGGCCCCACACTGCAGAAGGCCTCATAAAGTTTGTAGCTATTGTATAGAGTTGAATAGGGTATTCTAAATGCAAAAGAACTCAAAGCTATGTACCTGCTATTTTAGGTGTGCTAAATTACTCTTTTAAGCACATATTTTGTTCTGTTTATCCTACTTTTTTGGTTGGTCATGCCATGGAAATGTGTTTCCTTTGTCTGATCTAACAGATAAGGTAAGAGATTTCAAAAGGGGAACAAGGTAACAACTTCTAATGTTGGGGTTAGGGACCCATCCTACACTAGGTAGAATCATCACTCTTTGTAATAGTTAGTCTTTTGTAGTGGGAGTTCCTTCTTTTTTAGAACATTTATTGAAGTGATGCGACATTGGCTATCTTGGAATTCTTCAACATGTTAAAATCTAGTTGAGAAAATTTCTCAAAAATGTGCTTAAGAAAGTGATTTGGCCTATTATTCAAGCCTCCAACAGGCCAAATTGCTTTCTTGAGAACATTTTCAGCAAATTTTATTTAAATGTGCTCAAGAATGTGATTTGGCCTATAGGTCAAACCTAAAACACAATCCTTAAAGGGATCCATAGCTAAGATCTGGACTGCATGATGCTTCATATCAAGTTGAATTTATATCTGTCTTAAGCATAATGTGTAATGTTTCTCTCTTTTAATCATATCCACAAGATATGGGCATGGTAAGAGGACTTTGGACTTCACTTTTGATGTTACCCTCATGGAGCATCTTAAACTTGGTAGACTCTCCTTCTAGGTGTCTTGATTTTCTTGTGTTGATGTCTACAAGTAGATATTGATGAAGAGTTTTAAATGATGTAGGAAAAAGGAAAAGGGTTTCAAAAATAGTATCAAGTACCCCCAAGGAAAGGACATTGTTACATGCCCCGAAAGGTTCTAACTCAAGAGAAGAAATAAAATCATGTGATGAACTGGTTTTTAACTTCCTTCATAAGTGCAATTCCCAAGATGATTTACACATTTTCTATGAAATGTTCAACAAGGATTTGGATTGTTCAAATTAGGTTGACCAACACATTGAATTTATGGCTGAATCCAAGAGGCCAAAAACATATTATTCGACCATGGTTTCTTCCTCCTTGTTGGCTACATTGACACCCACTTGCCTTTTGACACAACCATCTTTTGCCAGCAACCATCTGCATTCAACCTATTGGTAAACTCTATAGATGATATGCATGTTGTAGGTCACCAAGAAACAACTCTCACCTCTATGTCAAGGTCTTATGTATTTTGATTACACAATGCTTTGCATTGGGATGCCCTATGTTGCCTCTTACCATGGATGATTCGTGAAAGAGAACCAAACTTGCCAATGGGTGAAATGCAAGCAAGAGAACTAGGAAGTAGGAACATAAGCAACAAAGCTCGTTTAGGCAAGAAAGATGCCCCGGGGTGCCTATTGCTATGCATGGACAATGCAAGAAGGAGAACTGGGGCAAAAAGCAAGAGAAAGCACATTTGAATCTTTGATTTGTACAAGTGGGAAAACTAGTTTAGGTGGGAAATCACATTTGATTGAAAATGACTCCTTGTTAGGTTTATATAGTTGTACATCCATAAAGTTTTTCTCTTTCTCTTATTATCATGTGAGATTATTTGGTATTTTCTCTATTTTCCCAGCATTACGTTGGCTCTCCTGTGATTGACGGAGATGAATTTTTCATTTTGGCCAAAAGGCCCCGAAATGAGTTCCCTTTTTTCCTAATGAGGCATGTCAATCTAATAGTGAGTAGGTATAGAGGTCATCACCATATCAGTGCCATTTTTTAGGGATGATTAGAGTGTAGCTATGTTGGTGGGATCTTCACAAGAATCATTAAGATATTTCTACTGAGAGATGAAGATCTTTCCTGGCTCTTGCTAGACTTCAATCCCCAAATAGTAGTGCATCACTGTCATCTCAAACTTAGTGCTCAATGCCTTCCTAGTCTACTGAATCATGTCTTCATAGTCACTTGTAATAAGGAGATCATCCACATATAGAAAAATAATAGCAGATTTCCCACCTTGCTTGTACACATACAAGTTAGCATCTGAGGCACATCTTTTGAAGTTTAATTTATGAAAGAATTTGTCTATCTGTTGGTACCATGCTCTTGGGGCCTATTTTAGCCCGTACAATGCCTTCTTTAGCTTGCAAACCTTGTTCTGAGAATGGGGGGCCTCAAACCCTGGTGGATAAGCCACGTCATTCAAGAATGCTAATTTAACATCCATTTGATAAACTGGCCACTTTTTATGGGTAGCCACTGATAGTACTATGCGAATAGTGGTCATTCTGGCAGTCGGAGTGAAAGATTCTTGAAATCAAACCCTTCAACTTGCAAAAATCCTTGTGCAACCAATCTAGCTTTGTACTTTTCCAAAGTCCCATTGGCCTTGTACTTTACCTTCCAAACCCACTTGGTGCCAATAACCCTTCTATTAGGTGGTCGATCTACCAGCTCCTAGGTTTCATTCTTCATGATGCTGTCATACTATGCTTGCATAGTGTTTTTTCAATCTCGGTCTACAAGTGCTTCCTCCAAACTCGTAGGCTCCTTTGCTTTTGCAATAATCTTAGCCATCAAGGCCATATTGACTATGAGCAAAAGCCCTCCTTTGCTCCTTGATTCTCTGAGACCCGCCTTGGTCCATCTGCATGCTGCTCAATAGGCATAGGCATCTGGTTATCATGGTCATAGAGCTACCTTACCCATCGCAGCAATGGCTTTTCCAGTGGTGCAACAACAGGTTGGTGACTTATACCTTCATCATCTAATATTTCCTCCTCTATAGCTCCTGGGATAGGTCCATAGTGAATTACCTCTTTGCTTGATATGATAAAGTGGAAGAGCTCTTCTCTGCCTCCACTGCATGTGGCTACTCCTTGAGCACCACATTGCGGCTTGCTATGATCTTCTTTGCCTCTCGGTCATAAAACTTATAGGCTTTCTTCTTATCATAATAGCCTAAGAAGATACATTTGGTGCTTTTTGGTTGTAGCTTGTTTCTCTCTTTGTCTGGTACATGTGCATAGCATTCACACCCAAACGTTCTGAAGTGGGAGACAGATGGCTTCTTACTGCTGTTGTAAGCCTCATGTCATGTTTTACCTTTAAGTGCCTTTGTATAGCTATGATTAAGTATGTAAACCATAGTATTGATAGCCTCAGTTGCCAGTCCAGCACCTTTCAAAATACACCTCCCCATCTCCATGGTGGTCCGTATTCGGCATTCAACAACCAAATTTTGCTGAGGGGTATGTGGTGTCATCGTTTGTCACTTGATCCCTTTGCTCTTTTCATACAGATTTTTGATTTAGGTTATGAATGCCTCCGCTCTCTCTCCTTCATTAAACTTCTCAGCTGCGAGGTGATTCTCCATATTCTGGATCCTTGTCTGATTCCGCATCTCATACCGACTCTTCAATATGTTCCAGGCCATAGTTGCCTTAGATGTATGCTGAATCAAGGTCAAAACACTATCAGTAGTACTTGTAACCAGGGCAAAAAGAGCATCTGCATTCCTACATTTCCAGGCTCATAGAAGGTCGAAATTAGGAGGTATTGTACTCCTCGGATTTGCTAGGTCGGGGGTTCCTTGTGATTTTGGTTCAATCCCCATTATTGTCTCCAGAAGCTCATATGAATCCAGAATAGCAGTAATTTTAAGCTTCCACAGAGTCTAGTTCAGAGCTAGTTCATACCATCTAGCTTGCCTTTAGTAAAGGCTAGTGGGTGAATCCTCAACGGCTAGATTGTTGGTGAAGTTGGTGCAGTCGCAACTGCTGAACTCGATCCGCTTCCTATTGCCATCACTTCGTATGCTATTGAAGCCCTCACCTCTCTTCTACTCTTCGATCCTTAGAGCCACCTAGGCTCTGATACCATGTTAAATTACACGATGCAGCGAAATAGAAACTGAACAAAGAATAGAGTATACATAGCAAACTGGAGATGAACAAAATTTTCCTTCAATACTAATGTAGTACAGATGATAGCTCCATCCACCCGTGCACTTCCACAATGGAGCTTAGATGACGATCTAGATAGATACTAGGTGAAGAGCTACTAGTTGGAAGATCTCTGCTGGAAGATCTAGTCTGGTACAATGGATTGGGCAGGTCGCCTCTTTATAACTATGAGGGCAATAGTCAGATCAACGTAGTCAGTGGAATCAACTAGTCAACCTAGTCGGTGAAGTTGACCAGTCAACCTAGTCAGTGGAACTGACTAGTCGTCCATGGAATATTCAAGGAATATTTCCTATACCGTTGCCTCGGGGGCTCTCACCCCCGAACCCCCACCAGGGGGGCTATTAGTTCCCCTAGGAACCCCTAATTGGGGGACGAGCTGGCCCCCAAACCCCAGCAAGAGTAAGGGGCTCCCACACAATCACCTTTCTACCATCAACGATCTCATTGATACCTCATCTAACATGCATGTCAGGATCCATCCAGTGTCTTGGGCTCACACATGGCTTCTCCTCATATGGGGGCCTTACAACCTGAGCACCTTGGACCACTGGTGGTTACCAAGAGGGTGGGGCATTGAGCATATCTAACATGACATAACATGTGATCTAGAACTCAAATTAAGGAGCTGTAAAAAGAAAAAGGGTGTAACTTTTTATGATCTATTCAATGAAGTTATTTTACTTTAATAAAATATTTGAGTTTTATAATAATATATTTTATATTACAATTACTATATTATTTATCTAATAATATATTTACTAAGGTGTTACTTATAGACTTATACAATTGATGTACTACCACGTTATCGACATTAATGGTTTATAACTTTATTTCATAGAATTTATTCATAAAAAAATTATTTACATAAGAATAAATTTTTATTTACTCACATAAGAAATAGCTTCATTTCACAAAAACTTTTTTCATCTAAAAAATAAAGTACTAATGATTCACATAAGAGAATTACAATTACAACACAAACAATTTACTTATATATTTTTTCACAAAAGAAAGAACATTTCTTTTGTGGAAGAATGTAACATAAACAATCACATGATTTCACATAAATAACTTTAACTAATATAAATAAATATAGAATTTACAATTTATATAAGAGACGAAGATCTCAAACAAGAGATCCTAAGAACTCTAATAGACAAAAGCACAAAAATAGTTTCAACAAGAGATTCTAACAAATTTAACAAACAAAAATACAAAATCAATTTACATAAGAGATCTTAAAAATTCAAAAACAAGAGATCCTAAGGACTCTAGCCAACAAAAGCACAAAAATAATGTACACAAGAGGATCTAAGAACTCTAATAAACTTAAAGATTAAAAAATTTTACACAAGAGATCTTATGAACTCAAAAAAGAGATCCTAAGAACTCTAACAAACAAAAACATGAAGACAATTTACACAAGAGATCGTAAGAGCTTTAAAAAAACTCCTAAGAACTCACACAAACAAAAACGCAAATTCCATCTTATTTTAGATAGAGATTTCTTGAGAAATCTATGAGGCCGGCCTTGTTTTCTTTTCCTTCTTTGATCTCTATTGCCCAGCTAGAAAACCAAGTGTGAGATGAGCAATGTGCAAACAATTGTTGGCCTATATAGGAGAAATTATTCATACTAATAGCTTTATTCATACGAATAAGTTATTAGTACTAATACATATTGATATGAATATTGATTGATGATGTGGCGAATTGTGAAAAAAACATGATATGGCAGCAAATTTTGGCCCCTTTTTTTCCCAAATGCATGGGCCCCTAGTAAAATGTGTAGCTTGTGGTGATATGTTAAAGATAGTGTAAATCACACTATCCACATAGGGCATAGGGGCAAACCCTAACCCTAAGGGGTTCACATGTATATCTTTATGTTCATTGTCAATGCACTTAGTGTACAGGTAGCTATATCGAATTTTTGAATCACAAATTCTAGGATCTGGAACCAGTTCATAAAGACTTATACAACACCAAACATGTTGAATCAATACTCTACTTCAGTACAATACAAAGCCACATTGGGTTGCTTCTTATTGATGTCCATAGCTCTAAGAATGAGTCAAATTCTACAAGTGAATCATCTCTTGACCACATCTTTAAACCATCCCAAATTACAATAATGATTCCATATTTAATGGTATCCTTTACTAGATACCAAAGTGCATAAAGAAAATCCTTCCACAAATGCAAACTAGTAGAGTCATTAGGAAAAAAGGGAGCTCATTTTGGGGCCTTTTAGAAGAGAGAGAAAATAGGCTCTCAACCAATCAGGAGTGGGCCAACGTAACGTTGAAAATTCAACAAAAGAAGATGAAAATAAGAAAAAGAAATAGTACTATATGTTCGTAGAAGCATGTCACATTAATGAGGTGATCTAATTTGAATCTTTTAAAAATTTATTTTTTGTGCAGAATTTGGTGATTCTGACACCGCAAACGCATCCGGAACGGCCCAAAACCCCAAAAACGGCACTGGAAACGTTGGAATCGGACATCTGGAGGCCCGGAAACGGTCAAAAAAGGCCGAAAAGTGGGATTTGCAGCAAAACGCAATCTGGCACCTTTGGAAATACCCAAAGCTTAAAGGTATTTCCAAAGGTGCCAGATCGCGTTTTGCTGCAAATCCCACTTTTCGGCCTTTTTTGACCGTTTCCGGGCCTCCGGATGCCCGATTCCAGCGTTTCCAGTGCCGTTTTTGGGTTTTTGGGCCGAGCTTTGGGTATTTCCAAAGGTGCCAGATTGCGTTTTGCTGCAAATCCCACTTTTTGGCCTTTTTTGACCGTTTCCGGGCCTCCGGATGTCCGATTCCAGCGTTTCCAGTGCCGTTTTTGGGATTTTGGGCCGTTCCGGACGCATCTGCGGTGTCAGAATCACCAAATTCTGCACAGAAAAGTGTTGCTCTTATATGAACATTGAATGTAAAGCATGTGAAAGAATATATTTATTCCTTTTCACACTGACATTTCTCACGCAAGTATCCATATTTTCTTGCTTTTGTAGAGAGAGAAAAGAGAAAATAGTGAATTTCTTACAGGGCCCCAAAATGAGCTCCCTTTTTTCCTAATGAGTCAAGTAGAAAATGCAATGTCAAGTCTTTGCCAAATATAGTAGACTCTAAATTACAAAGGAAATCCTCCACAAATGCAAACTAGTAGAGTAGTCCTACAGAAAATGCAATGTCAATTCTTTGCCAAATATAGTAAACTCTAAATTACTTGTCCATATGAGTCTATAGTAGCATTCTTTGGTTCCCAAGATTTCTTGGAACTCCATCAAAGTGACTATGCCCTTGCAATCCTCCATCAAAATTTATTAAAGTATCTCAAGACAATATTTGTCCTATGAGATAAATGTGCTACATTGGTTCTACTAGATTTTAATGCCAAGAAAACAATGAAGCATACAAAGTTTAATCTAGAATCTTCACATCTTCAATCTTCTCTTTGTGATACACATTTATGATTAGATGGCTATGAATTTCATGACTCCCTCTGAGTGGAGTTACAATTTTGCATTTGATGCACTTGGATTAGATCTATGTTTCAAAGTATGACAATCCTCTAGTACCATGCTCTTTGGGCCTATTTAACCACATACAATGCTTTCTAGCTCACACACATTGTCACCTTGGATCTATAAACTAAGGGGCTACCTCATGTAGAACTCCTCCATGGCACCTCTCTTTAGATACATTGACTTTAATTGCCAATCCTCTAGTACCATGCTCTTTGGTCCTATTTAACCCCATATAATGCTTTTTAGTTCACACATGTTGTCACCTTGGATATGTAATCTAAGGGGCTACCTCATGTAGAACTCCACCATGGCATCTCTTTTTAGCTAGGTACATTGACTTCATGTCCTAATTCTAGTACATGGCTCATGTGAATGGTCTACCACTACAACAATCATAAGTTTAGATTACCTCCATTGAGTGGTGGGAGTGAATGTGTCTTTATACAAGTTGAGACGTTTGGTCTATGCAAACCCTCATACCACTACTACACCTTATACTTGTTAAGTGTTTTATCATGCTTTTCCTTGATCTTATATATCCACTTCATCCCTATGACCTTATGCCATATTGGTCTAAGAATCAAATCCTTAGGCTAATTCCACTTGATGGATTTCACTTGGTTTTCATTGCATATTTCTATGCCAAATTGTACTTTTCTTCCTCAGAGAGCTTTGGCTCATTTGTTAGTTTGATCTCATTTGATGCGGATTTTCCCCACTTGTCCTCTTTACCTTCTTCCAATCTCACATTCTACCTTTTACCACCATTCCTTGAATTTATCAAAGGCTTGAGACTTCTTGGATAGAGCATATATCCAAGTCATTCAACTAAAGCGATCGTCAAAAGATAAGAAAGTACACTATTTTGGTATGTGATTTATAGGAATCTACTGATACAAGCCTCCAATGAACCAATCAATGGTTCCATTGCTAAATTTTTATCCATTTCCAAGAATGAATCTTGATGGTATTTGCCTTCCATATAATCCCGATAGACTTTGTGATTGCCTTCCATATAATCCCATAAATGTGATTGCCTACAAATGGTGGTAGCCCATTGAGCGATCTTTGTTTCACTTTTGCAAGCAAGTATTCAAAGTGGCAAAATCTCTCATGCCACAACTTTGAAGCAACTCCATTTTCCATCACCATCACAACACTAATCTTGTAGGAAAAATTATCCTCTACTCCTTGGCAATCTTTTCCCTTTTGGCCTTGGACTTAATGACAATATTGACTTTGCCAAAGACTAGACTCTTCCCATTTATTGCAAGTTAGTTGATGGAGAGTAGTTTTTTGCATAGACATAAGATGTAAAGTGCATCCCTAAGTACGTTATCCTTTGTGGTGGTAGTCTTGAATGGCAGCATTCTCTTTATGTGGGATGCTTCTATTGCCTCCAACCATGATGTTGGATTTCGATGCTAGTCTAGAGAGGGGCACAAAAAACTATTGCGTGGGCCCGCATGGGGTCACTCAATAATATATTTGTGACTATCATGTGAATTCAAAAAAAGGGCATATTTAATTTTATTTGTTCTCACATTTTCACTACAAGAGGGGTGCCTTCAAAAGCATTTTAAGAAAAAAATTATACTTTGGATAGGAAAAGGGTGCATTTTATTAACAAAAACATCATAGATAAGGGGTTCTACAAATAGACCTTGAATGTAGCATGAATATGGGGTTTATACATAGTGACCACTCAAGGCTTAAATGTGGATTAGTTTCTAAGCCAATGATTAGCTTGAGCATGAAAATCATGGCGTTTATTTTATTCCTCTGCATTGGTGGCAAAAAATGGTCCCATGCCAAGTAAGTTGAAGTGCATGGTAAGAGGTAGGTGTCTAACAATGGATCATATATGGATATGGTCAACTACATAAAAGGAGGTGCCAATGTACTTAATTCACTGCAAACAAGTGGTATCCTCATGCACGACAGTGGAGATTTAAATGATTCAACCTTAGAAACATCTAATGGTTAGGAAATGGCACCATGTATGTGCCCCTCATTAATGATTTACATCCTATGAAGGGGATTTGGTTTTGATTGCACACCACCCAATGGCTTCTTGATCATGTGGCCAATCTTCTTTGTGGGATTAGATTTAATATAGTCTACTACCCACAAAAGATCGGTTTAGAAAAAATAGATCTGTAAGAGATGTGACATTTGATGCATTTTGCATGCCCTTGGATGAGGATATTCATACAATGATCAAGATTTGGTGCTGATCATGCACTGGTGGGTGGGCTTCATAGTCTGTTGCCTACAATTAGACTCCAATTAGATGGCATTGCAAGTCATTGCCCAAGGGGATTCACTCTTCATTAAAGGGGGGCATCACCTGCGTGCATGAACTTCAAGAAAACCCCCTATTTAAGATCCATGTAGGATGATAAAACACCCCTATTTAAGCTTATAAGATACCACCAAAATTCTATTATGTCCCCCCCTTTCCTTAAATCTACATTATTTCTCAAGCATTTAGATTACACAAAAAGCAAATTTTGATTACTTTCCCTATGACTATTTAAAACCATAAACAAAACCAAACTTGTTCGAACTAGTTACACAAGGTAGGCTATACTAAGTCCCCCCCTCTTAAATATGGCATGGCCCCCTCACTTAAATTCAATATTGGGAAAAAATAAAAAGGGCCCCTACCCCTAATGTATAAGCTTATGCCTCATTTCAAAAAAAACCCCTATTGTGTGATATCATAAGTTTCCCCCTGTGAATCCCCCGGGGTCATTGCCCATTAAAGCCTTGTTGATTGTGCACCCTTAAATGCATTCATGATGTGATCCAATGGCTCAAATCAAGTGGTAGATGCAAAACCTTGAAGGAAAATTATGTAATGGCCTTAATTGAGGCACAATTTGTGAGCCATTTGATCCCTTTGATCACATTTTATGAAACCATGTTTGATGCATTTAGACCATCCAAGGGAGCCAAATAGTGACAATTTGGTTCTGATGTTATTTATTCCTTTGTTGAATCTTACTGAGATCTCTGACCAATGGATTTACTCCCTCAAATTAAGGAGATTAACCATTCTCCTATGAGGACCTTTTTAAGTCCAACCTTCCCCTAATTTGAAGCACACTTTGTGCCCCCTATTAGATCCCACCTTTTCAAACCTTGAACCCTCATCTGGCCACCATTTGGATTGCTCTTGTTGGGTTTCCCTTTGTTGTTTCCTTTTACTATGAAGTTCTTGTCTCTAGATTCACCATGTTTCTTTTACCAAGCTTCCTCTTGCAATTAAAAAGGTACCAGTGCTTTCAAAATCTAACACTATTTTGGCAATCGGAGATGGATTTTATTTATAACTGACTATTGAAATTTGGTCTCTACCTCAAATAGAAATTAATGAGCTTATATCTTGAATTCTAAGGTGGCATCCACTTTCCACAATTGTTCTTGTAGTAGTTAAAAATACTCTACTTACATATGGTCTTTCAAAGTCTTTTATACTAGAAATTTTGATTTGTCCTTGATGTGAATAAATAACATCCTATCAAGCATAACTATTTTAACCTCAAAATTTCTATCTCAATTAAGTGTCTGAATCTAGAGTACATCATCCCCATGTTCATATAAAATACCAACAATAAATATGTTTTCTCTTATGAGGAGGATGTAAGTAGTATACCATCTCTATCTCAAAAACCAACCATATCCACGCTAGGCTTGTCTTTCAAGGTGTGAATATATAAGGTGTAATGATACAAGGGGTGCATTTTCCACCAACTAACATAAGAATCACGTTGATATTAGGTAACCATATTCCAATGAGATATATTCACTACTAGTAATTGGTTAGTGAAAGGACCATGACTGTTACTCAAGGAAAGTAATCATGCATTAGAACCTTCCTCTAAGACTTTTAGCACTTAGCGATCCAATCATGTAAGCTTGGAGAAAAATGATTTGTTGAGTCCAATATAAAGGGAACAATCAGTTGCCAACATGGAAGGAGAAGGTCATCTTTTTCCCTAGGTCTCTTTGAATTTTGGATGGGGAAGCTAATAGTCTTTTAATTTTCCCCAAGGGTTCAATAAAAAATATGCATGATAGCATTTGCACTCATAAGGACATTTTACACTTTTTTTTATAGAAGTAAAAAAGAAATTAAAATTTTATGAAGGTTTAAGATAAAGTCTCAATATGTATTGTAAGAATATTGGATTTCACCCTTTGAAGCCATGTACCATCTTGATTTCTTGAATAGTGAAACCGTCTAGTTATTTTCACATCATTTATTTTGATCACCAAAATTGTTTAATAAGCATTTGTGGATTAACTAGGTGGTATGTAAAAAGAAATAGAGGATGAAGAAGCTGATCACAAGCTCAATTTCATGTTTTAGATGGCCCAAATGATTGAATCTTTGTACACACTAATAACTAGGCACTTTGAGTACGTAAGTGAATACTTGACAAACTAAAAAGCATGTGAGAAAGAGCATGCTCATGTTGAATAAGTGCATGCATGTAGGTGACATGTGTATACATGTGAACACACACACGCACACACACCTTCCTCTCTTTTATATATAGACCCTAGCCCCATGCTAGCTCTCTCTCTCTCTCTCTCTCTCTCTCTCTCTCTCTCTCTCTCTCTCTCTGTGGCACACACACACACACACACCCTTCCTACAATTTTCGCTCTTTTTTAGACCTTGACCCCCTTCTCTCTCTCTCTCTTTCTCTCTCTCTCTCGCCCTCTCTCTCTAGTTTATATTTAATGTCTCCTTAATTTGTCTTTGTATTTTCTTTAAAATTCAAATTTTCCTCTTAATTATTTCATAAATTTTTCTAATTATTTTCTTTAAATTTTCTCTCTATTTATTTTATGATGTTTTCTATTTTTTCCTAATTTTCTGATTTATTTCTTCTCTTTCCTAATTTTTTCTTCATTTCTTATTTTCCTAATTATCCCCCTTCCTATTTTTGTCCAATATTTTTCTCGTTAAGTTCGAATTATTTTTCACTTTTTCTAATTATTTTCTCTCTATTTATTTCATGATGTTTTTAAAAAATTTCCCTAATTTTCCTAATTATTTCTTCTCTTTCCTAATGTTTTCCTAATTTCTTCTTTTCCTAATTATCCCCTCTTCCTACCTTATTTTTTTCCAATTTTTTTTGTTAAGTTCTAACCCCCTTGATTTAATCTGCTACTAACCCCTTTAACTAAAACTACTCCTAAATTTTTCTTCTATTGCTAAACCCCTTTAAATAAACCCCTAATCCTAATCCTAAATTATTTTAAAAAAATGTTTTTTAATTTAAATCCTTCACCTATTTAGACCCCCTCCCTGCACTTTCTAAACCACCCACCTACATGCATTTTTATGCTCACCTAGATGACCCGCCTCCCTAAACTATATATGTCCACCTATCCTAACCTACCTCGAGCCCTGACCCCCTCTCCTAACTGACCCTCTCGACTACTCTCTTCATACCCTATAATAGCCCTTCTACTAAGGAGACCTTCTCCAAGTTCTCCACTCATGACATGATGCTGCCGTAGCCTAGTCTCCTCCCTGTGCATAGACCATGCTCTCTTCTACTACCCCTTTCAAGACAACTACGGTACCTTTTGCAATGGCTCGCAGTACACTCCCTTGCGGAACGATGTGTTGACCATGTGGAGTCTTTGGACCACTATGGAGCTTTGCTGGTGTGACCGTCTAGATCACTGTAAAGCTCTGCTACTCATCAAACCATTGTAGCCCTTGAGTTTCGCTCTGATGCGCTCCCTGAGTTTCTGCTACTACGCACTGCGACCTTGGCCTTAAAGGTTCAAACTTCAATACTTACTTTTCTTTTTTCATCTCATATTATAAGGTATCCCCACCATTTCTCTATGTATTCCCCTCTTTACGTATATATTCCCCCCCCCCCATCCTCCTCTCTCCTTATTTTTAATCTACACCCCCACCCCCATCTATGAGTTTCTATCCTTGTTAAATGAGCCCCCTCTAATTATGTATATATTCTTCTCTCCCCAACCCCCCTCTCCAATTAAATCTAAAACCCCTTTGTTTCCCCTTGTTTTGTTAATTCATTTTCCCCCTCTTATTTTCATAGGAATCTACCCAACTACTTCTACATCCCCCCTCTTGCCCAAAAGAATAGAATGTGTATAAAGCCTCGCTCCCTCCTCACCCTTATTTCTTGCTCTAGGTGCAACAGTTCTACCAAATTTTTCTTAATTAGACATTGACCCCCTTCTCTCTCTCTCTATCTCGCTCTCTCTTTCTCTCTCTCTCTCTAGTTTTTTATTAATGTCTCCTTAATTTCTCCTTAATTTGTCTTTGTATTTTCTTTAAAATTCATTTTTTCCTCTTAATTATTTCATAATTTTTTCTAATTATTTAATTTAATTTTTCTCTCTATTTATTTTATGATGTTTTCTATTTTTTCCAAATTTTCCTATTTATTTCTTCTCTTTCCTTATTTTTTCTTAGTTTCTTATTTTCCTAATTATCCCCCTTCCTATTTTTGTCCAATAATTTTCTCGTTAAGTTTGAATTATTTTTCATTTTTCCTAATTATTTTATTTAAATTTTCACTCTATTTATTTCATGATGTTTTCTAAAATTTTCCCTAATTTTCCTAATTATTTCTGCTCTTTCCTAATGTTTTCTTAATTTCTTCTTTTCCTAATTATCCCCTTTTTCTACCTTATTTTTTTCCAATTTTTTTTGTTAAATTCTAACCCCCTTAATTTAATCTAGTACTAACCCCTTTAACTAAAACTACTCCTAAATCTTTCTTCTATTGCTAAACCCCTTTTAAAAAATCCCTAATCCTATTTACCCCTTTAATTAAACCCCTAATCCTAATCCTAAATTATGTTTTTAAATTTAAAACCTTCACCTATTTAGACCCCCTACCCGCACTTTCTAAACCACCCACCTATATGCATTTTTATGCTCACCTAGCCGACCTGCCTCCCTAAACTATATATTTCCACCTATTATCTTAACCTACCTCGAGCCCCGACCCCTCTCCTAACCGACCCTCCTAACTACTCTCTTCATACCCTATAAAATCCCTTCTACTAAGCAGATCTTCTCCAAGTTCTCCACTCATGACATGATGCTGCTGCCGCCCAGTCTCCCCCCTGTGCACAGAGACCGCGCTCTTCTACTGCCCCTTTTAGACAACTGCGTTACCTTTTGCAATGGCTCGCAGTACACTCCCATGCGAAACGACATGCTGACCATGTGGACTCTTTGGACCACTATGGAGGCTTTGCTGGTCTGACCGTCTAGCTCACTGTGAAGCTCAGCTACTCATCAAACCATCGTAGCCCTCTAGTTCAGCTCTAATAATGTGCTCCTCGAGTTTTTGCTACGCACGATGACCTTGGCCTTAAAGGTTCAAAGTTCAATACTTACTTTTCTTTTTTCGTCTCATATTATAAGGTATCCCCACCATTTCTCTATGTATTCCATCCATGGCCCCTCTCTACATATATATTCTTAGTAGTATATATTCCCCCCCCCCAATCTTCCTCTCTACTTATTTTTCATCTACACCCCCACCCCCCTCTCTGAGTTTTTATCCTTGTTAAATGACCCCCTTCTAATTATGTATATATTCTTCTCTCCCCAATCCTCCTCTCCAATTAAATCTAAAACCCCTTTATTTCTCCTTGTTTTGTTAATTCATTTGCCCCCTCTTATTTTCATAGGAATCTACCAAACTACTTCTACATCCCCCCTCTTGCCTGAAAGATAGAATGCGTATAAAGCCTCGTTCCCTCCTCACCCTTATTTCTTACTCTAGGTGCAACAGTTCTGCCAAAATTTTCCTTAAAAATATATAGTCTTCCTTACTCTCCCAAATTCTTTTAAAGAAACCTCCCCACATACTAGCTCTTCACTTTGCTAAACAATTTCCTTTGATTTACTCTCCTTGCCCTTTCTTTATGACTACCATAAATAAACTACCCTTTTAATTTTTGCTCGGGGGGGTCACTATGTATAAACTCTCTATACCACGTGCGTTCAAGGCCTATTTCTAAAATCCCTTATCTGTAAATTTTTCATTAATTAAATGTACCCCTTTTCTATACAAATCTGTAAATTTTTCCCAAAACTATTTTAAATAGTCCCTTATGTATATTTATTTCTGTAAATTTTAGAAATAAAAAATATCCTTCTGTTGAACTCACGTGATAGGGTTACATATGATGAGTGACCCCCCCGAGTAATTTTTGTATGGTTTCCTTCCCTTACTAGTTCCCCTAAGCAAAGTTTTCCATACACCCTTTGTTTTGTTCATAACTAAAATATTTATGATTCCTCCTCGAAATACGCAACCTAACCCTGTACTTGATTTATTCCACACTTGAATAAACCCATCCTTTTACACATGGACACTTTCTGCTGGTTAAAGTTTTGGCTAAGTTTCTAATTTATTGTGACCCCGATAACAAGGGAGGAGTGTCTATGACACTTGTCTTCCTAACTCAAGTTAACGTGGTTCTTATCATGGTTTCTTGTTGGATGGTGGCAGGTATGCAGATTCTCCTCTTCAGTAAGTAAGATGCTTGTCAAGACTACACCGGCATTATAATTTTTTACACTTTGTATGAACAACCATGTAATAAATAACTTTTTATCCACCCTTATCTGAGCTTCGTGTGTTGTGTTGTTAAAAGGTTTTAAATTTTAAACACACACACATGTATACTTCCCCAACTATGAATTATTAATCTCTCCTTTACACTCTCTTCTAAACCACCCCGCACACCAAGCACACTAATCCTCTCATACCTCCTCTAATTGAAACACTCAAAGATGCATTATTATTATATAAAGCCTTGGTGATTTTTCATATGCATGAATATTATATTTTCATAGGAATACACTAGCCTTAGGAAAACATCATTGATTAACAAAACTAAACCATCCATGAACAATCATAATGACATTGTCCAGTGATGCACCTCGCTAATAAAAAATCCTAGACATCATGTGCATTTAGAGGGTCAAGTGCAATACCCTTGGTTTACCATGAATTTTTATCCTAATGTCTCACAAACCTCACTTTTAAGGATTTTTACCCAATTTTACAAAAATCTATTTTTTTTTCAAAAGCCCAAAATGTGATTTGAAATTTATCTTCTCATGATTAGCTTCTAATGAATACATGCACTATTTTACATATATTGCCTAGTCATCCCCACCCTCAAGTTTAATTTGGTCTCTTTTTTTGTGATAGATGTGATGATGATTATATTAGCACTCATTGAATCTAGTAAAACTATATTATTACACTAGTTTGGTCAAATATGTTGAAAAAATGCTATATTGTTGTCTAAATATTATTGCTACAAGGTTTGCCAGCTTCTTTCCATAATAGACGAGTTCAACTTTCATCTCTTTGGAACCTATTTCTTTGGCTAATGAGATTCTGACAAAATGTTGACAATGACAAGGCTAGCATGATCTGCATAGAATAGAGGTAGATCTTTGAAAGGAGCTACACATCTCCTTCTTGTTTTGGTTTTAGCTGAATAAGGCCTAGTTGATCCTAAAGGTGATGCACTTAGGATGTTGAAAAGATGGTGGGTGGGGCTACCCATCTTGTGAGGGTTGATTGTTCACTCTTTTAGGTACGTCTCTCCCTTTGCATTGGCCTAGTTTGGAGGCAAGAATCCCCTTTGAAATGGCTTGAAGAAGAGTAGAGGGCAAGGACAGAAAGACCAAAGTCGGTTCGCTAAGTGTTTGAGTTTGACATTGGTCCACTGATTGATGCCTTACTATTAGGCTTTTGCATGTTCTATATCACTGTAGCATCCAAGCACTTGAACAATTATTACTAGCAACATATTGTCAACCTAGAGCACATGTGCATGTAGTCACCCTATAGGTATATGCGATGAGGTTGTATAGCTATTTTTATTATTGGTTGAAGCCTGGAGAGAACACGATAGGGACGCGGTATCAGAGTACCTCCCTCTTCTAGAATTCTAGATGGATTTGATCTTTGAGCAATGTGTGGACTTGTGGCGGCTTGTCATGTTGATGCTTTTTGGTGTGTTTTTGTATAAGTGGATGCTACTGATGCACTTTCGACACATTGTGTGATATGACAAGCATGTGAAGGAGTCACATGGGAAGGTGGGGCAAGGCGAAGGTTTGTTTG
Organism: Dipteris shenzhenensis; assembly: GCF_047967505.1. Classification (NCBI taxonomy): domain Eukaryota; kingdom Viridiplantae; phylum Streptophyta; class Polypodiopsida; order Gleicheniales; family Dipteridaceae; genus Dipteris; species Dipteris shenzhenensis. The sequence goes on from NC_141625.1 coordinate 15,419,802, forward strand.
TAGTACTACACTTTTTTCTTTGAGAGAATTTTACCCCTTTTCTTTGGAGAGAATTTTACCCTTTTTTCTTTGGAGAGAATTTTCATACAAGCAAGTGCGCAGTCAAGTACGTGAAAATTAGGGTTTGTAAATGAGGGTGGTGATCAGTCTTCTTCTTCTGTGCTTTGTCCGTCGCCATAGCTATGCTTCAATCGTATGGTGATCTTCTGCCTCTGCAGCTTCCTTGCTCAGCACCTCCAAACTTTTTGTGTCGCTCTTCCACACAGCCGGGGCCCTTCTGCTCCACAAAGATCAAGTTTTACGACTACCCAGACTTCTGAAATTCAGATATCATCCGACACTCGCCGCTCAGTCCGGTGTCTCCGCAGTTCTAACATTCTCGCTCCCCTTTGCCTCTGCAGGAACTAAACGACCCCAGCCCTGGCCCCCCATTCTTTCTCAGAGTTGCTCCAGAAAAGTTTGCCTCAGGAGGATGATCCGTCATCCATCACCCGCCTCGGCAGATAATGGATTCTTGTTTCCAGAAGTGAGACGACTCAGACAAGCTGTAGCAAGCAGAAGCGATTGACAAAAGGTAACTGCTAACAACTCTCCCGAGATTCGTCTCTCTTTGCCAGCAAACGAACGTTAACGTAACGCTGATAATCCTGTCAGCAACCTTTCCAATCGCTGATGATATGCTTGCTGCTCGGTAGATTCGTTCTGTAGCTGGACCCCAACTCTGCCTTCATCCAATTCGCAATCGAACGCCCAAGTCCCATGCCACCATCCACACCACCCCCATCAACACCAACACCAACACACCAACGCTGGCATCAACTGTCTCGTTCGTATATAGCTGATCTTTACGCCAACTCGCTCCAGCTTGCTTGCCATACAACCAGACGTTCAGACTCCGGACTGCTGCAAGCTACAACCACTGACGAAGCCGGGAAAAATTACAGTACTAGTGCGCACTGCGCATATACGGATCCATCCGACAATTTCTTCTACGCAAGCACAAGATCACGAGGGGGCCGTGCCACTTGGCCCACGATCTTTTTTCCTCTGGAGCTTCCTTTTCACTTATCTCACCATCCACGCCGTGTCATCAGTCCGGCCTATTCACAGCTTGTCGGGCAAAACCCAATTGCTCAAACGCTTTTTTGCTCCAGCTGTACAGTGCGCACCAGCAACAAATTGCAATCCTTTTGCAGAGGAGTCCGGCCTGGTGGCCCCAATGAAAGCTATCCATTGCAGGCAATCGAGCACTTCATAGCAGTGACGGTAACATCGTACTGTCGCGGCGTGCAAATTGCAATGCTATTGCCTTGCGCTCTACAGTATACACCCGTATCCTTGCATGTTCGATTTGACCGTATGTCATTCCCTCACATCAACTCGTCGGCTCTCTTCGTGCACATAGCAACTCCTTGCGCACCTACGCGCTCTGACAGTTAGAATATGGCGTAGAGTGCAAAGTATTTACAGTATGGCGTAGAGTGCAAACCAGGAAAACCAATGCGTAAAATGCAGAACAGACTGGCGCCGGGAAAAGCACGCTCCAAAGTTCAAACTGTCTGCACTTTCCCTTCACACATGTACAGTGCAAATAATTCAAAGTTGCTAACTGTTAATCATACGATAGGCGGTGCGTCTGCGACTCTCGGCAACTGTGGCCTCTGATTTCTGATCAGGCCACAGGCAGGGCCACGCGGCCGAGTTGCTCACCCTATCTTCTCAAAAGGAGTTGGTATGAATTGATTCCTCTGGGTGTTCGTCCATTCGAACACTTCGTGTTGTGAAATTCCACAAAGATTGATCACTTCACTAGCTCTACAAGGAAATATTTTTAGCAAAGTCTTGCCGTATGTGCCCCCAAATCATCCACAATGGGTCATCTCACTTTTAATAAGATAGCAATCCTCAATTTCTCAACAAAAGAATAAACTTGCCTCCACTAAAGTTCCTACAACAAATAAAAGTTAAATTCTAACCTAGCAACATGAGACTGAGAAAGAGTTCTCAAGCTGTAAAAATTCAAAATGTCCACCAGAGAGGAGGAAGAAGGGGTCATGGGGGAGGGAGATAGGGGAACAAGGGGATGAGGGAGTGGGGTTCGAGACCATAGCCATGAGGGGTTAGAAGAAGAGGCAAAGCGATAGGGACTAAACGCTTGATCACATCATTACACCCAACGCCATGCTTCGTCGCATTATCACAATGTGCTAATGATTAATAAGGACCTTACTTTATCTTTGATCTTAGCTTACATTCCGTTTAATAATCAGTCTTCGCTAGGTCAAATAATTAATAGGATTTTAGATTTTTCTATTGATTTTTCTATTGAAGGGGGGACATACTCATCCACAATGGAAAATCCTATAAAAATTAGTATGTGTGCATAGGGGAGGGTGAGAAAATGGGCCAGGGATAGTAGAGGGCATAATTTATTTGATGTAATAGGGTGATTATAAAGACTCTTTTAATCTACAATTCCAAATCTACATAATTAAACATTCATTAAGGTAAGGCTAATGAAGCCTTAAAATTTTGCTACCCTAAGCTTTGTAATTGAATCTACTTGACACAAAGTTACATCTAACACATCCCAAACTCTAACCTATCATCAAGTAGGAGTCCTCCCTCTACACAACCCTTGCCTTTCCTTCTCTCCACCTGCACCCTCCAAACCTAACCTAAGTTGTTAACATAACCTGTTGCATATGAGAAGAGAGAGAGATGAGGGGTCATGAGAGGGAGGGTTACTTTGTCACCATAACTAGTAAGAAAAAGTCATTAATATGATAGAATAGACTTTCCTCCACTAAAAATACCATAGCAAAGAAAAGTTGAATTCCAATCCAAGAACACGACACAAAGAAAATGCAAAAGTCCAAAACACACACTAGAAGATGAGATCCCACAATGTTGCAAATCTGATCCTTGAACTCCAACCCCAAAGATCTGATTGCAAAAATGCACATTATGTATTTTAGGAAAAAATGATGCTGATGTCAAATCTATAGCCTGCATTGTGTGCATGAACAAGTAATCCCATCATGTGTGCATGAACGAGCAATCCCATCATGAAGCCACTGTGAGCTCCTTTGCACTAGCTCTTCATCCTATGAGGCAAACTTTTGTCTATCCATATGGAGACACTTCACTACCCTACCAAAAATGTGTTAGCATTTAAAAAGAGGCCTAAAACTACAAAGAGGGACTTAACTGCTTTATTTTGATGGTTATATACAACAGTATTTCTTTGCTATACTATATAGTATATTAGGGAATTTGGGAACTTTCAAATAGTTTGGGAATTCCCAATAAGGTTAAGATTTGGCCACATGGTCAAATATGAGGACATTACTTGAAAGTGGAATACATCCTCAACACCATATTAGGGAATCCTCCTAAGTCTCGCTTTCAAATAAGTGTTCAAGTTTTGGCCACATGGTGAAATCTTGACCCCTTACTTGAAAGTGGGACTTGGGAGATTCCCGGATTCTCCAATATAGTGTAATTTAATCTAGCTCTTTGCTCTTTCCAATTGTAATATCGTATAACTAAATTTATATTTTTTCATCTTTTTGTCGCAAAATCACAACAATACAAAGCAACTATAGACGCGCTTGGTAGACGCGCAAAATAGCGGGCGCGTCTATAGGCGTTGCTTTAGTAGAGGAATTACGGGCGCGTCTAAATGCGCATCTATAAGCTCGTCTATTTGCACGTAAATTACCGCGTCTACGTGCGCGTCTAACCTGAGAAAATACGGGCTCGTCTAACATCGCATTTATTAGCGCGTCTATTTGCGCGTGTATTAGCGCGTCTATTTGCACGTTTACACTGAGAATGAGATGCGCATTTAGACGCGTAGATAGACGCAAACCAGAGAATACAGAAAGTGAGATTTTGGTGTACACTCGAGGGGGTCACTCATCATATGTAACCCTATCACGTGAGTTCAACAGAAGGATATTTTTTATTCCTAAAATTTACAGAAATAAATATACATAAGGGACTATTTAAAATAGTTTTGGAAAAAATTTACAGATTTGTATAGAAAAGGGGTACATTTTATTAATGAAAAAATTTACAGATAAGGGATTTTAAATATAGGCCTTGAACGCACGTGATATAGAGGGTTTATACATAGTGACCCCCCCGAGGGTGTACATCATTGCTTTCCAAACATTGCCCATGATTACCAAAGCACATAATTTTTTGCAAGCCCACATATACAAGAATTAAGTGAGATGAGGAGAATGAGACAATATGTAAAATAGTTTTGCCAATATCAATTATGGGGCTACGGTTCAATCTCATCCTCAATGAGATCAACCCTTGCCAAACTATCTACTTCAAAATCCAAACAAGTGTTTAGATCTACAAATACATTCAACCCACTACTACTTGTGCCACTCATGTGCTCATTGAAATCAGCATCTCGAATGGTAGGCTCGTCCTCACGGGTAATGGCCTCAATATCTGTATCTCCTATCTCATGATCATCCTCCTCTCTCGTATCATGGTCATTATGTTTCCCTGGAATTAGAAGGGACAGCATGACATGTCCTTTCTTAATAGCCATAGAGGGTGGAAGATTGTAATTCACCAATACCACTGGCCATACACTGTAAGACGTGCTTTTGAGACCAAATGGGTTCACACCGTCCATACCCAATCCAAGTCTCAAGCTCCTAGGTTCTTCCTTGAAGCTTGGCCATGTGTCTTCAATATGCTTCCACGCAGGAGAGTCCGCGGGAGTTCTGTTGGGATATCTCAAGGTGTATGCCTCAGGCACACCTTATGTTTCTATGTGTTAGTGCTAGAGGCACAGTTAGGTGCCCACAAGCACAGTTAGGTGGTGGAAGAGCCACATAGGATGATTGAGAGAATCTAGGAGTAGATTGAGGAGATGATTGTGGAGCTCTGAAGTCATCAGTGATGTCAGTGAGCATGTATGAGGTGCCTACTTAAGGACCTCACTCTTCTTCATTCTACAACCAAGTAATGCAAGTATTCTGAGTTTGTGTCCACTCTTTGCTTTCCTTTCAGTTTTCCAACATGGTATCAGAGCCCTTTGATCCCCCTTGAGCCCATTTCTGCCACATCATCTTCTTCTTCTTCTCCATTTTCCTCTTTCTTCCAAAATCTTTGAGAGCTTGGTTCTCCACCTACAAACGACCATTGCCCAAACCCTCTGAGCTGGAAACTCCTCTAGTATGGGCAAACTTCCACCTGCAAGCAATTGAAGAAAAAATGTCTGTGGTGGCTGCCATTCCCTAAACAGCGCATTTTTTGTCATTTCTTCTGCTGCTCAATACTCCCTGCCTGCTCCGCCATTGCCTGAGCCTTCTTAGGAGTAGATGGGCGACCTCAAGACGAAGATTTTGAGCCATTTTTCAGGTCATTTGGTTTAGTAACGAGGGAGAAATCGTCAAAACTCAGGTTCAGATTGTAGCAACTCTCCCGGGCAAAAGTGCGCACCATTTCATCCAACCTCTGTGCTGGACCCTCTTTGGTATATAAGCTTTCTTTTGCTTCAAAAAGCCCTCTTTTCCTTTCTTTGAAGAGTGAGCTACAAGCCCTCCAAGTTCAGCTTTTCAGTTTTGACAGTTTTGGATAAGTTTTTGAAGATGATGCTACATAAAATGCTACTCTAGCATTTCTGGTTTTTTGAAACTTTCAATAACTTCAGTACAAGTATGGCTTCAGTTTTGTTTTGGATTGCTAGACCTGGTTTTGATTGGAAAGTATTCATTTTAGCCACTTCTATGAAGCATGTAAGAAGAAGCATCATTGTTTGAAATTTGGTCACAAGACTTTGCTACATTAAATGCTTATATTTTGAAGCATTTCAGTTGTTATTCTAAGCCCTGTAAGAGAGAAGACACTACCCAATACCTGGGTTAGAGCCTCTCATGGCTTGCTTATGCAAAATATGCGAAAAGCCAAAACATAAAGCAATGTCTTGTTATGCTACAAAGGATGAAAATGCCAACCTGACTTCCTTGTTGAAGATTGCCAAGACAATGGTTGCCAAAAAGGAAGCAACTACAGAGATCTACCCTCTCATGGCACTTTTATTTGACTCCAAGTACAAGAAAAAGATGAAGGTCAGATACCTAAGATATGCTTCTCTACACAACTATGGAGATAACCATTGGAAGGTCTTTTTGTATCCCTTTTGTTTACCTTACACCCAAGGGAACCCTTGCTAGCATGAGAACCTAGCCATAGATTTATCCTTGACCACCATGAGATGGCATGAGAAACTATGAGACTAGATGTATCCTTGACATAGCCTGAGGCATTTCCTTGAGGGGGGGTTTGTTGGGATATCTCAAGGTGTATGCCTCAGGCACACCTTATGTTTCTATGTGTGAGTGCTAGAGGCACAGTTAGGTGCCCACAAGCACAGTTAGGTGGTGGAAGAGCCACATAGGATGATTGAGAGAATCTAGGAGCAGATTGAGGAGATGATTGTGGAGCTCTGAAGTCATCAGTGATGTCAGTGAGCATGTATGAGGTGCCTACTTAAGGACCTCACTCTTCTTCATTCTACAACCAAGTAATGCAAGTATTCTGAGTTTGTGTCCACTCTTTGCTTTCCTTTCAGTTTCCCAACAAGTTCTCCACTTGCCATCGGTTGATCGATGGGAGGAATGCCATGACATGAGCTCTGCAATAGATTTGCACTTGAACATATGTTGGATGCGAGGGATTATGGGAAAATGTCGCAATACCTTATGAGGCGGGTGTGGCACTGCATCCTGTATCAAATTAAAATGGGATCATAACTCAAACATATGAACACCCATAGGTATCTCAATCAACCTTAACTTACAAACCCTTACCCTGTTTACGGTCACATCCCATTCTCCATACTTTGAGATATGATTGAGTGTAATCCTGCGTGCACGATACATGTTTCCTCGACATCGATCACACAGACATTTGATTTTTTGCTCCAACCACATTTCGCAATGGTGGATACGGAGGGATTCATCCTCACTGGAGCTACTTGTTCAAGATGAAGACATCCTACAAACAAACAACCCACCAAATTTGCTCTTCTTCAAATGCTTAATTTAAACTCTGTGGCGCGTCTATAGTCGCATCTAAAATCGCGTCTAATGGCGCGTCTAAACGCGCGTCTACTCTGTGTATTTAGACGCGCCTATAGACGCGCTATTAGACGCGACTATAGATGCGGCTTTTAAACCTGCTTTCTAGCGCGCCGCTCGCTTTGCTTTTCTTCACATTACTTATACTTCGCGCGGCTTGCTTCCTTCCTTATTAGCAGATCCATAGTTTCGACGCTTAAGAGAGAGGCTCCCATACTTACTTCCAAGCTTACTCTCAAGAGAAAGGCACCCACACTTACTTCTAAGCTTAAAGGAGAGGAGGGCGAACAAGGAGGAGAAGCAACTTTGAAAAAGAAAGAAGAACCTTCCATACCTCTATCCAAGTAAGTCTTTTTGCAATTGATATTGTTTGGAAGTTTGCTCTCTCCAGATTTGTACTTTCTCGTATCCAAGAAGCGCATGATCTGGGTATCAGTGTCACGTTTTTGTGTCGGGCGTAATGTCCTTTTCTACTTTTTAGAAATCCCGTCTGTCGGAGCGCGTCTATAGGCGCATCTTAGAGCGCGTCTAAAAGCGCATCTACAGGCGTGTCTAAATGCGCGTCTGGCCTATTACAGACACAGACATACGCGTCGATAGATGCTCTGTTAGACGCTCTATTAGACGCTCTGTTAAACGCTCTGTTAGATGCTCTGTTAGACGAGCTGTTAGACACTCTGTTAGATGCGTCTATAGACGCGCAAATCAGATGCGTCTATAGACGCGCTCTGACAGTAAGCCTCTCTTTTCTTTCCCTTTCTTCTCAGCTCATCAGTAATAGATTTTTTTCCTTTTTTCCAGTTCAACATGTGGCCAGGAAGCGCTTCCAGCTCACCTGATCCCCGGGAATCTATTTGGAAGGACTTATATAATCTTTTAGGGCACCCTCCTACTCCTGCGGAGTTATACGGGTATATGACGGGTACTCTAAACACTCCCTAGGAGTCGGCACTACAGACTCCAAGCCACCCCACACTGCCTGAGATCACCCCAGTGGAGTCAGCACAACCATCTTATGCCCCTTCTTATGCCCCTTCCCCCGTACCGTCTTATGCCCCTTCCCCCATGCCGTCTTATGTCCCTTCTGTCATCCCGTCTTATGCCCCTTCCCCCATGCCGTTAGGAGGTCCTTCTGTCTCGGTGAGCTGTCAACGTACTCCTGTGCCGTCGAGACTCAATTCTCCAGCTACAAGTGGTCAGCGTAGTCCCGTGCAGTCCCCAGCTACGAGTGGCCAACGTACGAGCTCGACACGACAGGGTAGCAAGTGTAGTAGCAGGGAGAGCGGTGGGGGATGCATGGCACAGTGCTTTGGGCCATGTGGCGGTGGGGAGGATGATGATTCAGATGATTTAGACATGCCTCTAGGTGATGGTACGATTTATTATGACATCACTCGGACAGGAGGCATCTTGATGGATGCGCGGGGGAAGGACATCATGGCCTTCATGCACTCTGTAATTGCTAACAATTACAGTTAGCAATTACAGAGATTACTTTATCCACTACAAAGACCACCCAAAGAGGTTGGCTTATGAGACCCTTGCTACTGTTCGCTCTAGGTATCCTAACCCCCCCAATCGCCAGTTCACAGATAAATGGGGGAAGTCAAAGATTGTTACGATACTTAGCAATAAAAGATCTTCGCTTAAGAGGCAGGAACTAGCGGAGCTTGCCAGGCTTGAGGCAGGTCAACCACCAAGGGGCCCGCCCCACACCGCTCACAAGCGTGAGTGGAAGAAGGCAATGAACTCAGCCAGTGAGGACCCCAGTCTGCATCACGTGGAGGCACGGAGGATCCAGATGGAGGAATATGGAAGCGCGCATTTTGGAGCAAGGGGTGTTGAATCATGGGAGGCCCAGTTTGTAAGTATCGATCTCAAATTATATTGCTTATGTAGTTTATTAGGAGGTTGTTTCTTTGTACTAATCCCTCCACAAAGTGTGTCGCGGTCATGCAGCTTGAGATCGTGGGCAGATACCCTACTCTTGTGGAGACAGCCTACCACCGCCACCATCACAGAGGAGATACATGGAGGCACTTCTATGATGACGGGTTGATTACTGAGGAGCAGTATACTTGAGCTACTGAAGCAGCCCCCCAGGTATTTGAAAGTAATTAAATAATACCAAAATTATAAGTAAAGATTTGATTTTTCATACATTGGTATATGTTGTCCCTTGTTTACAGGCCCGTGCACAAGACGATGAGGAAGAGGAGGAAGGAGGTGCAGAAGGGAGTGCAGAAGGGAGCGTGGAAGGGAGCGAGGACCTAGAGAACATAGATTAGTCATACAAGTAGTGCTAGCTACTCTTTTTTGTACTTAAAGCCACTGGCTTGGCTTTGTGCCTCTTGTATATACACTCCTCTTATTTTTTGTACTTAAAGGCACATGACATGGGCTTCGTGCTATATGTATATACAAGCACTTTTTGAGCTTTCAATTTTATTGCATTTTGGAGTTGTAATGTTTTATTTGGAATTGTAATTAAAATGCGATTGGCTGTAAGAATTGAATTACACAATGTGGATATGGGATTCTTGTAACTATATAGCATACACAACATACACAGTATTCTGTAAAATTTAAAAAAAAAAAAAATAAAGCGCGTCTATCGGTGCGTTTAAAAACGTGTTTATATACGTGTCTGTCTGTTTGACTTGCGTCTATATGTGCATCTATAAACGCATTTATAAGCGCGTCTATTTATGCATCTAATTGCGCATCTATACGTGCGTGTGTCTGATATATAGACGCGCAATTAGACGCGGGTCTCCAGATGCGAAAATAGATGCGCCCATAAGTTTTTTATTTAGTTCATGAAACGCGTCTGTGCACGCGTCTATGGGTGCTTTGTCTTGTTGTGAATTTGGATACTTTTAATGGGTCAACTAACAATATTTAAACATAAAAAGGTACAATGTTGGATCATTGTCTACTTGGTTGTAGCAGGCAAAGTGACAAGAAGAAACATTTCCTTGACTGAGTCCTCGAAGGCAATTTTTTGAGCTGAGAGTTGACTAAAAATAGTATTGAACTCATTTAGATGATTGGAAATTGTAGTGCCCTCATCCATGCATAAGTTAATGAGTTTCTTCAACCCAATAGACTTGAGAAGCGGCACTTTGCTTCTCATAGAGATCATGTAACTTATCCCATACTCCAAATGCACCACCTTTAGTGTCCTTCACATTGACTTGTACATAGATTTGGAAAGTGTGAGCATAATGGTAGAGCATGCAAGCTCATCTATCTCTAGCCATTCATCATTACCTAGGAGCTCTGACCTCACGCCCTTGCATCTAATGGGCTTGATCTATTTTTTATGTACAAGCGCATTATAAATTTGTTCTTTCCAATATGAAAAATTGGTGCCATTCAATTTCTCTATGTTTAACAAGGCATTCTCTCATGAACTAGACATCTCAACAGGTTTAGATGCAACCCAAAAATACCAACTATAGTTGCTAGCCAAGTAGCATAAATTCTATTGTCTGCAACATCAACTTTGTATAGCATATATCTTTTGACTCTGAACTTATATGCAAAAAGTGTAAACAAAAAAGTTGTAGATAATTGACAGACCTAAAATTGTCCAGTTTAGTGCCAATCCCAAATCCTTATAGATTTTCTTCTGTTGACTTGTGAAAAATAGCCTACTACTCACTTACAACAACTTTGGTAGCTTTGGACACCATAACTTTCAATGCATACTCCAGATGGAAAAGCTTCCAAAAAACAAATTAAATTCTATCTAGAGGTCTCTGACTTCTCAGTTCACAACCAAACCCAATTCCACACCATGAAAAATATATTTAGTCCCAAAAATGATTATTCTGTCATTAAAACAACAGTAGCTTTTTAATGACCTGTCAGTCCAAAATATCATGTATTTTCTCGTGGGCTACAAACACATCAACTCTTGGCAATTCTCACCCTCATGTTCATGTTTGAGTTGAGATTTCTAGTAGCTCAAGTACATTCACCCTTCAACTGAGCATCAACTGATGGCATCAACCAACTGCCTAATCACTACCAAAATAGCATAATCATTGGCATGTGTCACTGTCACTACCAATTCATGTACCTGCAAGAAAAAGCATGCACCCACTGACTAGAAAGAGAAAGCCAAGCTCTATGACGAGGGAATGAAATGGCCATGGAGACAATTGTGTTATGAATGCAGGGAGCTCAAAAGAGAATGTCGATGAAGCCAAGAAAGAGTTGAGCCAACACCTATAGAATGAAAGCTCCTTGTGCAAGACCACAAAATGGCATATGACCAATTCCGCAAAGTGTCCAAGCAACAATTTCAAATCAGCATATCCAACTGATGTCCATACATCACAACATGATCAATGGCAATCCGCTCGGCATCCAAGCACATCCACAGTACACTCTAAGTTGTCACAAGATCGCCCACAAGAAATGACGTGTTCTTGCAGCTTCCTTGTCAAAGATATATTTACTTTCACAACAGGAAACTAAGTTCCTCCAACTGAAATAAACATTAACCAAAAACTATGCCACCTCAGTCACAATATAGGCTAAATTGCAATGGAAGGAGCTCTCATAGAAGCAACCTAGCAACTCCAGCCTTTGTTGAATGAATCAGTATGTAAGCAGTGCATACATTGGAAAACCAACACCCACAATTTGCGTGGTGTATAGATACACCCTTTTTTTGAAAAACAAAGCATACAATACATTATCTTATTGGTGGTGTATAGGTACACCATTTGTATGGAAAAAAGCATACAAAACATTATCTTATGCATCTGAATCTCGTTCATAGTCATCACAGTCATGTAATGTATTTGCGCTTGATGGGTCAAGTCTTGCCAAATGATGTTTAATATGGACACGACTTGGATCAGGGATTGTGATACATTTTTCAACATTGTATCCATGCTTCTTTTTAAAACTTCGTGTCCTCGATTTCCAGCAATGAATAATGCTACTGACTTCCACCTCTGTTAATCCCTCATTATTTGGAACCCATTCACGTTTCTTTTGCAAGCATCCCTCGTAGAGTTGTTTTATTGTATATTTTCTCGGGAGATTTTTCAATGGCTTTGGTTCATACCATAAAGCTGTGAATGTTATAGGAGTTCCCTTGTCATCCCTTTCTATCTTAGCAACATTTGTAACCCAAATTGGGCCACCTTGGTCATCCAACTTTGAACCTGGATCAGATGCCCAAACTACAACAAATAGACCCTCTTCAATCTCATTAGATGGTATAAACTCTGGTACGGGTTTGTCTCCCTTCCTGCCACAATTATTTTCGAGGTAAAAGGCATTCCTCTGCTTCCTCCATATCTACTAACATATTTATATCCAAAGGAAAACTTGGTGACCTAGCTTGTTCCAGCTAAAAGGATTCACAGTATTCAATGCTCATTAAGTTTTCTTGTCTTTCTAAAGATTGGATAAGTGCTTCAGTTGATTTAATTGTCTCCAAATTCTTAGTTGATTGCTTTGGATATTTTTGCATCATACTTTGAAGATGTTTAATGAAGGCTTTCAAGCCTTTCATTTCATCTATGTCAAGTGATTTGTTTTTTGCAAGAACAAATTTAGTTTCCTCCAATGGAATTATTCGTTGTAATAAAGCATATGACTCACTCCATAAATGATCTCCATCTACTGAGTAGTGCTTCCATTGCATCGCTGGAATATTGTTATGCATGTGAAACCGAAAGTAGTGTGGATTTGTGTGTCCTATTAGGGCATCATCTCCTGTTTGTAAATATGGCTCTATGAATGATCTCCAATCTACCATCCTCTCTAAGATAGCCACTTCTAATTCTTCCTTGCGAGACCCTCCAATTTTTTTCCCAATTCAAATAGCATATCCTCCATTGTCAAAACATCCATTAACTTCAAGTCACCAGAGATAACACTGAAGATTTGATCTATGTCTTCATGTGTATGGCCGATAAGAAGAAAGCCAACTTCCACTTGTTCAAATATTTTCAAACCAACCAGCATAGAGCATAAAGAAAATATATATTTATATTTGTTCTCTCTCCAACAATTATCAGCTTGTATTCGCAATAATGTGTTAGGTAAACATCCGTGAGCATCTCTGACCTTTATTATTGCTTTCATGATTGATGTAACAACCTGGTTACTATCATGGTCATGCAAACTATCAATCCATACATCACAAAAGATTCGGTATCCATGTACTAATACTCCATGTGTTTTTAGTCCACGTTTGCCCTCCAATGCTGGTGGGATACATCTATATCATGGCAAAGTTGTTGTATTTTGGTCCATGCCATCAATGGTGATGCACATGGACTTATAGACATGTTAAATAGCTTCCTCTCTCCAAGAAGCATACAAATTTCGAGCATCCTGCACATGACGTAAATGGATTGATCGCCATTTAATATATCTTCCTCGTTGCTGCTCACATTTACTATGTTCAATGGCATTTTTCAATTCATCACATGTCTTACATTTTGACATGCTTTGCTTTGATGGTGTCTTGACATGGCAAAAATCTCTACGCCAAATTTTGTACAAGGTTGACTGTGAAATCATGCTCTCATATCTATCTTGTAAAGTCTTATTGACAGTTTCTAGGACGACCTTCTTTGTCATTCCCAAAGGAAGATGTTGTTGACATTCGACATGTCCATCTAGCATTGTTTGTTGAAGATGAGGCTGTGGTAATGCATGGTCTTCGAGAACTTGCTTTAATGTTGCGATTGCATTTATAGTGCTTCCATGACATTTAAGCTTGTAGGTATTTCCATGAATTGTATGAACCACTTTTTCTTTCACCTCTACCCAGATGGTCCAGTATGTGCCATGTGATAGTCTAGTTAACCATTGATATCCTTGATTGCAAATGGGTCTTCCATTAACCATGGGTTTCAATCTAGGTTTATAGTGTCTTATGCTCAAATCTTGATCAGTGCCTTGATGAAGAAAGCATGAAAACTCTTGAAGAAGATAGTTATGTCTATTAGGCACTGTCTTACTCCAAATACCAAGGTGTATGGCTGCACAATCATCTTTCCCAACTTTTCTAATGCAAAGTCTCTTGCAACAAACTCGCATAAGCATCCTTTCCATATTCTCCTCGGATAACATTACATGTCTCTTTGGTTGCCATGATTCTTCGCCTCTTCAGACTCACATACTTTCTTTTTGTAACTAGTGTCTTGCGTTTTCCAGTTGTAAGACCATCAAACCTTGAATCCTTTTCCCTTGAATCTTCATCTCTATAATCAAATGCTGTGTGGGCTTGAGAATTATTTGATGCCTTATAATATCTTGGAAATGGCAATCTCGTAGACATGTTCATTGATGTCAATTTGTTGTTGCACAAATTAAGAAAATTATTGATTTGTGCAACAAGTTGGATATATCCCCCAACTTGTTGCTCAATCCAACCTGTTGCACAAATTAAGAAAATTCTTGACTTGTGGAACAGGTTGGATATATCCCCCAACTTGTTGCTCAAGCAATAGGTTGGGAGTCCACCCCCAACCGTATATCCAATGTGTTGCACAAATCAAGAAAATTCTTGATTTGTGCAATTTTTTGATTTGTGCAACAGGTTGGATATATTTGGAGGATATATCCAACCTGTTGCACAAATTAAAAAAACTCATTAAATTTTGGTTGTATTTTAGGGTTAGGGTACAGGGTTTAGGATTTAGGGTTTAGGGTTAGGGATTAGGATTTAGGATTTAGGGTTTAAGATTTAGAGTTTAGGGTTTAGGGTTCAGGATTTATTGTTTAAGAGTTTAGGGTTTAGGAATTAAATGTTTAAAGTTTAAGATTTACAGAGGTTAAGATGTTTTGGTATCAATTGTTTAAAAGTTTATCCAACCAACCGTATATCCAATCTGTTGCACAAATCAAGAAAATTCTTGATTTGTGCAATAGGTTGGATATATCCAATACTAGGTACGATCCTTTGCAAAGGCTTTACTTTAAGTAATTATAAGTCTACCTAGTTAAAGTATCCTACTTATTAGGGACAAGCACATAGGCTAAAAGCACACCGATTCATATTTTCTTACATTCATGTTGCATGGTGTATCAGAAGAAATGAAGAAGTATGTGATAAGAAATATTCATAAGAAATATGTATTCCATATCATGGATTCATACCATGGATATCTGGTGGTTGCTAAAGTATAAAAAATGTGGATCTCAAACCAAACTCAGCTAACCTAGGTGGCATACTAACTGAGCCACTAGCTAGAGTACATAAAGATAGCTATCATCCAACTATTATTCATGGGCGGTGTACCAACCGCATCTGCAGCTAACAAGTTGGTGACATAAATGCACAATGGTCACCCTGGCATATCACAAGTGGAGCTCGATATCTCAACAAGGGTGTCCACCTTTGTGCCACTTCAGGAAAGTGTGACACCCAAGGCCTCCCAAAATACAAAATATTTGGTCCGATCAGACCTCAATCGAGGTATTTTAGCTGACCAATGTTTGCCACATGTCACGATTAGGACGTTCGGGAAAAAAAACCTCGTTCGAGGTATTTGGTAACTCTTACACATCAGCATTTTCATACCTCATTCGAGTTATTAAGTTGACATGGCATATTAAAGGTGTCAAAAATACCTCGATCGAGGTATTTTGATTTCCTACATGTAATGTAAGGTGGTAGGCCCTTTATTCTAGGTAGGCATACCTTGTTCAAGGTATTTGGCCTACATGGAATGATGAAACCTCGTTCTAGGTATTTTCATGGCAGATGACATGGAAGGGGGTGTCCACATCATGCACTTTACCATGCATGAGGAATACTTGGAACGAGGTATTCCTTGCATGCATGCTTAGGCATGCAAATACATCATTCATGCCAATGCATGCCATTTGAAGGTCATCCATTTCCTGTGCATGCATTAGCATGCGAATACCTTGAACCATCAATTAATGGGGGCTTATAAGGCATGATTTAGGCTATCCTTATGTCTTTAATTTGATACCTTAATCGAGGTATTTGATTCATTGGCATATATTTTTTGGCTATTGGTATCATTTAGGCTAAGGGTGCATGAACATTTGATACCTCAATCGAGGTATTTGAGGCATTGGCATATATTTGAGGCTATAGGCTATTCTAATGCCTTTTAATGTGATATCTCATTCGAGATATTTGAGGCATTGGCTTATGTTTAATGATTGGCTTTAAAATTTTCACATGTCTTAAAATCCATGGTCTCCACGTTCTTGCAAAGTTTAAGTTTCATCCGACATCGAATTTGGATATGTGCGAGCATCAAATAGGTACCAAACTTTGCACTTGTCTTATCCTAGGTGGTTTCCATGTTCCTACAAAGTTTCATATGCATCGGAGGTGGAGTAATAGCAGACACAATAGAACGACATGCTACCAAGGCATGTGCAATGTTCCTCTTCTTGATAGATGCATAAGAATGATGAACACTATTAAGGACCTCACTACATGTTGTCATGTCTCTACGTGCACCAATCCCAGCAAGCTTTCTACACTCTACCAATTTAGGATGATCAATCAAGCAAGTGAGAAGAGTAGACTGAGAATCAAGAGTAAGATCAACAAAGAAAGACTCTACTATCCTATTAACACAATGATGAATGTTTGTCATTGGTAAGACACTTGCTCTCGATCCATCACTAGTGTGAGGTGGGGGAAGGGGATCAAATGGCATGAGGAGGAGGAGGAGATGGGGGAGGAGGGGGGGTGAGAGGAGGGGGGGAGGAGGGGGGGCAAGAGAAGGGGGGCTAGAGGAGGGGGGGTTGGCTCATTGGCAGCACAAATTCTAGCTCTCGATGCTCTCTTTCGCTCACGAGCCTGCCTCTTTCGCTCTTCCTCCACAACATCAGCGGCAAGGGGTCTCTTTTTCCTATCAGCTCTATTAGCTCTACGGCTTTGAGAACCCATTCTCAATTAAGCTAGGAATCGGTAGGGGAAGGCCATAAGGAAAACGCTTCAAAGTAGAAGGAGGTGTGAAGATTATAGAGAGAAAATAAGAGCAAGGCTTCAAACTAAGAATGAATGAAATGAGCCTAAACAAAGTGCCCTCTTATAGGAAAGTTAGACACCCCTACTTAGATTTGATTGGATTACATTTGATTTGATTTGATTTGATCAGATTTGATTAGATTATATTTGATTTATTCTTGTAATATCAATGAAATAAGTGGTTGTCCTAATTTGACATAATCTAGTAATTTGAATGGATTGGGTGGTTCCCTTAATTTTTGATGATTTGAATCAATTGAGTATATGATGGAAAAATTTCTAATTTGATTGCTTCTTACAATTTGGGGTGATTTTAATCTATACATACAACTATACAATATATGATTAAATATAAGGTTAATTATTTGATTTTAATTTAATTAAACCAGCTTACCGCGAGAGAAGAGGACCTAACTATATGACTATTCTAATGTAAATTAAGTGGGCATAATATTTTAATACATGATAACATAACACATCATTTTTCATGTTACAACATCATGCATGCATGCATGCCACGTACATCGTGCATGCATGCATGTACACTACATCATGCATTAGACCATCCACCTTCCATGCCTTAAATGCATGAGAGTGCATGATGATGTGGCAAGATGTTTTTTACATGCATGGAGCTTATAGACGCTTTGCAGGATTTTAAAAAAAAAACAAAATTCTGTGTGGTTGAACAAAATGTTGTGTATGCTGTGTGGTTGCAAGAATCCCATTTCTACAGTGTGCAATTCAATTCTTACAGCCAACCACATTTTAATTTGCATGATTCCACGCACATCTATAGCCGATGATTACAATTCCAAATAAAACATTACAATCCAAAACGTTTAATTCACAAGGCATTCATTGATAGAACATTGCACAAGAAAATTGAATGCCAAAAAAAAAAGAGGAGTGTATATTAATTCATAGCCCAAAAAGTTCTTGTATATACATATAGCATGAAGCCAAGCCAATGTGGCTTCAAGTACAAAATAAGAGGAGTGTATATACAAGAGAGGCACGAAGCCAGGCCAATGGCTTCAAGTACAAAAAAGAGTAGCTAGCACTAATTCTAGCTCTACTTCTATCACTAATCTAAATCATCCGCATCCTCACTCCCTTCTTCATGACCTTCTTCATTGCCTTCTTCATCGCCTTCTTCATCACCTTCTTCCTCCTTAGTATCCTCACCTTCTTCCTCCTGAATATCACGAGGGGCCTATAAATGAGGGACATGTATCAATGTATGAAAAATCAAATCTTTATTTACAACGTTGACATTATTTAAGTACTTTTAAATACCTGTGGGGCACTCCAATAGCCCGGACATACTGCTCCTCAGTATTCAACCCCTCATCATAGAAGTGCCTCCATGTATGACATTTGCGATGTCCATGATGGTAGGCTATCTCGCAGGAGTAGGGTATCTTCCCACCATGATATCAAGCTGCAAGATGACACAATTTGTAGAGGGGTTAGTACAAACAAACAACCTCCTAATAAACCACATAAGCATAATATAATTTGAGATCGTTACTAACAAATTGGGCCTCCCATGATTCAATACCCCCTGCTCCAAAATTGCATGTTTCCATATTGCTCCATTTGGATCCTTCGTGCCTCCACGTACTGTAGACTGGGGTCCACCTTCATTGCCTTCATCGCTTTCTTCCACTGAGGCTTATGAGCGATGTGGGGCTGGCCCCTTGGTGGTTGACCTCCCTCTCTCCTGCCAATCTCGACTAGTGCTTGCCTCTTAAGCAAATATCTCTTATTGGCAAGTATAATGGTAATTTTTGACTTTGCCCATTTCTCTTTGAACTCAACATTGGAGGGATTGGGGTACCTAGAGCGTATAGCATTGATGGTATCATCAGTCAAACTTGAGACTTGGATTGGGTATGAACAGTGTGAACCCATTTGGTCTCAAAAGCACCTCTTACAGTGTATGGCCAGTGATATTGGTGAATTATAATCTTCCACCCTCTCATGTTATGTTATCCCTCCTAATTCCAGGGAAACATAAATTCAAAATCCCAGATGTTTATCTAGAGCCTTTGATTGATGAGGTGGAGGTACTTTGAGAGGTATCAAGGTGCATGACCCTCCCTCATCATGAGACTTCAACTACAAGGCAGTCTTGATGTGGACGATGCATAACTTTCCAGGCTATGGCGAGCATTCACGTAAGCATTGAACTTTTAATTATGAGTAGAAAATCGATGTGGCACCCTAAACCCACCTTGCTTACACAATTATGTCTATTGTTTAGGTCTCACTACATCGGGTTATCATGCATGTCCTATTTGTGGTCCTTCGCTAGTTGCTTCACGGGCAGATGCGTTGAATAAGATCATCTATGAGAATCACCATCGATTTCTCCCACCTAGTCATCCTAGATATGTTGCCCCTTGGAATGAAGTCCCCCCATAGTCACTCACTGTAGGAGATTGGATGAGAATTTGGGACCTTGAAGGGCTTTGTGAGGCAAAATGCAAGGCCCAAAGGTAGCATGGATGAGGGTTGGTTGGTACAAGAGTCACTTGTATATATTTCTAAGTTTCTTGTTGATGTGGATAGCTCTCTCCCACGACTATGGAGAGATGATGAAGACCTAAGGATGACCTCTATTGGGCCTCAAGGAAAAGGACAAAGAAAAGTACTGCACACGGAGTTGCTTAGTAGTCCAAACCTCTATTGCATGCTTAAGGGTGGTTGCAAGCTAAGGGTGTCCACCTTTTGGCCACTGCCCGAACTTTTCAAGGGTGAAAAACATGCCATTTTGCATAGTAAATGGGTAATCGCACCTAGCTCCCTAAGGATTCACTCTTTCAAGTCTTCTTATGCAACATCACACATGTATTTGAGCACAGAATGACATGATCCAATAAAAAATTAGAGATATATAGCTCCGCTTTTTCACTGGTGTCATTTTAGGTCATAGGGTTGGTCACACTTTTTAGCAAATAGACAGTGTGACATTAAACCATTAATATCTTACTCATTCTACATGAAATGGTGCTACAAATTGATAAGAAGGCACATCACATATTGTAGATCTTAACTTCACTTTCCAAGATTTTTTTGAAAGCTTTATCTAATTAAAATAGATTTTTTATCTTTAATAATTAAGGGAAAATGTATTTTTTGGTGCACCATAGCTTGTTTAGCCAAGTTTGAATTATTTTTGACACTTTATTTAATTGGGGGTTAATGGACATGTAAGCGTATGTGTAGCAAGTGTTAAATCTAAAATCCAATAGTTAGATTTTATGGGATCTACATTTGAAATTTACTTCAACTTGTTAGAGGATTGGTAAAGGAAATTAGAAAAAAATATAGTAATTTGTAGAAGTTTTTTAATACACCCAAAATCACACGTATATTAAGCTTTGACTTGGTGAAGCTATAAAAAAGGATTGGTGAAATTTGCATAAGGGAAGGGTCAATTTTGCCTTCCCTAAGTGAAAACCCCATGTATGTAAAAACGGTCACACTAGCCAAATACCAAGGTTAGACAGGATTGGTGTTAGGCATGGAAGTGTAGGTTTGGGGAGTTACCAAGCCTAGTGGCAACATTTTTGGTGGGTATCTTGTCCATGTGGAAGGTTGACATATCATCATTCTTGAGAGACCTCAACATGCCACATGGGCATTGAGGCCATGTCAACAAGTCACCTAGTGCCACTTGGGGCTCACATGCCACCTCATCATACCACATCATATGCCACACTAGCCAAATACCAAGGCTAGATAGGATTGGTGTCAGGCATGGAAGTGTAGGTTTGGGGAGTTACCAAGCCTAGTGGCAACATATTTGGTGGGGTATCTTGTCCATGTGGAAGGCTGACACATCATCATTCTCGAGAGACCTCAACATGCCACATGGGCATTGAGAACATGTCAACAAGTCGCCTAGTGCCACTTGGGGCTCACATGCCACCTCATCATACCACATCATATGCCACATCAGCCCCTACATTCCACCTCATTCTACCACCTCATTCTTGCTAGCTCATACTTGCCACCTCATACAAGAATCACACAACATCCTCTTGGTAGGTTCCACATCATGAGCATGAATGATGCCACGTCATATGCGATTTTTCTATTTTTTTTAAATTTCTATCGAGTGTCTAATAGCACATCGTCATATGCGATTTTTCTATTTTTTTAAAATTTCTATCGAGCGTCTAATAGCACGTTTATAGGCACGTCTGTCTGTTATATAGACATGCATGTCACTTTTCAGAAGAATAGATGATAGCTTATGAAGTAGAAGCAATTTTGATCTTTGGGTCACTCAATTTACAGCAATTATTTGAACTTATGCCAACATTCGATTCTATTGGACAGACATGCAAGACCCAAAAATGCAATCTTTCTTCTTGTTGTAGCAGTTCTGTTTCTAAAATATACAGACCATCCATGATGGCTTGATACATTAGTCGAATAGATTCCCTATCACAAGAAAAAACATATTGCAATCCTTGCCTTATGGGCCCTTCATCTACATTTTCATTAGCGATGTATGGAAGCTCTACTTCCTTTCCAATTTGGCATTGGCTATTGTGATACCCATCCTTAGATTCACCTTTCCAAAATAGGCTCATAGCAAGATCAACAAGATCATATCTTACAATAATGTTCCCTTTCCTCACATTAGCATATGCTTCGCTAGTCACGATGTTGAGCTTGAGGTAGAAATCTATAGACCTTTGAGGTATTTAGGGATTTGACTTTTTCCAAGAGCTAGGCACATTGACGACAAGCCCAATGGATGCAATATTTCTCCACAGCATATCTTTGGAGTTGGTTTGTAGTCTTCAAACTACCACAATCTATAGCCAATGCAACTCCAATAAGTCCTTGAGCAAGGAAATCTTTTGCTCCTTTGTGCAGATCACAATAGCAATAGCAGCCTTGCCTTCCTTTAGCTTCACTTCAGCTCTCACAAGAATCTACCTAGCTCTCCTTTGGGCTCTAGGCGTCCTCCAACTTTGATACTAGTTGTTGGGAGGAAGAAAGAGATCCGAGAGCAGAGGAGAAAGAGAAATGATCTGATAACGTAGTATGTGGTGCATGCTAAGTCACCCTAAAGTTCTTATTAAGAAGAATGATATATATATATACAAGGGTATGAACCTAGGCCATTGGCCTTTACCCCCATTAGGGAGTATATAGAAACTAGAGAGGTGATGGAGGAGCTATGAGAGAGCTTCGAGGCCATGAAGGATGGGACAAGGAGCAACCACGATGGAGAAGACAATGATGCAGGTCTCTAGGCTAGGAAGGATGCAGAGAGCAACCATGGTGGAGCAAGTTGCAGTAGCCACAATGCAACTTGTTATCTAGAACCACTTTTGCAAATTTGGAAAGTCAGGCACAAGACGCTACAACAAGATTATGAAAAGTTTGTGCACGAGCTTGGATTGTCTTTCAAAAGTTTTAAAAAGCAATCTTTTGTCATGACATATTTCCAAACTAGAGTGGAAGTCTTAGAATCACCCCATCTTGATGTAATTGATCAATTTAAGCACCTTCAAGAGATGCTGAGGAAATCAGATGAAGCTATTGTATGGACTAAGAAAAGAGTGGAGGAGCTGAAGGAGAAAATACGTAGCCTTAGGATGAGGAGGAAGGAATCAAGAAGCAAGTTCTTCATGTACATAGTCAGACTACGGTATTGACGATGGCGATAATAGTTAAATTGGATTCCTATCATGTTATGCAATAGGGTCCAAAATTCTCTATCTGCAAGACCCACATCATAGATGACTTCATGATCTAATGGCCTTTGTGCTATCACCTTGTGCATGTTTTTTGCTTTAGGGTGTTTATGGATGGAATCTTGGCATGTAGACTATGCAACGTGCCACTGCCTAAGTCATGGAGAGATCAAATGTGCGTGTCTACTACAACTAGATGCTATATCTCAATTTTCCATTTGGGCAAAATTTTAAAAAGACAATAAGCTTGAAATGAATAAGCCCAAGCCTGACTACCAGGAAAAGAGCTTGAAGGGAGGAACCAACCCCCTTCAAGAAAGGAGAAAGAAGGGCCGAGCCTGCACTAAGGAGATCAAAGCAAGAAAAGAGGAAGCGACATGAAGGGAGGGGCTAGGCTCTTGAAGGGAGGAACCAGCCCCCTTGAGGCCCCCTTCTGGAAAGGAGCAAGGAGGGTCGAGCTTGCAATCAGGCAGCTAAAAAAGGTGACCTGCTCAAAGCAATGTGGAGCTAGCCCCCTGAAGGAAAGGAGTCTTTGAGATGTAATATATATGTAATCTATTGAATTATTAACATTCTCCAAAGTTTACTTGGGCAATGTATATATTTTAGAATAGTACTTTGCAGCAGCAATGCAATTCGTTTTAGTATAGCACTGTTTGATTGCAGCTTGGAGCTTGGTTGCACACTAGGATTACAAGATGAATGGCATACAATTCATTCATTTAGGATTTTTGTTCACTAGTCTAATGGATGAAATCTAACAATAGATAAAGAGAACTAGCCTAAAGGGGATTGTTTTTGTATAGCACTTTGCAACAACACGATCTATTTTAGGATAGCATGACAGTAGTGCAGTATAAGTGGTCGTAAGGGCGGCGGTGGTTGCTATGCACTAGGATATTAACTATTACTAGTGCAGTTGTTTTCTTCTATTATTACAAGCTGGATGGCATATGAGTCATTCATTTAGGATTTGTAAATTAGTTATGGGGTTTACTAAAACAAGCATGGTGATTGTTGGGATATACTTAAAACAAGCAGGAGATTTATTGTTTGGGATCAGGGATTTGTGACTCAGATTTAAAACTTTATTTTAAAACATTTTGAACATTTTTAAATTAACCTTGGGCTGTTTTAAAATGGTCCAATAGTAGCGAATTTGAACCGGGACCGTCCATTCGGTTATCGTGCAGTAAATCCATACACCGCTTGGTATATCAACACAACACCGCATAGCAAGCTGTTATACCATTCTATGTTAACTACACCGAGTAGTGTTCCACTACACTGTGCGGTATAATGTGATGCACCGAGCAGTGTTTAGCTACATCGCTCGGTGTTGTTAATCATATATAAACTAGCACCACGCTAGTACTATTCACATAATCAGATTCCTAGAATTCCATGGAGTCTTGGGAAAAACAAGAAGCATAAGAAAGAGGATAAACAAAGATACAAATAAATTTGTAAGTTTTGTTAGTCCTTGTAAGTTCAAAATAGTATCTGCTTCTGATGGTGGGCTCACTTTTGCTGATCGGAATCCACTCCAGTTAGATACTATTTGGCTCATTAGCATTTACATACAATCAGGTAAAGAGTAAGTTAGTTGCATGTGACATTGTACGTGGCTTTGGAAAAATAGATGATTTTAATTTTTTGCATGAAGTATTTGAGTTGTAACTTGTCTAGACTCTTTGGAAAGACTTGTCACTTAGGATTAGGTAAAGAGTTTGCTAGTTGCATGGCTTGGGATTTTAGTTTAGTTGCATGACTTAAGATTTCAATCTAGTTGCATGAAATATCATAGGTACTAGCAAGCTTTGGAAAAATGGAAAAGTAGACATTACAAGTTGCATGAAAGGATTCACTTTAGGAAAATATTATGTTTGTGTGTATGTTTTTCTTGATTTTAGCATATGTAATTATTTATAAGCATGTAGCTATAGCTTGTAACTATATTTCAAAAAAAATTCAATGAGCCGGTTGGAGGTTCGCTTAAGCTGACCTGGAACAACTCATTCATTGATGAATAATATTATACCATGTGCCGGTTGGGGGTTTGCTTAGGCCAACTTGGAACATCTCGCATGTGGTTAAATTTTATACTATATATAAGTAAAACTCTACAAACTAGGATTTAAGAGTGATGAGGAAATATTTGACTTCGAGCCGATTGCATCCTTGCTTATGCCGGCCATACTTTCTTGATTGATCTCGCTCACTCACTTTCTCTAAAGATTGTAATTACAATTTACCATGGAACAGTGTTTGTAAATCTTTAATTTAATTGACAAAAGTCTACGATTTTTATGTTGCATATGGTGATACTAATTTTGCAACATGTTTTGTGAATTGTGTGATAATAGTATTGCATTATTTACAATTCCACTTCATAGTATGAGTCATGACAATCGTGCAACCCATATCGCAATGCTTCTATGTTAATTACTTCAACAATTGCACAATAATAATTTGACATAATACGTCGCATGATATAGCATTGCATTATTTAAACATCTACATTAGTTATTTCAATTGCACATGTTTCATGAAGTGTGTGATAATATCATTTCATTATTTACAATTTCACTTCAAAGTATGACAATTCAATGTGAAGCACTTCAGGCTCTTCACAATAATAATTTGACAAAATGTGTTGTTATAAGCACCAACACATTGCTATACATTTCAAGTTACAAGATGTTTGTATTCATGTCTTGGAGTTTGCATGTCCGGAAACATTACTTTTACAAAAAATGGGCTCGGAAAAAAAGGATCCAATAGATGGCAATATCCATATAAGATGTAGATTGGAAAAAAATGAAGCCAGTAGACATGCAAAAACTGGAGCCAATGGATGTGGCATGCCAAAAAGGATTTACGTGAAGGTTTTTACATTATAGCTCATCTTGCAATGGGAGGAGGTTGGTGGGTGCCTTGGGCCACTAGCAAGATGTGTAGTCCATGTCGGTACAAGACCACGAAGCATCCATAGATGATGGTAAGCCCCAGCAACATGCTAGCGATGATCAATTGCATGACAAGAATGATTGAGATTATGTGGAAGCTATTAAAACAATGTTTTGCTTTATGAGAATTGACTCAAAACTACATTGAATATAAACTAAATGAAAAATTATTTCAATATACCATCATAAATAAAATTGATGAAGATTGAAAACAAAGTGAATATTGTTGCAGTATACCATTGTAACAAATCTTTAATACAATTCTTGCAACTTGGTTAACCACACATGCCAAAAAAATGGTTTAATATTATATGTCAAGTTGTATACAAAATTTTTATATTCTAATCATTTATATTCTACATAGCCTCGGATCAGGAGAGTACATTGCACTAATGCCGAGCATGTCATACAACTCACATGCCACAGGAGCATTGCACACTACACATGCACTTCTTGTTGAGATATCGAGCTCCACTCCTGATATGCTAGGGTGACCATTGTGCATTTATGTCATTGGCTTGTTAGCTACATATGCGGTTGGTACACCGCCCATGAATAATAGTTGGATGACAGCTATCGTTATGTACTCTAGTTAGTGGCTCAGTTAGTATGCCACCTTAGTGAGCTGAGTTTGGTTTGAGACCCACATATAGGGTTCACCTATTCTTTTGTACTTCGAGTTCTTTTGGCTTTCACAACAAAGAAGAGGAAAACTGTTTTCAGCTTCCACCTTTGTGTATATTCCCCCATTGTGTATGTGAGAAAGCTACAAGTGAGACTCCTTCCTTCTCTCCCACTCTCTTCACATGGTATCAGAGCTCGGTTCGTGGTAAGGAGCTCAAGAAAGCAAACCAAGTTCGCGGTGTCCTAGTAAGAGGATCATTGTTGCTTTCCTTTTTTTTCGAGTTTGGGAGCAAATCTCTGTAGGTAGCATAACCGAAAAGTGCAAGAGTGCACTGTCTCAGATTAGGATGCCCTTCACAATGTGGCGAAAGGGCAGTAAATACTACGGGAGAGGGCGAGGCCCTTGGTGAAATTATTTTTTTGATTCGAGGCCATTTCGGGGCCTTCGAGGCCCGTTTTGGTGGCGGAATTTTTTCACAGGCACTCAGGAAAGTGCCCTGTTTTTGCTATGTGACCACTGTTCTACAGGTCGTTGAATAGTTATCATAGAAATCACATCGTATGCCTATGCGCAGAGATATTGGGAGTGATAGAATCAATCTTGTTGCCCATCGATGCATAATCGTCACTAGGAAGTGACTGTGTGGTCAAATACCACTCTCGTCAGTTTTGCAGATTTTCCCTTGTGAGGCAGAAGTTGTGTTTTTTTGCAGTGATAGAATATTTTGTAGTGTTCTATAATGGCGTCTAATGCTCTTTCACAGATTGTCAGTGAAAAGCTTGACAAGAACAACTTCCAAGCATGTAAGTTTAGAATGACGAATTTCCTTAAGGGAAAAGGCTATTGGGAGTTCATTATTGGAGCTGAACAAGAACCAATTATTCCTAATGTTCCCAATTAGCAGGAGTTGCAAGCATTTAAAGGATCACATGAGAGAGCCATAAAAGTTATGTACTAGCTATCTATCAGTATTTCAGATTCTATGATTGTGCATATTCAGGATGCAAGCATGCCAAAGGAGGCATGGGATACTTTGACAAAAATGTATAGCACAAATATGTAAGCCACAAAAATGCAGCTCAAGCAGGAGTTGCATAACGTGCAGAGAGAAAATATGAGCATCAATGACTACCACATGAAGGTGAAGAAGATTGCAGATGCACTTGCTTCTATTGGGTTGCCAGTGTAAGTTGATGATTTAGTTTCTGTGACCTTGAATGATCTAGGAAAGGATTATGCACAATTCCGGACATCCATTGCCATCCGTGAGAATTTTCCTGATTTTGAGGAGTTGATTGCTCTTCTAAATTCTGAAGAGCAGAGAAATAGTGGTGCATCTTCTTCAAGAGGAACTTCAAAAGAAGCTATCTTCTACTCAAATGCTGAAAGAGGTAGAGGTAGAGGTAGAGTAGGCCAATTTGGAGGCCGTGGTAGAAATTAGAATATGTAGCAAATTCAAGAAAAGCAGTCCTATGGAGAAGGACATGGTAACTTTAGAGGCAGGGGGAGCCAAAGAGGTCATGGTGGATGGCAGAGAGGCCAAAATGCAAACAGCAATGTTGAATGCTACTACTATGGTAAAATGGGTTATATGGTTAAAGACTGCTATAAAAAGTAGAATGACATCATGACTAGAAAATTGCAGCAAGGCAATTATGCATCCTCTAGTAGACAGGGTGATGACAGAAATGAGGATCTATTTATGGTGCAACGCATGACCAATTCTGTGACAAGTGCAGAAGAAAGCAATGATGTGTGGTATGTTGACTCAGGTGCGTCAAACCACATGATAGGTCATGCAGAATGGATGCAAGATGCAAGGAAAATGGAAAGACCAGGATTTCTGGAGACTGATGATAATACTGCACATCCTATTGTGCAGATTGGTAAAATTCCTTTGTCTATGCAGGATGGAAAAAAGAAATACCTATCTAATGTGATTCATGTCCCAAATATCACAAAGAACCTAGTTTCTATTGGTCAAATGGTTGACCAGGGCTTGTAGGTCAGATTTAATCCTCATGGATGCTTTGTTGAGGATATGAGAAATAAAGGTCACTTGATAGCAATATGGAAGAAGAAGGGCAGGATGTTTACGTTGGATGTGGACATGCCTGAATTGACTATAGCAATGTTTGCACATGGTATTGGTGTAGTTGTAGATATTGATATCTGGCATAAATGCATTGGTCATGTTATTGTACAACGACTTAAGTTAATGTAGGCCCAAAATATTGTTGCAGGATTGCCTAAGTTCAAGGTTGCAAAAATGCATAAGGTATGTGAAGCCTGTTAATTTGGAAAACAAGCAAGGAAACCATTTCCTAGACATGTTCAAGAGAGTAAGAGGCCATTGGAATTAATCCACTCTGATGTGTGGACTACTAAAGCTACATCTATTGGAGGCTGTCATTATTTTATCACTTTTATTGATGACTACAGCAGAAAAGTTTGGGTGTATTTTATGAAAAAGAAAAGTGTAGTGTTTGGGCATTTCAAAGCTTTTAAAGCTATGGTTGAAAAAGAAACAGGCCTGCAAATAAAATGCCTAAGATCAGATGGAGGGGGAGAGTATCTCTCAAATGAGTTTGCAAGTTTCCTGCAAGAGCATGGCATAAAGCAACAATATTCATGCACTCATACCCCATAGCAAAATGGACTTGTAGAAAGGAAAAATAGGCATATTGGAGAGGTATCTCGTGCCATGCTCAACGAAAAAGACCTGCCAGAGTATTATTGGGCTGAAGCAGTTGCTATAGTAGTCTACATAATGAACACGACTCCCACTGCAGCAATACATGGCATGATGCCAAAGGAGAGGTATATTGGTAGGAAACCAGATATTTCTCATTTGAAAGTTTTTGGTTGCATTGCCTATGTTCATGTGCCAGATGAGTTGAGATCCAAGTTGGATCCAAAAGCTGAGAGGCGCATCTTTATGCTATAACCCTTCTACTAGTAAGTTTACAATGAGCAAAGATGTTTTTGATGAGATGAGCAGCTGGTATAAACCAATAAATGTTATTGATGATGTAGATGCACAAATGGTAATGCTGCACAGAATTCACATCAACAATCACAAAATATTAGTGGACCTGTAGTGTCCTCTAGCAGTGGTTCACATACTTCGCCATGGACAGGCAGATTGAGATCAGGAAGATCTCCTTTTAAAAGCAATGCAGATAGTGGTATGCAAGTATCATGAAAAGGAAAAGAGAAAGTAGATCAGCCCATGGTTGATGAGAATGCAGGTCACTCTTATGTCGATGGTGAATCTAGCCACGCCTCAAAACAGAGCCTTGATGATGAGTTGGATATTCCTTCTATTGTTACACCTAGAGTAAGGAAGACAAGGGATGTTTTGAGAGCACCTGGTAGTCAGCCTATTTTGCACAGGTCTACCAGAGCTAGGTATCCTATGGATAGGCTGAAATATGATGGATTTATAGCCATTCACTATGCCTATATGGTCAAAGTGATACATGAACCAGAACCCACTTCTTTTGAGCAAGCCATGGGAAAAGAAAAATGGGAGAAAGCCATGGATGAAGAAATGGATGCCTTGGAAGCAAATGCTACATGGAAATTGGTGCCTTTGCCTAAAAACAAGAATGTAATTGGCTGCAAGTGGGTTTATAAGGTGAAGCACAATGCAGATGGTTCTATGAATAGATATAAGGCAAGATTAGTTGTCAAGGGGTATGCACATACATATGGCATTGATTATGAAGAAACATTCAGTCCGGTTACAAGGATGGCAACCGTAAGAGAAGTCATTGCTATGGCTTCATCAAAGGGATGGTCTTTACATCAGATGGATGTAAAGAATGCTTTCTTGCATGGTGATTTGCAAGAAGAGGTCTATATGGAGCAGCCTTCAGGTTATGTTGATGCTATTCATCCTGAGTTTGTTTGCAGGTTGAAGAAAGCCTTATATGGCTTGAAGCAGGCACCTAGAGCCTCGGGGGGGTCACTATGTATAAACCCTCTATATCACGTGCGTTCAAGGCCTATATTTAAAATCCCTTATCTGTAAAAAAATTCATTAATAAAATGTACCCCTTTTCTATACAAATCTGTAAATTTTTTCCAAAACTATTTTAAATAGTCCCTTATGTATATTTATTTCTGTAAATTTTAGAAATAAAAAAAATCCTTTTGTTGAACTCACGTGATAGGGTTACATATGATGAGTGACCCCCCCGAGCCTAGAGCATGGTCTGACAAGATAGAACAATATCTTGTCACTATTGGCTTTCACATTTCCAAGGCAGATTTCTCACTTTATGTGAGAAAAACAAAGAAAGGAATTATGATGCTTGTCATTTATGTTGATGATTTGATCATCACAGGTGATAGTGATGAAGACATCCTTCATGTGAAAATGCTATTGATGCAAAAGTTTGAGATGAAGGATTTGGGAGAGTTGCGTTACTTCTTGGCATTGAGGTGATTAGATCCACAAGTGGGATATGGCTCTTGCAAAGGCAGTATGGATTGGGATGTGCAAACTACAAAATCCTCTAATTTTCTTGCAATCATGCTAGCTTCTTCTTTGCACTTCATCCACTTTCACTTCATGGACCACTCTATGCACTATAGTATTCTTAAGACCTTGTTTATTATATGTTGAACTTGTGCCTCTAGAGAGATTGGCTATAAGCCATGTTACAACATCATGGTCATCATTGAGCTTCTCTTGAGGGCATGTGAATTGGTGTTTAAACGGAGCTCTCTTAATAACAAAACCACATCCATCATGTTCACCCTTGCCATTTCTAGACCCAAAGAAAATCCACATCATGTCTAGACTGGTCAAGGTTTGAACCTTGAGACAAAGTGGAGTCCACGAGTTGATTTAAATTGAGAGGCAGCACCATCTAACTACACCCAATGTTGTTTTATATTTTTTGCATGGGGATCTTCTTTTTAAGCCATTCCCAATGCAGTAGAAAAGTATACTGCATAAATAAGGTGTCATCTTCCCTATCATCCGAAATGTAGAAATGATGTGTGTGTTGCACTAACCTGGACTTCTGTACTAGCGTGGAGTATTGTGAGTCAGTAAGAAGATTGGCATCAGTTGTCAAAGAATCAAGCAAATGATTGTACGTGATATGCACAAGAATTGTTATCTGTTTGTTGTACCAGTGAGAACTTTGTATCTCATCATGTTCTTGAAATGAATAATTATTTGCAAAAACTATGACAAAGACATTTGTGTCATGAGGAAAATTGGCAAGGTGCGTCCTGAACTGCTTATCCTACCAATTATGACCTATAAGCTCCCTTGGCTGAGTGCTCTTATACAATAGGAGCCATCTCTTTTTATCACATCCTTCGACATTGGCATTTACAAATCTCCTCCATTTTTGAGAAATAGGGTTGTCTTCCCTCATTTCACATTTGGACAAACATGAAATTGTCTCTTCTTCATCTTCAGTCTATAATGCTTGCATGTGCCATGAATGCACTCGATATGGTGCCACTAGTGGTCTACCTTTGGACAAACCATTGGCTCCCAAAGAGACCTTAGTCTACAAAACCTAGTCTCCCTTGCAACACGTGATGAGGATCCAAGTGACCTATAGACTGCGTATTCATCAGGGAGACATGGGCATTGACCCCCATGGAGCAATGCTCCAACACGACCACATCTTAAATCATTCATAGCTTGCTAGGCCAAGTCAAAGTCTATTTGTGTTTTGTAACAACAAACATTCCCATCTTTGAGTTTCCTAATGTAATAGGACTTACAATGCTCAAAGCTCCTCTGCCCAATTAAAATTTCAAGATTCTGCTCCATAAACTTGAGATACAACTCTGTTTGCTGACCCAACATGAGGGAACAACACTACACAAAGCTCTCTTTTTGCACTACAATGAGGAAAACAAATTTACAAAACACAGTATGTGCAAAGATGCGGTCCAATTGAACTAATCAACCTAAGGGAAAACAAAACAATTTCAACCCTGTGGGGGTTAAAGGTCACTGTGCCTTAACCCCAGTTATGTACAATACTCAGACACATATATAAATGAATGAAAAAGAAGATTAGGGTGGTTCTGCACCCACCAAAACTTGTGTGGCTCTCTGTCTCTCTCTCTCCTTCTTCCATTATTGCTTCCATTGAGAGCACTCTCAACTGGTATCAGAGCCCGAGTGATCTAGCTGAGCGTGCGTGAATGAATGCTTGAAGCTCAGCAGCTCTGTGGGAGGAAGGAGAAGCTCTGTGGGAAGCTTTGTGGGTGACTTTACTTGCATCCGAGTGTGCAGAGACCTTGGAGGAACCTTTGGAAAAGTCACTTTGGCTTTACGAAGTGGTTTTGAGAGCCTGTTAAGAGCTTTCAAAGAAAAAGTCGTTTTTTGAGCTTTTCCCTGTTCCGTTCGATGACAGAGACTCCGTATTGACTTGTAGAGGCAACTATTGCTTGCTTTTGGTGTCCACATTACTTCAGGAGCCTGGAAACACCTCCATTCCTGAATCTGGGATCATTTCATTGGATTTCTGAGTCACTGTGTCAGTTCCTGCGTTTTTTGCCTGGGTGTTAGAACTCAAGTTTGGAGCAACCATTTGCAGATCTGTCAGTTCCGGTGGACTCAAGAGGTTCTAAAACTTCTATGTTGCTCATCATTCGCACTCCGGTGGAGTTTACAGATAGCTCTGTTTCCAAAAACGTTTTTCAGTCCGTGTGTTGGACCCAGTGATTGAGACCACGGTTTCCAAAACCGTCTGTCCCATTGCGTTCCGGACGCCCAAAAACCCCTACCTATCAGTTCTTGTGCGATTTGGTGGAGGATTTTCAGAGTTATAGATCTCTGTGTATTCGATTTCGTCTCTCTGTTATGCATTTTTCATTCTAAGGTTTTGAAACCTTAGATTTATGCCACATGGCAGTGGATAAGTGTTGACTCCCATTTCTCACTCATCGGTTGGGATTTTGGAGTTCTGGCAGAAGAGAGATATTTGCAGATTTTCTTGCTGGTTCCGATTATGCAATGGCGCCCATGTTTTGAGGCATCTCAGGTTCTATTTTCAGTAGCGCTCATTACCGTGGGACTATGATTTCTTGAGCATACCTTATGAGATCACTCTGGTTGCAGTTTGAGCAGTGTGCGCTCATTCGTGGTGTGCATTGGGTTGCAGTGGATGATTTATAGGCCATTTGGATGCATTGCGGTCCTTATTGGATGCGCTGATAGGCCCGAATTGCCTTGTGGGATGCTATTTTTATGGACGCTTTGCACATCGATGCTATTTTATGCTGAGAGACAGCTTTGAAACATTGCAGGTGATGCACTGATAGTGCTATGCTCTCTTGGATGAGACATTATTGATGCATATGCCAGTGGACAGTGTTTATGCTTGAGTCATTTGGCACTTATTGGCATTTTCTTTTGGGCCAGATTTGCTCATATGGATGCATAGTATATGCACATGAGTCAGATGCATCTTTTGATGCTTTGAGCTTTGAGCTTTGGTGATATTTCAGTCTATTGTGGCATACACATTTGGTGCACCTGGTATTTGGTGTGATTCTCTCTTGCAGGTACTAGCATTTGGGATTTTGCTTTATTTGCATCATGGCATCCTCTTCCACGTCTGAAAAGGAGTTTTTCAGCATTAGAAAGTTTGATGGGACAAACTTTTCTTTGTGGAAAGAACAAATAAGGGATGTGCTTATTCAAAAGAAGCAGATTAAACCCTTGGCAGGGATTGAAGCTAAGCCTGCAAATATGTCTGAGGATGATTGGAATGAGTTGGATGCATTAGCAAAGTCTACTATTAGACTTCATCTTGCAGAGTCAGTTTATTTCACAGTAGTAAATGAGCAGACTACTGAAGATTTGTGGAAGAAACTGTGTGCCACTTATGAGAAGGAAACTGCCTCTAATAAAGTTTACCTCATGAAGAGGTTGTTTGAGCTGCAGATGAAGGAAGGGGTCTCCATTGCTTCTCACTTGAATGAATTCAATATTATTTTCAGCCAGCTTCAGGCTCAGAAAATGAATTTTGATGCGGAGACTAAGGCAATATTTCTCTTATGTTCATTGCCATCCTCATGGGATACCTTCCGTACAGCTGTCAGTAACTCTGCACCTGGTGGAGTACTGAAATTTGATGATGTTGTGGGTAGCTTGTTGGCCGAGGAGATTAGACGGAAGTCTATGGATGGCAACAAGCAGGATGCAGCCTTAAATGTGCAAAGGGGTAGATCATAGTTCAGGGGGAAGTCCCAAGAAAGAGGGAAGTCTCGTAGCAAATCCAGGGCACGGAACATTGAGTGTTACCATTGTGGCAAGAAGGGCCATATGAAAAAGGATTGCTACAAGCTGAAAAGAGAGCAAAAGGATAAGAAAAAGAATGCAAATTGGGGTGCAAATCAAAAGGAAGAGAGTCCAAGGGAGGACAAAGGAAAAGTGAAGATCGAGGAGATCAATGCAGTCACACATGATAGTGACAATGATGTTCTCTTCATGTCTAGTTTATCTGCAGAGTTGCTTACCACTTCAGATGATGCATATTCCCAGGATTGGATTTTGGATTCTGGTGCTTCATTCCATGTTACTCCCCATAGGGAATGGTTCTCAACTTATGATAGTGGAAAGACAGGTTGTGTGCATCTTGGAAATGACTATGCATGTGACATAGTGGGAGCAGGTGACATAAAGTTTTCTTTTGCAAATGGGTCTGCATTTGTTTTGAAACATGTGAGACATGTGCCTAAGCTGACCAAGAGTCTTATTTCAGTGGGTCAGCTAGATGATGCTGGTTTTCACACCACTTTTGGCTTTCAAAGTTGGAAAATTCAAAAGGGCTCTATGCTTTTGGCCAGGGGTGCCAAGTGTGGGACTTTGTATCCCTTACATGTATCAGGGGTATTTGATCATGTTGTTGCAATAACCGAGCAGCCAAGCACTTCTTTGTGGCATTGCAAGTTGGGGCACATGAGCCAGAATGGAATGAAACTCTTATGCCATTTGGGTTATGTACCGCATTTGAGTTTCTCTGATTTTGAATTTTGTGAGCATTGTCTCTATGGAAAGCAGACTAAATCAGCCCATAAAAGAAGGGGAAAGAAAGAGTTTGAAAAGCTTGATTTGGTGCATTCAGACATATGTGGTCCCATGCCTACACGGTCATTAGGCGGGGCTGAATACTATGTGACATTCATTGATGATGCAACTAGGAAAGTGTGGGCTTATGCTATAGCTCGGAAGAGTGATGTGTTCCAGGTATTTCAGAAATGGCTGGCCTTGGTTGAGAATCAGTCAAGTAGAACGCTTAAATGCCTACGGACTGACAATGGTGGAGAGTATCTCTCTCATGACTTTCAGCATTTCTGTGATACTCGTGGGATTAAGAGGGAGCTTACATCCCCTCGTACTCCAGAGCAAAATCCAGTTGCAGAAAAGATGAACCGTACCATTCAAGAAAGGTTGCAATGCATGCTTTCCAATGCAAGTCTTTCTTGTGGTTTTTGGGCTGAGGCAATGAAGACTGTAGTGCATGTGATCAATAGATCACCTAGTAAGAGTTTGGATGGTGGTATTCCTGAAGAGGCATGGAGTGGCAAGAAGCCCTCTTACTCTCATTTTGCGTATCTTTGGGTGTGAGGCATATGCACATGTGCCAAAAGAGC
The DNA here is from genome assembly GCF_047967505.1 of Dipteris shenzhenensis. NCBI lineage: Eukaryota > Viridiplantae > Streptophyta > Polypodiopsida > Gleicheniales > Dipteridaceae > Dipteris > Dipteris shenzhenensis. The sequence continues at coordinate 15,455,882 of NC_141625.1, forward strand.
TTCGAAAGAAGCTAGATCCTAAGTCTAGGAAATGCATCTTTCTGGGTTATGGTGAAAGTGGAGAGATGGGCTATCGTCTCTGGGATCCAGAAGCAAAGAAGATCATACGCAGCCATGATGTGGTCTTCAATGAGAAGAAGATGCATAAGGCACCCATGAGGAATGTGGAAATGAGGAGAATCACTTTCCAGGATGTGAATCCACCTGCATATGTTGATAGACAGCAAGCTGTCCATGCACCAAATGTGCAAGAAATGGTGCCACCAAGTACTCCCACAGGTATACAATCAAGGGTAGATGATGGATCATCTATTGGTGGAAATGATGAGCCAAATGTGGCTGATATGCAGGTGGGACAGCAAGCTGAAATGCCATTGAGAAGATCATCTAGAGTGTCTAGACCGCCTGATAGGTTTGTTCCAGGGGTAGACTATGTGATGCTTACTGATTGCGGGGAGCCTTCTTGCTACAAAGAGGCTATGATGCGTGAGGATCAACGCAAGTGGGAGTATGCTATGCAATCAGAGATGAGTTCACTTATGAAGAATAAGACTTGGGACTTGGTTTCTTTGCCATATGGAAAGAAAGCATTGCCATGTAAATGGGTCTACAAAATGAAGGTCACAGGTGATGATGTGCCTAGGTACAAGGCCCGTTTGGTTGCTAAAGGGTTCAAGCAAGAGAAGGGTGTGGACTTTGATGAGATATTCTCTCCGGTTGTGAAGATGACCACACTTAGATGCATGCTTGGACTAGTGGCAGTAGAGGATATGGAGCTTATGCAAATGGATGTCAAGACAGCTTTCTTGCATGGGGATTTGCATGAGGACATTTACATGGTGCAGCCGGAAGGCTTTGAAGAAAAGGGCAAAGAGCATTTAGTTTGCAAGCTGAAAAAGAGTCTCTATGGTCTTAAGCAAGCACCTAGAGAATGGTATTAGAAGTTTGATGCTTTCATTCGGTCCCAGGGTTTTAGAAGGAGTGAAATTGATCACTGCCTCTACACTAAAAGGGCTAAGGATAGTAGCCTGATAATCCTGGCACTATATGTGGATGATATGCTATTGGCTAGCAAGAATACTTATGAGCTAGATGCATCAAAGGCCAAGTTGCATGAGGCCTTTGATATGAAGGATTTGGGATTTGCAGGTCATATTCTTGGTATGCGCATCACGCGTGATCGGAGTAGGAAACTCCTTTGGCTTTCACAAAAAGAGTATGTTACAAAAGTATTACAGCGTTTCAATATGGAGGGGGGGAAGGCAGTGAGTACTCCATTGCCTCCATATGTGAAACTGAGTCATACAGATAGTCCCAAATCAGATGAGGAGAGGGCCATGATGGCCAAGGTTCCTTATGCATCAGCAGTTGGGAGTCTTATGTATGCTATGATAGCTACTAGACCAGACATTGCATTTGCAGTGGGAGTTGTTAGCCGGTATATGGCTAATCCAGGAAAGAGGCATTGGGAGGCAATTAAGTGCATCATGAGGTACATGAAGGGTACCAAGGAGATGTGCATTTGCTTTGGTAAAGGAGACATGCGTGTACTTGGGTACACAGATTCAGACTATGCAGGGCATGTGGATAGTAGGAGATCCACTTCTGCTTATGTGTTCACCTTTGCAGGTGGTGCAGTGTCGTGGATGTCTCGTGCACAGAAGTGCGTGGCTTTGTCTACCACAGAGGCTGAGTATGTTGCAGCCACAGAGGGTTGCAAGGAGGCTATATGGCTTGATCGGCTAGTGGGAGATTTGGGGATTCATACAGGTGTACCGACATTGCATAGTGATTCCATGAGTGCTATTCAGCTAGCACGGAATCCGGTCTTTCATGCAAAGACCAAACACATTGAGGTCAGGTACCATTTCATCAGGGAGGTACTTGAGGACAAGCGCATAGAGCTTGTCAAGGTTCATACAGATGATAACCCTGCAGATATGCTGACGAAGAGTCTACCTAGTCAGCGGTTTGAGTATTGTCGTGTATTGATGGGCATTGGATAGTATGCTCACTAGTTATTCTCCCTTAAAGGCACATTGTCCTTTAAGTGGGAGGTTGTGGGGGTTAAAGGTCACTGTGCCTTAACCCCAGTTATGTACAATACTCAGACACATATATAAATGAATGAAAAAGAAGATTAGGGTGGTTCTGCACCCACCAAAACTTGTGTGGCTCTCTGTCTCTCTCTCTCCTTCTTCCATTCTTGCTTCCGTTGAGAGCACTCTCAAACCCATGGGTTGGTTTAATAAAATTGCATATAAGACTACTAAAGCTACTAGCAAAACAAAAGAATTTCAACCACTACAGTGGTTTAGGACAGCAGTCACAATCTCAACCACCGGGCTGCAGTCACAATTTCAACCACCAGGTTGGTTTAGGACACGGTCACAATTTCAACCATCAGCCTAGTTTAGGACAATCACAATTTCGACTACCGAGCCGATTTAGCATGACAATCACAACCACATATTAGACCATAACAAGTATATTTCTTTTTATTTCTAAATTTCACAATTAGAAATTTAAAACAACATATTGCTTTTCATTTCTGAATCTCACAATTAGACAATACCAGTATTAAATCTCTTAATTAAGTTGAAGGCAAGCTAGGCATAAGTAATGTACATGGGGAAGTTTTGGTGAAAATTGTTGTTACATAAGAGTAGATTGCAAATTATTTTTTCCAAAACATTCTTTACAATAAATTAAAGTCCCACCTCATGCCTTAGATAATTTCTAGATATTTTTCAATATTTTGAAGCATTCAAGCTAAATAATTTAAAGTTTTCCCAAAAATTTTCAAATAATTTTCCACCTAAATATTTTTAAATATTAAAGTTTTTAAAAACTTTAGGAAATTTTTTAAATATGTAGTAAAGTTTATTAGATAAATTTTAATATTTTAACATAATCAAGCTCTCTCTCTCTCTCTCTCTCTCTCTCTCTCTCTCTCTCTCTCACACACACACACACACACACACACACACACACACTACTAATAAATTAAAGTCTCACCTCATGGCTTAGATAAAATTTAGATCAATTTCACTATTTTGAGATATTCAAGATGAGTAATTTATCGCTGTCATCTCAAAATATTTTGCTTTTTAAAAACTTTATTAAATATTTCAATATTAAATAAAATTTATTAGACAATTTTAAAACCCTCCCTTCCTCCCTCCCTCCCTCCTTCCCTCTTTGTCTCCCTCTCTCTCTCTGTCTCTCTCCCTCCCTCTCTCTCTCTCTCTCTCTCTCTCTCTCTCTCTCTCTCTCTCTCTCTCTCTCTCTCTCTGAGTTTGTGTGTGTGTGTGTGTATATCTCTCACTCTCATATTAATTTCCAAAATAAAGTTTAAGGCGATTCCATTATACCGTGAAATGCCTAAAACACTCAAATGACACCATTTGTAGAAGTGTGCGCACATAATCGTGAGGAATATAATTACAAATGGAACTTCATTGGCTTTCTCAAAAGGTGAGATATGCATACCACAATTTAGGGCCAAGGTCATCGGCCATCTTAATAGGGGAAGAAAATGAGATACTTTAATAGAAATAATGGGAAAAAAAAAAGAGGAGGCACCTTAACAGAAAAATTCAAAGATCCACCTCCAAGAGTTTTAGTGTACCATTTGCATTCAAAAGGAGGGGTATTCTAATCCCACTTTTGGAAAAAATTTAACAAGATTACAATAACAGGAGGGGTTTTTTAATTCAAATTTAGGAAAATTTTGTTAGTTCATAAGTAAAGAGGGGTGGTTTTATTGAGGGAAAAAATTTAGTTAAGGTGTTTTTTTAATACCCCTTAAACGCACGTGATACCTAGGATTTATTAGTAGTGCACCCCTTGAGGATTTGCCTTAGTTTGGATACACCTTCTGATGCTCGTCTATCTATTCCGATTAATATATTTTGTCCTACCTGAGATCTCTCCTACCTCCATGTTTCAATATGCACAAAGAACTTTAAAAAGAATCTTCTATCATTTGTAATGATACTCGATGAAACAAAAATACACCAATGAAACCACAACACACAAACTAGGGGGAGGGGGAAAATGAAGTATTGATGATTTGAGGGAGGCTTACCATCCAAAAAAGAACAAAGGATTCGGCTTTTTATAGATGGCAATTCGCCACCGAATGGAATCACAATTGTTAGGAGGTGCCACTGATCACTACGGAGTGCATTTGTAAGGAGGGGGAGGCGGTTTTTAGGAGCAGCAGGTGGGCTTGAGGTTGCTTGATTCTCAGAAGGAGTCTGTGGGACAATGATGTAAGAAAACAATACAACGTCTATGCTCAACAGATAACAGGATCTCGTACGCAAGAGAGAAAATAGATACTATGGAGAATCAAAAATTTGATTATTGTAGAACTGATACAATAGATGGCGCTGCCTCCCAGCCATGCACTCCTGTAAAAGAAGCTTCGATGGCAAGCTGGAAACAGTAGAGGATGGAGGCTAGATGCTAAGGAATCAGGGTTGTTGTAGCTAGTCATGAAATGGGCTTCACGGGCTCACTCTTATATAGCCACCAGTTGTAGTCGGTTAGACCCAATTTGGTGACCGACCTAGTCCACCCAAACCGGCGGACTGGGGGTCGGTCCTGAAATAGGCCATCGACCACACGATAGAACTGATGGGCAAAATAGAGCCATCCGGGATCATCTGGGGCTCTAAACAAGCCCCGCAACCCGAGAGTGGGCTACCTCGGGAAATGCTCCATCTACCCTCAGTGCGATCAGTCATGGATGCCTTCCTGCACTTGCATGTAGCCTAGTTGGCAGTGTGCCAACTCTATCTAAAGCCGTCCAGCCATTAGGCGACACATGGCCCCCATCTGGTGTCCAAACCAGGACCTACCGGATAACTGAGCTACTCAAATGCCTTCTCCTCATATGGGGGGCTTACAAGTAGAGTTAGCTAGTTTCTGCATAGTTACACGAGAGTGGAGCATTGATATCTAACACCCCCCCTCAATGTCCACCCGCAAGTGAACTTACTTTTTCTGCCCAATGTCAAGTCAATGAAGATGCCTCTCAAGCAAGTCTCTTCCAAGAGCCTTCGTGAAGATGTCCGCAGCATTCTCCTGTAGTCGGACAGTACACCAAGTCAACCTCTCCATCCATGATGAGCTCACATACAAAGTGATATTGAATCTCAATGTGTTTTGTACGAGCGTGGAACACAGGGTTCTTTGCAATCGCCATGCAACTTTGATTGTCACATGATAACTGCGTAGGCTTGTTCTGCACTGCATCCATCTCCCTTAAAATCGTCCTCAACCATATTGCCTCGCAAGAAGCAAAGCAAGCTGATTTGTACTAAGCCTCGGTAGAAGAAAGAGCAACTGTGGGTTGCTTCTTGCTGACCCATGACACAGCTCCAGATCCAAGTGAGAAACAGTAACCTGTCACTGATCTCCTACTGTCCACATCTCTTGTCCAATCCGAGTCACAGAATCCGATCAAGATGTTGCCCTTGGTATAGGTGATGCCATAATCAAGTGTGCCTTTAATGTATTTCAGCACCTGCACCCCTGCCCTCCAATGGTTCTCCTCGGGCTTATTGGAAAACCTACTTAGTACACCAGTCGCAAAGCTGATGTCCGGCCCCATGTTGCACAAGTAAATCAAACTACCCACAAGTCTTATGTACTTTTCTTCATCCACCAGTGGTGATGAATCCTCGTTTGAGAGCTTCACGTCAACCTCTATAGGGGTACCAACTGTCTTGCACTCAGCCATGCCAAATGCCTTCGGTATCTCTCCAGCATACTTCACCTGTGAAATGAAGATCCGTTTTGGCTCTTGCCAAACTTCAATCCCCAAACATAAATGCATCAGTCCGAGGCCCGTCATTTCAAACTCTCTTCCTAGCAAATGCTTTGTCTGCGAGATCTTCTCTTCATGGTTCCCTATTATGACAAGGTTGTCCACATAAAGGACCACGATCATGCACTTGCCTCCTTCTCTGAAGATATAAAAATTTGCATCAGATGGGCTCCTCCTGAACCCGTTTTGTAGAAAGTAGGCACCAATCCACTGGTACCACGCTCGTGGGGCCTATTTTAGCTCGTAAAGTGCCTTCTTCAGTACAGACTTTACCTTCTGAACTAGGGATCTCAAAACCTGGTGGTTGTTCCACGTATACCTCCTCCTTGAGATCTCCATTCAGAAAGGCAGACTTTACATCCATCTAAAACACGGGCCAACTTCCTTGGGCAGATAAATCCAAAACACTATGAATTGTGGTTAGTCGAGCTATGGGAGCAAAAGTATCCTGATAATCAAAACCATGTACCTATGGAATCCTTTTGCCACGAGCCACCTTGTACTTATCCAACGTGCCGTCGGACTTGTACTTGGTCTTGTACACCCACTTGGTGCCGATTATCTTACATTTTGGTGGTCGATCCACAAGGTCCCAAGTGTTGTTCTTCATTATGGATCCATACTCCGATTGCATAGCCTCCGTCCACCTATCATCACCCTGTGCCTCTTCAAGACAATTGGGTTCTTCAGCACGGATCACTTCTGTCATCAAAGAATAGTTGACCAAGTGTTCCTGTGCCCTTCTTTTCTCCTCTAATCTCTTGGACCGGCGGTGTTCGGATGGTTCCTCCTCAATGGCTGGAGGTTCTTTGCCATCCAAAAGCTGCTTTACCCACTTCGGGAATGGTCGTTGCCGTTGTGGTTCTATAGGCTCTTCTTCATCTTCTTTATCTTGAATCCTCCTAAGCACCATTGGGGGAGTTCGGTCTGCTATTGGTGGTGGTACTGGATGGATATCCTGGTCCTGGTTGTTTTGGAAGGAAGCATCCTCCTCCAATTGATGCGGCTGTTCTGAGAAGACCACATCGCGACTTACTATTACCTTCTTGGTAATAGGGTTATAGAGATGGTAACCCTTCGCCTCTTCATTGTAGCCCAAGAAAATACACTTCCGGCTCTTCGGTTCCCATTTGGTCCTGTTAGCATCAGGGACATGCACAAAACAATCACATCCAAAAACTCTGAAATGTGCAGCTGAAGGTTTCTTACCAGAAAAGGCCTACAGTGGAGTCATCCCATTCACAGCCTTCGTGTAGCTACGATTTAGAATGTAAACTGCCATGTTACATGCTTTAGCCCAGAAAGTCTTTGGGAAATCTTTCTCTTTCATCATACTCCTACCCATATCGCAGATGACGTGCATCTTGCATTCTACTACTCCATTTTGCTCTGATGTATGTGAGGGGGTTTCTGCCTCTTGATCCTGTGACTTTTGCAGTAACTTTCGGATTCAGTTGATGTGAATTCTCCACCTCTATCTGAGCTCAACTTCTTCACCTTCCTCCCCGATTCTTTCTCGACCATTACATGCCAATCCTTAAACTTACTAAAAGCCTCATCTTTAGTCTTTAGGAAGTATATCCATATCCATCTACTGAGGTCGTCGATGGAACCACCCAAAGCTTCCGTCTCCATCTTTTCGCAGAGGTCCGTGTGAACGAGCTCTAGAGGAGCCTTTGCCCTACTGGCCTCTTTAGGAAAGGGCTACCGATGCTGCTTGCCCCCATCATGCAAGCTTCACATACATCGGGTAGATCTGTAATTTCTGGTAGGTCTGCAATCATTTCACTTTTGTGCATCTCCTTCAAAGAACTAAGGTTTAGATGACCAAACCTCTTATGCCATAGCTTAGTGTTCTTCACATCGGCTCGAGCACTGAAAGCTGAGAGTTCGTAGATGTTGTTGCACTGTGTACCTTTACCAATGACCTTCCCTTGAAGATCCAGAATCTATGCACCATTCTTATAGAATTGAAATTTGAGGTCCCGATCCATGATCGCAGAAATGGACAACAAGTTCCTCTTGATATCTGGCACATAAAGAACATCGGAAACCTGTTTTACAACTCCATCTGACTTGAGTGCAATCATACCTTTTCCTTTTGCTGGACATTTTGCATCATTCTCGACTGCTACCAGGATGTCATTCCCTACCGGCTGTAGAGAGGTATACCAATCCTTCCGACTGGTCATGTGGCACGATCCACCACTGTCAATGATCCAAGGTTCATCCGCATGTACATGAACTACCTCCATGCAAATCTCCTCAATTGCTATGAACAGCTCTACTGGTATTGCCTGCGCGCTATTGTTGGACTCTTTCTTTACTCCGTTCTTCTCATCTGCAATCTTCTTTCGGCACTCATTCTGCTTGTGCCCTGCCTTGTTGCAATAGAAGCACTTGATCTTCTTCTTTCTCTTTTTATCATCAAAAGAAGATGGGTTACCAGAGTCCTCACCCTTACCTTTCTTTGATCCGGTCCAGAAAGCCAAATCTTCTTCAATCCTCATCTTTTGATGCATCTCCTCCTCCAGAAGCATCGCGCTAAAATCCTCAAAGTTGAGGGGTGGATTTCTATTCTACGTATTCAGCGTTGTAACAAGACCATCGTACTTTGGGGGGAGAATCTGTATGCACCTTCGTGCTAGATTCTCGCTGGTGATGGTGATGCCAATCGCAGTCATCTGATCGTGCAGATTCTTCACCCTGGTGATGAACTTCTCTGCCGCTTCATAGATTTAGACAATTTCTCATTCGTGAGTTTTGTCTCCAAATTTTGAATCCGTGTCTGATTCGTGGTCTCGTACTGATTTTTCAAGACCGTCCATGCCTCCTCTGCTGTGGTGACATGTTGAATTAACGCCATTATGGAATCACTTACACTACAGACAATAGAACACAACGCATCTGCATTTCTTGTTGTCCACGCAAGAATCTCATCTACAGTTGGTACTATTTGTTGTCCTGCATTGGCTGGATCCGGCAACCGGCCTCACATCCACCCCAGTAGTAGTATCCCAAAGCTCGTATGCACTTAGGATGGTCTTCATCTTGAACTTCCAGAGTGGATAGTTAGAGCCATCCAACTTTCTACTGTCGCCGAATGGTGGGATTCACAGTCTTGCAGGCTGGGCCATCTCTCACAATCTACTCGCAAACAGAAACACACTACCAAATCTTCTTGCTAGAGTCCAAGCTCTGATACCATGTAAGAAAACAATACAACATCTGTGCTCAATAGATAGCAGGATCTCGTACGCAAGAGAGAAAATAGATAATATGGAGAATAAAAAATTTGATTACTGTAGAACTGATACAATAGATGGCGCTGCCTCCCAGCCGTGCTCTCCTGTCAAACAAGCTTCGATGGTGAGCTGGAAACAGTAGAGGACGGAGGCTGGATGCTAAGGAATTAGGGTTGCTGTAGCCAATGATGAAATGGGCTTCATGGGCTCGCTCTTATATAGCCACCAGTTGTAGTCCATTAGACCCAATTTGGTGACCGACCCAGTCTGCCCAAACCGGCCGACTGGGGGTCGGTCTCAAAATAGGCCACCAACCACACGATAGAACCGGTGGGCAAAATAGAGCCATCCGAGATCATATGGGGCTCCAAACGGGCCCCGCAACCTGAGAGTGGGTTGCCTCGGGAAATGCTCTATCTACCATTAGTGCGGTCAGTCATGGGATGCCTTCATGCACTTACATGTAGCCTAGTTGGTGGTGTGCCAACTCTATCTGAAGCTGTCCAACCATCAGGCCACACATGGCCCCCATCTGGTGTTTAAACCAGGACCTACCAGATAACCGAGCTACTCAAATGCCTTCTCCTCATATGGGGGCCTTACAAGTAGAGTTAGCTAGTTCCCACCGCATAGTTACACAAGAGTGGAGCATTGATATCTAACAAATGAGAGGTCACTCGGGTGGGCTATGAGAGGTAGCTCGATTGTTAGGAGAAGGGAGAACTCAGAGAATGAGGTCAAAGTTGCCGCATGGGTTGTCTGAGGTCACCCGCTGTGTGTGAGAGCTTGAGTCTAGATATGTGTATGATGGTGAAGGAGCGTGCCAAGGACTTGGGAGGTTGAGCTATGCATGGGAGACTGGAGAGTGGTGAGCATGGAGCTTTACGTCAAAGCGAAGGAGTGTGAGCGTGGGGGGAGGTGAAGGAGATGCTCTCCCTCATCCCCTCCCTCATCGTTTCAAATCGAGGAAAATTTCAATGCTCCACTCCCTTATTGCCCCCACTGCCTAAGCATGTGACACGTGGTCACTCTCAACGGCATGACACATTGTGCTTGGAGGATCTCCCTTGGTTGACACTTGGCAACCTCTTGTGCCTCCAAATGCATCCAAGGATATGAAAAATGCATCAAATGTTAAGTCTATTATAGCTCTAATTTTTCTAAACTAATCTTGTGTGGGTAGTAGACTATATTAAAGCTAATCCCACAAAGAAGCTTGGCCATAGGATTGAGAAGCCATTGGATGGTGTGTAATCAAAACCGAATCTCCTTCATTGGCTGCTATAAATCCTTATGCAAGGGCACACACATGGTGCCATTCCCTAGCCATTAGATCTTTCTAAGATTGAATGACTTAAACCAATGTGTTTAATCCATGTCCATTGCCGTGCATGAGGATGCCACTTGTTTGTAGTGCATTAAGTACATTGGCACATCTTTTTATGTAGTTCACCATATCCATGTATGATCCATTGTTAGACACCTACCTCTTACCAGGTAATTCAACTTACTTGGCATGGAACCATTTTTTGGCACCAATGTGGAGAAAGAAATAATCCTCCATGTTTTTCATGCTCAAGCTGATCATTGGCTTGGAAACGAATTTGCATTTAAGGCTTGAGTGGTCACTATGTATACACCCTATATACAGGTTGCATTCAAGTTCTATTTGTAGAACCCCTCATCTATAATTTTTTCATTAATAAATTTCACCCTTTATCTATTCAAACTATAACTTTTTGCCTAAAATACATTTTAAGGCACCCTTGTGTACTGAAAATGTGAGAAAAAATGAAACTAAATATGTTCTTTTGTTGAATTTGAAAGAAAATAATACGTCTGTGCTCAACAGATAATAGGATCTCATATGCAAGAGAGAAAACATGAGAGTATGGAGAATCAAAAATTTGATTACTGTAAAACTGATACAATAGATGGCGCTACCTCCTAACCGTGCGTTCCTGTGTGAGAAGCTTCGATGGCATGCTAGAAACAGTAGAGGACGAAGGCTGGATGTAAGGAATCAGGGTTACTGTAGCCAGTGATAAATATGGGCTTCATGGGCTTGCTCTTATATAGCCACCAGTCATAGTCGGTTAAACCCAATTGGGAGACTGACCCAGTCCGCCCAAAACATCCGACTGGGGGTCGGTCTCAAAATAGGCCACGAACCACATGATAGAACCATGGCACAAAATAGAGCAACTAATCTATGGTGTCTGCTCGGCCCAGAGCCATCCGGGATCATCTGGGACTCCAAACAGGCCCCACAACCCAAGAGTGGACTGCCCCGAGAAATGCTCTGTCTACCCTTAGTGCGGTTAGTCATGGGATGCCTTCCCGCACTTGCATGTAGCCTAGTTGGCAGTGTGCCAACTCTATTTGAAGCCATCCAACCATCAAGCCACACATCGCCCCCAACTGGTGTCCAAACCAAGACCTACCAGATAACCGAGCTACTCAAATGCCTTCTCCTCATATGGGGGGCTTACAAGTAGAGTTAGCTGGTTCACGCATAGTTACATAAGAGTGGAGCATTGATATCTAATAGCCCCCCTCAATGTCCACCTGCAAGTGAACTTACTTTTTCAGCCCAATGCCAAGTTAATGAAGATACCTCTCCAACAAGTCTCTTCCAAGAGCCTTCGTGAAGATGTGCACAGCATTCTCTATAGTCGGACAGTAAGTCGGACAGTACACCAGCAAGTCGACCTCTCCATCCATGATGAGCTCGCGTACAAAGTGATATTGAATCTCAATGTGTTTTGTGCGAGCGTGGAACACAGGGTTCTTTGCAATTGCCATGCAACTCTAATTGTCACATGATAACTGGTAGGCTTGTTCTGCACTGCACCCATGTCCCCTAAAATCCTCCTCAACCATACTGCCTCACAAGAAGCAAAACATGCTGATTTGTACTCAGCCTCGGTAGAAGAAAGAGCAACTATGGTTTGCTTCTTGCTGACCCATGACACAGCTCCAGATCCAAGTGAGAAACAGTAACCTGTCACTGATCTCTTGTTATCCACATCTCCTGCCCAATCTGAGTCACAAAATCTAGTCAAGGTGTTGCCCTTGGTATAGGTGATGCCATAATCAAGTGTGCCTTTGATGTATTTGAGCACCTGCATCCCTGCCCTCCAATGGTCCTCTCGAGGCTTATTGGAAAACTTGCTAAATACACCAATCGCAAAACTGATGTCCAGTCACGTGTTGCACAAGTAAATCAAACTGCCCACAAGCCTTCTGTACTTCGCTTCGTCCACCATGGAGGTTGACGTCAACCTCCATAGGGGTGCCAAGTGTCTTGCACTCAGCCATGCCAAATGCCTTTAGTATTTCTCCAGCATACTTCAGCTGTGAAATAAAAATCTGTTTTGGCTCTTGCCAAACTTCAATCCCCAAACAGAAATGCATCAGTGTCATTTCAAACTCTCTTCCTAGCAATTGCTTTGTCTGCGAGATCTTTTCTTCATGGTTCCCTGTTATGACAAGGTCGTCCACATAAAGGACCACGATCATACACCTACCTCCTTCTCTGTAGATATACAAATTTGCATCAGATGGGCTCCTCCTGAACCCGTTTTGTAGAAAGTAGGCATCAATCCACTGGTACCACGCTCATGGGGCCTATTTCAGCCCGTAAAGTGCCTTCTTCAGTTTATAGACTTTACCTTCTGAACCAGGGATCACAAGACCTGGTGGTTGTTCCACGTATACCTCCTCCTTAAGATCTCCATTCAGAAAGGTGGATTTTACATCCATCTGAAACACAGGCCAACTTTACTATGCTGCTAAAGCCAAAACACTGCAAATTGTGGTTAGTCGAGCTGTGGGAGCAAAAGTATCCTGATAATCAAAACCATGTACCTGTGCGAATCCTTTTTCCACGAGCCAAGCCTTGTACTTATCCAATGTGCCGTCAGACTTGTACTTGGTCTTGTACACCCACTTGGTGCCGATTATCTTGCATTTTGGTGGTCGATCCACAAGGTCCCAAGTGTTGTTCTTCATTATGGAGCCATACTCCAACTGGGGTGTGTCTTTTCTCTATGCTTTTGGTTCGAGCAAATTGTTTTAATCATGGTGAATATTATCGTTAGATATTATACAATGTTGTTGCATAATTGTATACCCCTTTAGTCACAAAATCACCCCACAAACATGCCCATTATAGACCCCTTTTTTCGATGAAAAGGGGTTTTTGGGCTATCATTTTTCACATAAAGCAGCCCAAAAACCCCTTTCTTTAATGAAAGGGGTTTTTGGACCTCTTTTTCACATGAAAGCAGTCCAAAAACCCCTTTCTTCAACAAAAGGGGATTTTGGGTTGCTCGTTTTAGAAGGAAGTAGCCCAAAAAATCCTTTCATTGAAGAAAGGGGTCTCCCAAACCCCTTCCTTCAATGAAAGAGGTTTTGGACTGCTTTCATGGTGAAAAGGATTGGGAGACCCCTTTCTTCCAATGAAAGGGGGTTTTGGGCTACTTTCATGTGAAAAAGAGTAGACCAAAAGCCCCTTTCATTGAAGAAAGGGGTATTTTGGCCTCTTTTTTTCACATGGCCCATGTGAAAAAAAGAGGCCCAAATACCGCTTTCTTCAACCAAAGGGGTTTTTGGGCTGCGTTCTTCTAAAAAAGAGCAGCCCAAAAACCCCTTGCATTGAACAAAGGGGGTTTTGGACCTGCTTTCATGTGAAAAAGAGAAAGGTTTCTTCTAAAAAAGAGTAGCCCAAAAACCCGTTTTGTTGACAAAAGGGGTTTTTGGACTGCTTTCATGTGGAAAAGGACAGCCCAAAAACCCCTTTGGTCGAAGAAAGTGGTCTTTGAACCTCTTTTTTTCAAATGGGCCATGTGGAAAAGAGAGGCCCAAAGGGCCTTTCTTCAATGAAAGGGGTCTTGGGGTTTCTTTCATGTGAAAAAGAGCAGCCCAAAAACCCCTTTTGTCGAAGAAAGGGGTCTTTGGTGGCACGTAAAAAAAAGAGGCCCAAATACCCCTTTCTTCAATGAAAAGGGTTTTTGGGCTTTTTTTTTCACATGGTCCATGAAAACAATAGCCCCAAAAAGCCCTTTCTTTGAAGAAAGAAGTCTTTGGGACTCTTTTTTTTAATTCCCCAATATGGGCAATGTAAATGAAAGAGGCCCAAAGAAGGCTTTTATTCACAAAAGGGTTTCCTATGTATGGCTTCATTTCATGAGCTTTCAATTTGCTCAGGTGCTCGGATGGTTTTGCTCAGAATATAGAAACCCCCTCCAACTACATAGCCTGCATCCACCTATCATCACCCTGTGCTTCTTCAAGACACTTGGGTTCTTCAGCATGGATCACCTCTCTCATCAAAGCGTAGTTGACCAAGTGTTCCTGCACCCTTCTTTGCTCCTCTAATCTCTTGGACTGGCAGTGTTTGAATGGTTCCTCCTCAATGGATGGAGGTTCTCTACCATCCAAAAGCTGCTTTACCCACTTCGGGAATAGCTGTTGCCATTGTGGTTCTGCAGGCTCTTCTTCCTCTTCTTTATCTTGAATCCTCCCAAGCACTGTTGGGGGAGTTTGGTCTACTATTGGTGGTTGTACTGGATGGATATCTTGGTCTTGGTTGTCTAGGAAGGAAGCATCCTGTTCCAATTGATGCGGCTGTTCTGAGAAGACCACATCGCGACTTACTATTACCTTCTTGGTAACAAGAGACGGTAACCCTTCGCCTCTTCACTGTAGCCCAAGAAAATACACTTCTGGCTCTTCGGTTCCCATTTCGTCCTGTTAGCATCAGGGACATGCACAAAACAGTCACATCCAAAAACTCTAAAATGTGCAGCTAAAGGTTTCTTACTAGAAAAGGCCTACAGTGGAGTCATCCCGTTCACAGCCTTTGTGTAGGTACGATTCACAGCCTTTGGCAAATCTTTCCCTTTCATCATACTCCTTCCCATTTCGTAGATGATGTGCATCTTGCGCTCTACTACACCATTTTGCTGTGGTGTATGTGGCAGGGGTTTCTGCCTCTTGATCTCGTGACTTTTGCAGTAACTTTCGAATTCACTTGATGTGAACTCACCACCTCTGTCTGATCTCAACTTCTTCACCTTCCTCCCTGTTTCTTTCTCGACCAATACGTGCCATTCTTTAAACTTACTAAAAGCCTCATCTTTAGTCTTCAGGAAGTATATCCATATCCTTCTACTATAGTCATCGATCAGCATCATGAAGTAGTAGGAACCACCCAAAGCTTCCGTCTCCATCTTTCCACAGAGGTCCATGTGAAGCAGCTCTAGAGGAGCCTTTGCCCTGCTGGCCTCTTTAGGAAGGGGCTGGCGATGCTGCTTGCCCATCATGCAAGCTTCACATACATCAAGCAGATCTATAATTTTTGGTAGGTCTACAATCATTCCACTTTTATGCATCTCCTTTAAAGAACTAAGGTTTAGATGACCAAACCTCTCATGCCATATCTTAGTGTTGCTCACATTAGCTCGAGCATTGAAAGCTAAGAGTTTGTAGATGTTGTTGCACTGTGTACCTTTACCAACGACCTTCCCTTGAAGATCCAAAATCTATGCACCATTCTTATCGAATTGGACTTTGAGGTCCCGATCCGTGATCGCAGAAATGGACAACAAGTTCCTCTTGATATCTGGCACATAAAGAACATCGGACAACTATTTTACAACTTCATCTGACTTGAGAGCAATCGTACCTTTTCCTTTTGCTGGACATTTTGCATCATTGCCGACTGCTACCAGGATGTTATTCCATACTAGATGTAGAGAGGTATACCAATCCTTCCGACTAGTCATGTGGCATGATGTACCACTATCAATAATCCAAGGTTCATCTGCAGGTACATGAACTGCCTCCATGCAAATCTCCTCAATTGCTACAAACAGCTCTATTGGTACTTCCTTGGTGCTGTTGCTGGACTCTTTCTCTACTCTGTTCTTCTCTCTGTTCTTCTCATCTGCAATCTTCTTCTGGCACTCATTCTGCTTGTGCCCTGCCTTGCTGCAATAGAAGCATTTGATCTTCTTCTTTCTCTTTTTATCATCAGAAGAAGATGGGTTACTAGAGTCCTTACCCTTACCTTTCTTTGATCCAGCCCAGAAAGCCAAATCCAGTCCTCGTCTTTTGATGCATCTCCTCCTCCAGAAGCATTGCACAGAAATCCTCAAAGTTGAGGGGCGGATTTCTATTTTGCATATTTAGCGCCATAGCAAGACCATCATGCTTTGGTGGGAGAATCTGTATGCACCTTCGTGTTAGATTCTCGCTGGTGATGGTGATGCCAATCGCAGTCATCTGATCGTGCAGATTCTTCACCCTGCTGATAAATTTCTTTGCCATTTTAGACTCAGACAATTTCTCGTTCGTGAGCTGAGTCTCCAGATTCTGAATCCGCGTCTGATTCGTGGTCTCGTACTAATTTTTCAAGACTGTCCATGCCTCCTCCACTGTGGTGACATGTTGATTTAACGCTATGATAGAATCACTTACACTGCAGACAATAGAACATAGTGCATCTGCATTTCTTCTTGTCCACATGAGAATCTCATCCGCAGTTGGTACTATCTGTTGTGCTGCATTGGCTAGATTCGGTCTTACAACCGGCTTCAGGTCCACCCCAGTAGTAGTATCCCAAAGCTCGTATGTGCTAAGGATGGTCTTCATCTTGAACTTCCAGAGTGGATATTTAGTGCCGTCCAACTTTTTGCTTTCGCCGAACGGTAGGATTCGCACTCTTGCGGGCTGGGCCATCTCTCACAATTTGCTCGCAACCACAAACACACTACCAAATCTTCTTGCTAGAGCCCAAGCTCTAATACCATGAAAGAAAATAATACGTCTGTGCTTAATAGATAGCAGGATCTCGTATGCAAGAGAGAAAAGCTGATAGTATGGAGAATCAAAAATTTGATTACTATAAACTAATACAATAGATGGCACTGCCTCCCAGCCGTGCGCTCTTGTGTGAGAAGCTTCAATGGCATGCTCGAAACAGTAGAGCATGGAGGCTGGATGCTAAGGAATCAATGCTAAGGAATCAGGGTTGCTATAGTCAGTGATAAATATGGGCTTCACGGGCTTGCTCTTATATAGCCACCAGTCGTAGTCGGTTAGACCCAATTGGGAGACCGCCCAAAACGGCCGACTGGGTCCCAAAATCGACCACCGACCACATGATAGAACCGTGGCGCAAAATAGAGCAACTTACCTACAGTGTCCGTTCGGCCCAGAGCCATCCGGGATCATTTGGAACTCTAAACAGGCCTCGCAACGCGAGAGTGGGCTGCCTCGAGAAATGCTCCATCTACCCTTAGTGCAGTCAGTCATGGGATGCCTTCCCACACTTGCATGTAGCCTAGTTGGCAGTGTGCCAACTCTATCTGAAGCCATCTAGCCATCAGGCCACACATGGCCCCCATCTAGTGTTCAAACCAGGACCTATCAGATAACCGAGCTACTCAAATGCCTTCTCCTCATATGGGGGGCTTACAAGTAGAGTTAGTATTGAGATATCAAGCTCTATCCCCGACATATCTCCTGGATGACTATCATTTATGTCACCGCCTATGTTAGTTGTACTCGTGGTGTAGTTAGACTACCACGTATGTTTTGGTTTGGGTTCACATATGAACCACGTATTCTAGGGTTTGACATATAGGGTATTTCCCTCTTCTATTGTAGTGGTTGTTGTGTGCAAAAAGTGAAGAAAAGCTTCACCCTCCAACCTTGTGTCCTCTCTCTTTTGTGTGTTGTGAAGAAAGCTGAACTTGAGTCTCCTATCTCTCTCCCTCATTCTTTACATGGTATCAGAGCCTTGTTCGTGGTAAGGAGCTCAAGAAAGCAAGCAAAGTTTGTGGTGTCCTGGTAAGAGGACCAGTGCTGCTTTCCTATTTCGAGTTTGGGAGCAAATCTCTGTAGGTAGCATAGCCAGAAGTGCAGGAGTGCACTGTTTCAGATTGAGAGGCCCTTCGCGGTGTGGCGAGAGCGCAGTATATGCTGCAGGTAAGGGCAAAGCCCTTGGTGACTTTATTTTTTTGATTTGAGGCCGTTTCGGGGCCCGTTTTGAAGGCGGAAGTTCTTCGTAGGCACTCAGAAAAAGGCCCTGTTTTTGCTGTGCGACCACTGCGCAGTTAGTCGGTGGAAAGGTGCTACAGAAATTGCATCGTATGCCTGTGTGCAGAGATATTGGGAGCTGCAGATTCATGCCTATTGCCTGTTGATGCAAAATCGTCACTAGGAAGTGACTGTGTGGTGAAATACCACTTTCGTCAGTGTTACAGATCTGCCCCTGTGAGGCTTTTCGCAGAAGTTTTGCTATTTGCCCTTGTGAGGCATTTGCTGTGTTTACAGGTTGCTGTTGCAATTCGTGATTTGTAAAATGTCTGAGAATCTGTCTACCATTGTCAGTGAGAAGCTTGACAAGAACAACTTCCAAGCATGGAAGTTCAGGATGACAAACTTCCTTATGGGAAAGGGAGTTTGGGATTACATCAGTGGTGAAACTACAGAACCAGTTTTGGGTACTGCTCCCACACTTGCTGAATTGAAGGCCTTTAAAGAATGGCATGAAAAAGCCAGAAAATGCTTGTATTGGCTATCTGTTAGCATTTTAGATTCTATGATTGTGCATATACAGGATGTAGAGACGCCTAAGGAGGCATGGGATACATTGGTGAAGCTGTATAGCACAAATACCAAAGCACGAAAGATGCAGCTAAAGCAGGAGCTGCACAATGTGCAAAGGAAAAATATGAATATAAATGAGTATTCCTTGAAGGTGAAAGGCCTTGCAGATTCTCTTGCCTCCATTGGAGCACCTGTTGATGATGAGGACTTAGTGTCCGTGACCTTGAATGGTCTTGGGAAAGATTATGCACAGTTTCGGACATCCATTGGAGTCCGTGAAACATTTCCTGATTTTCAGGAACTTATTGCTCTCTTTCTGAGTGAAGAGCAAAGGAATGGTGGTCCAGCCACCTCAACTTCTCAAGAGACTGCTTTCTACTCGAATACAAGTAGAGGCAGGGGTAGAGGAAGAGGCCGTTTTGGTGGCCGTGCAGGAAATCAGAACCAGCAGCAACAACAGGAAAACCAGTCCTATGGAGGAGGACGTGGCAGTTCTAGAGGCAGGGGGAGCCAAAGAGGCCGTGGTTCATGGCAAAGGAACCAGCAAGTAAATAGCAGCACAGAATGCTATTATTGTGGAAAGCCTGGACACAAGGAGAATACATGCTATAAAAAACAGAATGACATCAAAAGTGGGAAGTTGCAGCAAAGCAACTATGCATCATCAAGTGGGCATGGTGACGACAGAAATGAGCACCTCTTTGTGATGCAGCATATGGTTAACTCCATGTCAGGAGATGCTGTAGCTTGCAATGATGTTTGGTATGTTGATTCAGGTGCCTCTAACCACATGACCAGTCATGGTGAGTGGTTTCATGATGTTAGAAATTTGGATAAGCCAGGTTATGTTGAAACAGGTGATGATACTGCGCACCCAATTACGCAGGTTGGTAAAGTGCCATTGGCTATGCAGGATGGCAAAACGAAGTACTTGGCAGATTACTTCATGTTCCAAAAATCACTAAGAACCTGGTTTCAGTTGGCCAGATGGTTGAGCAAGGTCTGCAGGTTAGATTTTTAATCCTGATGGATGCTTTGTTGAAGACCTGAAAAATAAGTGCCGCTTGGTTGCGAAAGGCAACAAAAATGGCAGAATGTTCACCTTGGATGTTGATATGCCTGAGGTGAAAGCTGCTATGTTTGCGCATGGGAGAGGTGTCATTGCAGATATTGAGATATGGCACAAGCGCATTGGGCACGTGAATATACAAAGGCTGAAATCTATGCAAACGAAAAACATTGTTGCAGGTTTGCCTAAATTCAGAGTTGAGGGAATGCAAAAGGTATGTGAAGCATGCCAAATGGGTAAGCAGGCCAGACATGCATTTCCCAAAAATGCTAAGGTGAGCAGAAGACCTTTGGAAGTGATCCATTCAGATGTTTGGACAACCAAAGCTGCTTCTATTGGTGGATGCCATTATTATGTGACGTTTATTGATGACTACACTAGGAAGGTGTGGATTTATTTTATGAAGCACAAAAGTGAAGTGTTCAGCCATTTCAAGGCTTTTAAGGCCATGGTTGAAAAAGAGAAAGGTGTGCATATTAAAGTGCTAAGATCTGATGGAGGGGGAGAGTACTTTTCAGAAGAATTTTGTGAATATCTGAAAGAACAGGGAATTCAAAGGAAGTACTCATGCAGGTCTACCCCTCAGCAGAATGGGGTTGCAGAAAGGAAGAACAGGCATATTGCAGAAGTAGGACGGGCGATCCTAAATGAGAAAAACATGCTTGATTATTTTGGGCTGAAGCAGTAGCAACTGCTGTTTATATTATGAACAGAACCCCCACTGCAGCTGTCCATGGCATGACACTTGAAGAAATGTATACAGGCCAAAAACCAGATATTTCTCACTTGAAGGTATTTGGTTGCATAGCTTATGTTCATGTTCCTGATGAGAAGAGAACAAAGCTGGATCCAAAGGCAGAAAAATGCATCTTCATTGGATATGCTCAACACCAGAAAGGGTATCGCTGTTATAACCCTTCCACCCGCAAAATGCAAGTGAGCAGAGATGTTGTTTTTGATGAAATGAGCAGCTGGTATGCACCAACTGTTATGGTAGGAGATGCAGATGCAGGAAATGGGAATGCTACAATAAATGCAGAGCAGCAATCTCAAGCCTTGAGTGGACCCAGAGAGTCCTCTACTAGTGGATCTAATGCATGGACAGGGAGATTGAGATCTAGTGAATCGTCACATGGCAGTCCTGATAGTGTTGTGCAGGTATCACATAAGGGAAAAGAAAAAGTGGACCATGCTCCAGTATTTGATGTGTCTACTGGTAGCTCTCATGTTGATGGAGAGTCAAGCGGCTCTGAAATGAGCCTTGATGAGGAACTTGGGATTCCTTCTGTTGTTACACCTGGTGCAAGGAAAAGCAGGCATGATTTAAAGACGCCTGCAACTGATCCAGTTGTACGGAGGTCCACTCGTATTAAGTATCCAGTTGACAGGCTGAGATATGATGGGTATACAGCACATCACTATGCTTATATGGTCAAGGTTCTAGAGGAGCCAGAGCCCACATGTTTTGAGGATGCAGCAGGGCATAAAAATTGGGAAGCAGCTATGGATGAAGAGATGGCTACCTTGGATGCAAACCACACTTGGGATTTGATGCCTTTGCCTCATGATAAGAAGGCTATTGGCTACAAGTGGGTTTACAAAGTAAAGCACAATGCTGATGGGTCTGTTAGCAGGTACAAGGCAAGATTGGTTGCCAAAGGTTTTGCACAGACATATGGAATTGACTATGAGGAAACTTTCAGCCCAGTTGCAAGGATGGCAACCGTGAGAGCAGTAATTGCTATGGCTGCTGCAAAGGGATGGTCTTTGCATCAGATGGATGTGAAAAATGCCTTCTTGCATGGTGATTTGCAGGAAGAGGTTTATATGATGCAGCCAGAAGGTTATGAGGATAATGCACACCCCAATTTTGTATGCAGGTTGCGCAAAGCCTTGTATGGCTTAAAACAGGCGCCGAGGGCATGGTCAGACAAGATAGGGCAATATCTTGTCACTATTGGATTTCAGATTTCCAACTCAAATTTTTCACTTTATGTGAAAAGGACAAACAGAGGGATTGTGCTTATAGTCATCTATGTTGATGACTTGATTATTACAGGTGATAGTGATGCAGACATTAATGAAGTGAAGCTGCTATTGAAGCAGAAATTTGAGATGAAGGATTTGGGAGAGCTGCGTTACTTCTTGGGCATTGAGGTTATTAGATCCCCGAGTGGGATATGGCTATTGCAAAGGCAATACGGTTTGGACATGCTGTCCAAATATGGGATGACAGGCTGTAAGCCTATCTCTGTTCCATTGGAGCAGAATGTGAAGCTCAATGCAGAGTCAGGTGAGCTTCTTGAAGATATTACTATGTACAGGCGCATAGTAGGTAGCTTGATTTACATGACTATAACCAGACCAGATTTGAGCTATGCTGTGGGGCTGGTGAGTCAGTTTATGCAGGCACCGAGGAAGCCACATTTGGATGCGGCTAGGCGCATACTGCGGTATGTGAAGTCCACATTGCATTATGGACTATTTTATGAAGCTGGGTGTGCATTACAGGTACATGGATACACAGATGCTGACTGGGCTGGTAGTGTCTCAGACAGGAGATCTACTAGTGGCTTTATGTTTTCCCTTGGGAGTGGTGCCATCAGTTGGAGCAGCAAGAAGCAGCCAACAGTTGCCTTGTCGAGCACAGAGGCTGAGTACAGGGGTGCAGCAATGGCTGCATGTGAGGTAGCTTGGTTACGGAAGCTACTTGCAGATATGGGACAGTCAGTTCATGCAGCAGTTGTCATTCATTGTGACAACATTAGCAGCATCATGCTTGCTAATAACCCAGTTTATCATGCTAGAACGAAGCACATTGAGGTGCATTATCACTTTGTGAGAGAGAAGGTTCTAGCTGGTGAGATTGATCTTGTCTATGTCAGCACTGAGGAGCAGGTGGCTGATATCTTTACGAAGGCATTGGGTACCGAGAAGCTTCGCAGATTTAGGAGCTTGCTTGGTGTACGTGAGATGGATTTGAGCTTGAGGGGGAGTGTTGAGATATCAAGCTCTATCCCCGACATATCTCCTGGATGACTATCATTTATGTCACCGCCTATGTTAGTTGTACTCGTGGTGTAGTTAGACTACCACGTATGTTTTGGTTTGGGTTCACATATGAACCACGTATTCTAGGGTTTGACATATAGGGTATTTCCCTCTTCTATTGTAGTGGTTGTTGTGTGCAAAAAGTGAAGAAAAGCTTCACCCTCCAACCTTGTGTCCTCTCTCTTTTGTGTGTTGTGAAGAAAGCTGAACTTGAGTCTCCTATCTCTCTCCCTCATTCTTTACAGTTAGCTGGTTCCCGCGTAGTTACATGAGAGTGGAGCATTGATATCTAACAGAATTCGCATGCTAATCACAAATATTATTGAGTGACCTCATGCCTCTCCCCCTCTAATAGTTTTTCCTACAGCTCTCTAGAGTAGCATCCGAATCGAACACCATGGTTGGAGGCAATAGAAGCTTCCCATAAAGAGAATGCTACCATGCAGCCTACCACCACAAAGGATAAAGTACTTAGGGATGCTCTTTAAATATTAGGTCTATGCAATTTTCTCTCCATCAGCTAGCTTGCAAGAAATGGGAAGATTCTAGTCTTTGACAAAACAATATGGTCACTAAGTCCAAGGCCAAAAAAGCAAAGATTGCCAAGGAGTAGAGGATAAAGTTCTCTACAATATTAATGTAGTGATGCTAATGGAAAATGAAGCCACTACAAAGTTGTGGCATGAGATATTTGACCACGTTGAATATGTGCTTGGAAAAGTCAAACAAAGATCCAGAATGGTCGATGGGCTACCAAAGTTTGTAGGCAATCACAAATGGCAAAAAACATCAAGATCTGTTCTTGGGGATAAAATAAAGTCATGGAATCATGGTTGGTTTATTGGGACTTGTGTGGGTAGATTCCTATAAATCACATACTGAAGCAGTGTACTTTCTCCTCGGGGGGTTCACCTCATAAAATTATAGTGTACCATGTGCATTCAAAAGGAGGGGTATTTTAATTTAACTTTTTGGAAAATTTTAACAGGTTTACAGTATCATGAGGGGTTTTTTAATTCAACTTTAGAAAAAATCACTTAGTTCATAAGTAAAGAGGGGTGTTTTTATTGGGGGGGAATTTTAGTTGAGGGGTTTCTTAAATATCCTTTGAACTCATGTGATACATAGGGTTTCTAAGTAGTGCAACCTGCGAGACTTTCTCATCTTCATCGATCGCTTTACTTGAATGACATGGATATATGCTCTATCTAAGAAGTCTCAAGCCTTTGAAAAATTTAGGGAATGGAGGTAAAAGGTAGAATGTGATACTGGGAAGAAGATAAAGATGCTTCACATGGACAAGTGGGAAAATTCCACATCAAATGAGATCAAACTAACAATTGAGCCAAGGCTCTTTGAGGAAGAAAAGGACAATTTGGCATAGCAATATGCAATGAAAATCAAAGTGGAATCCATCAAGTGGAATTAGACTAAGGATTTGATTGCTAGACCAATATGGCATAAGATCATAGGGATGAAGTGGATATATAAGATCAAGTAGAAGCTTGATAAAACACTGAACAAGTATAAGGTAAACTAGTGGTAGGAGGGTTTGCATAGACCAAAGGTCTCAAGTATAAAGGCTCATTCACTCCCACCACTCAATGGAGGCAATCTAAACTTATGATTGTTACAAAGGTAGACCATTCACATGGGCCATCTGCTAGAATCTGGACATGAAGTCAATGCATCTAAAGAGAGATGCCTTGGAGGAGTTTTGCATGAGGTAGCCCTGTAGATTATAGATCCAAGATAACCCGTAGGTTGTCTCGACAGGAGTAGGGTACCTGCCCACGATATCAAGCTGCAAGATGACACAATTTGTAGAGGGACTAGTACAAAGAAACAACCTCCTAATAAACCACATAGACAATATAATTTGAGATTGATACTTACAAATTGGGCCTCTCATGATTCAACACCCCTTGCTCCAAAATGTACGTTTCTATATTGCTCCATTTGGATCCTTCGTGCCTCCACGTGCTACAGACTAGGGTCTGCCTTCAGTGCTTCATTGCTTTCTTCCACTCATGCTTGTGAGCAGTGTGGGGCTGGCCCCTTGGTGTCGAGCTAGTTCGTTGGCCACTCATAGCTGGAGAAGCGACTGTCAACTGCATGGGAGTACGTTGGCCACTCGTAGCTAGAGAAGTGACTCTCAACTACACGGGAGTACGCCAGCGGCTCTGCGGGGCAAAAGGGCCTCCTGATCAAAAGGGGGAGAAGGGGCTTGTCTTTGTAGCCAATTGGGCTATCTCGACTCTATTGGGGTAATCTCAGATGGTGTGGGATGGGGTGGTTTGGAGTCTGTACTGCTGACTCTTGGGGGGTGTTTGGAGTACCTGCCGTCATGTATGTGTATAAGTCCCCAGGAGTGGGAGGGTGCCCCAAAATGTTATATAACTCCCGAAATATGGCATCCCTAAGATTAGGTGAGGCTGAAGAGCTTCCTGGCCACATGATGAACTGAAGAAAAGAAAAGAAGAAGATTACCATCGAGCATGCCCTCATCACGAGATGCAAAAGAAAAAATAGAGTGACAGCCTAACATTGAGCAAGCATTTACTAACTCCTGCATTCTTTGAATTAGAGTGATAGAAGTCTATATCTGCTTGCTCAATGTCACGTTATTGAAGCTTCATGTGGGGAAAAAGAGAGAAGGAAAGAGAGGAGAAAAGAGAGGAAAAGAGAGGAGGAAAAGAGAGAAAAAGAGAGGAGAAAAAGGAGAAAAGAGAGCAGAAAAAATAGAGAAAAAGAGAGGAGATAAGAGAGAAAAAGAGAGGCATCTGCTAAGCTAGACAACTCTAATTATGGCACATGGAAATAGATGGAGACCATTCTTAAACTTCAGGACAAATGGGAGTATGTAGATGGATCTACATCTAGACCATTGGACAATCCACTCCACCTATGTCACAGCACCAGTAGCAGGACCTATAGTAGGATCTCTAGCTACACAAACAGTTTTCGCACCTGTAGCAGATTTTGCCATTGCCCAAGCTCAGGTAGAATGGGATAAGAAAGATAAGTATGCATACCATCTAATTAAGCAAAATGTGCAAGATTTCATGCTTGGACAACTCAACACTGTCAAGACATTGAAAGAAGCATGGAATATGTTCGCAGCTCTCTACGAGTCCAAGAACACTTCCAAGATTCTCACACTTAGAAACCAAATTAACTAGAGTTTCCACAATAGTAGCAATGAAACCGGTCATGCTTATGTACTCCGGATCAAAGACTACAACAATCAACTCGCAGCAGAGTAGGAGAGATTATGAACCCCGCAAAAATGGTTCAAGTCATCCTGAATGGACTAGAAGAGGGATACAAGAATCTAGTCTAGAGTATTGCCATTCAACAAAAAATTCTGACACTAGAAGAGCTCCAGTCAATCTTACTTGGTGAAGAACTCAGGACACAAGCCATTCATGCATGCAAAGGTCATTCTAATGATAGGGATTCACAACTTCAGACAGAAGTAGAGGCAGAGGCAAAGTTAGAGGTAGATCATTCTAGAGAAGTGGTCATCATCAACAACAAAGTCATTAGCAAAGTCAGTCTCAACATCAACATCATTCTCAGCAACATCAGAATCAGCAAAGAGGAAATCATTCCAATCGAGGTGACATAAATGCACAACGGTCACTTTGGCATATCACGAGTGGAGCTCGATATCTCAACACTCCCCCTCGAGCTCAATCCCAATTCCTGCACACCAAGCAGGTCTCTGAACTTGTGTAGCTTCTCTGTGCCGAATGCCTTCGTGAATATGTCAGCTACCTGGTCCTCTGTGCTGACATAAACTAGATTAATAAAACCTACTAGAACCTTCTTCTACATATAGTGCTAATGCACCTCAATGTGCTTTGTTCTAGCATGATAGATTGGGTTATTTGCCAAGTGTATACTGCTCATGTTGTCACAATAAATGACAACTGGCCCATCTATAGACTGATGCATATCATAAAGTAGCATATGCAACCAAGCTGCCTCACATGCAGCCATTGTTGCACCCCTATATTCAGCCTCTGTGCTCGACAAGAAGGCAACTGTAGGCTGTTTCTTGCTGCTCCAAGTGACTACAGCACTCCCAAAAGAAAATGCATATCCACTAGTAGATCGTCTATCAGAAATACTACTAGCCCAATCAGCATCAGTGTATCCATGCAACTCTATCTGAACCCCAGTCGTAGTCCATACTGCAATGTGGACTTCACATACCTTAGTATGCGTCTAGCCACATCCAAATGCGGTTTCCTTGGAGCCTACATAAATTGACTTACCAACCCAATAGCATAGCTCAAATCTAGCCTGGTAATAGTCATATAAATCAAACTTCCTACTATGCGTCTGTACATAGTAGGATCTTCCAGAAGCTCACCTGCATCTGCACTCAGCTTCACATTCTGCTCCAAAGGAACTGAAATAGGCCTACAGCCTATCATCACATATTTAGATAGCATGTCCAATCCATACTACCTCTGCAAGAGCCATATCCCACTTGTGGATCTAATCACCTCAATGCTCAAGAAGTAACGCAACTCTCCCAAATCCTTCATCTCAAAATTCTACTTCAATAGCATTTTCACATGAAGGATATCTTCATCACTATCACCTGTGATGATTAAATCATCAACATAAATGACAAGCAGCATAATACCTTTCTCTGTTTTTCTCACATAAAGTGAGAAATCTACCGTGGAAATCTAAAAGCCAATAGTGACAAGATACTTTCCTATCTTGTTAGACCATGCTCTGGGTGCTTGCTTCAAGCCATACAAGGCTTTTTTCAACCTGCAAACAAACTCAGGATGAATAGCATGCACATAACCTAGTGGCTACTCCATATAGCTATACCTCTTCTTGCAAATCACCATCCAATAAGGCATTCTTTACATCCATCTGATGTAAAGACCATCCCTTCCATGTAGCCATAGCAATGACTGTGCTTACAGTTGCCATCCTTGCAACTGGACTGAATGTTTCTTCATAATCAACACCATATGTCTGTGCATACCCCTTGACAGCTAATCTTGCGTTGTATCTACTCACAAAACCATCTGCATTGTGCTTCACCTTATAGACCCACTTGCAGCCAATTGCATTCTTGTCTTTAGGCAAAGGCACTAATTCCCATGTAGCCTTTGCTTTCAAGGCATCCATTTCTTCATCCATGGCTTTCTCCCATTTTTCTTTTCCCATGGCTTGCTCAAAAGAAGTGGGTTCTGGTTCTTGTATCACTTTGACCATATAGGCATAGTGAATGGCTGTAAATCCATCATATTTCAGCCTATCCACAAGATACTTGACTATTGTAGACCTATGCAAAAAATGCTCACTACCAGGTGCTCTCAAAGAATCCCTGGTCTTCCTTACTCTAGGTGTAACAATAGAAGGAATACCCAACTCATCATCAATGCTATGTTCTGAGCCACTGGATTCACCATCCACATAAGAGTGACCTGCATTCACATCAACCATGGGCTGATCTACTTTCTCTTTTCCTTTTTGTGATACCTGCATACCACTATCTGCATTGCTTTGAGGAGATTCTCCTGATCTCAATCTACCTGTCCATGGTGAAGTATGTGAACCATTGCTAGAGGACACTACAGGTCCACTAATATTTTGTGATTGCTGCTGTGAATTCTATGCAGCATTACCATTTTGTGCATCTACATCATCAACCAAGTTTACTAGTTTATACCAGCTGCTCACCTCATCAAAAACAACATTTCTGCTTACTGTAAACTTACGAGTAGAAGGGTTATAGCATCTATACCCTTTTTGCTACAGAGAATAACCAATAAAGATGCACTTCTAAGCTTTTGGATCCAACTTGGATCTCAACTCATCTGGCACATGAACATAGGCGATGCAACCAAAAATTTTCAAATGAGAAATATCTGGTTTCCTACTAGTATACCTCTCCTCTAGTGTCATGCCATGTATTGTTGTAGTGGGAGTCCTGTTCATTATGTAGACTGTTGTAGCAACTACTTCAGCCCAATAAAAATCTGCAGGTCTTTTTCGTTGAGCATGGCATGAGATACCTCTCCAATATGCTTGTCTTTCCTTTCTGCAAGTCCATTTTGCTGTGGGGTATGACTGCATGAATATTGCTACTTTATGCCATGCTCTTACAGGAACCTTGCAAACTCATTTGAGAGGTACTCTCCCCCTCCATCTGACCTTAGGCATTTTATTTACAAGCCTGTTTCTTTTTCAACCATAGCTTTAAAAGCTTTGAAATGCCCAAGCACTTCACTTTTCTTTTTCATAAAATACACCCAAACTTTTCTGCTGTAGTCATCAATAAAAGTGACAAAATAATGAGAGCCTCCAATAGATGTAGCTTTAGTAGTCCACACATCAAAGTGGATTAATTCCAATGGCCTCTTACTCTCTTGAACATGTCCTTGGTTATGTTTGGAACATGAAATACATCAGACAAGTATTCCTTTTCCCATCCTGCATAGACAAAGGAATTTTACCAATCTGCACAATAGGATGTGCAGTATCATCACCAGTCTCCACAAATCCTAGTTTTTCCATTTTCCTTGCATCCTGCATCCATTCTACATGACCTGTCATGTGGTTTGATGCACCTGAGTCAACATACCACACATCATTCCTTTCTTTTGCAGTTGTCACAGAATTGGTCATGTGCTACACCATAAACAAATGCTCATTTCTGTCATCACCTTATCTACTAGGAGATGCATAATTGCCTTGCTACAATTTTCCATTCATAATGTCATTCTGCTTTTTATAGCAATCTTTAGCCATATGACCCATTTTACCACAATAGTAGCATTCAACATTGCTGTTTACATTTTGGCTTCTCTGCCATCCACCACGACCTCTTTGGCTCCCCCTACCTCTAAGGTTACCACGTCCTCCTCCATAGGACTGGTTTTCTTGAATTTGCTGCATATTTAGATTTCTGCCATGGCCTCAGGATCGGCCTGCTCTACCTCTGCCTCTACCTCTTCCAGCATTTGAGTAGAAGATAGTTTCTTTTGAAGTTCCTCTTGAAGAAGATGCACCACCATTTCTCTACTCTTCAGAAATTAGGAGAGCAATCAACTGCTCAAAATCAGGAAATTTTTCACAGATGGCAATGGATGCCCGGCACTATGCATAATCCTTTCCTAGACCATTCAAGGTCACATAAACTAAATCATCATCTTCCACTGGCGACCCAAGCAAGTGCATCTGCAATCTTCTTCACCTAACTATAAGAATTCCACATTTATGTAAGTTCTTGAGTTTGGTACTAATGGTTTCACATAATGGTTTTGGTATTATCACTCTCGGATTTGCTCTTCCTTTCTCATGGCTGGCAGTTGCAGCATCCCCAAAGGACGTAGAAAAGGAGGAGAATAATTAGGACCACGAACAATGGCTTCAAGGAGCCAATATCGTCCAATTCTGTTACTTCCTTGGCGCCCTCTACAAAGTCCACAACATGATTGTTGCTCCGAACTCTACCTTCTTCTTTCTTCTATAGTTTTACAAGTTCGCTTGAGTCGTCGTGGGTTATAATATTGCTTGCTACCGACAACTCTCAACGTCGGTGTCCAGCCTGTGTCAAAATGTTTTGTTAGTTTGTGTTTGCGTTAGGAGAAAGCTCTATCACTATGCCTCAACACTTAAGCTGACTCTCGGGGGGGTCACTATGTATAAACCCTCTATATCACGTGCGTTCAAGGCCTATATTTAAAATCCCTTATCTGTAAAAGATTTTGTTAATAAAATGTACCCCTTTTCTATACAAATCTGTAAATTTTTCCCAAAACTATTTTAAATAGTCCCTTATGTATATTTATTTCTGTAAATTTTAGAAATAAAAAATATCCTTCTGTTGAACTCACGTGATAGGGTTACATATGATGAGTGACCCCCCCGAGAGCTGACTATTGCAAACCTTATTTGGAATCAAACAACTACATGTCTCCTGCCCACAATTCTTCTCCCCAACTCGTGGCCGTGAATCTGAACTTGGATGGTGGAAGACGGCCTCTTCGTGATAGACAATGTACCCTAACTCATTGCTCATACCTTCGGTGCCGCCAATTATGGTGACGTAGACCAGCAAGATAAGAAGCAGAATTAGGAAGGCGATGTGAAACCATATACTAGACCGCTTCATGCGGAAGCATTCGCTCACGATGCCTGTTATCGAGACTGCTAAAAGCAACGTGCCTACTATAATCTGTTGTATTTTTGTAAAGTATTCGTAGCTCGGATCGTGCTTTGCAATCGAAACCGTGCCTGTCAACAAAATGGCAATGGAAAGTATCAATCTAAAGATATTTAGAAGGGCAATCGTGAAACCTGACCGGGCAGCTGGATGAGCAAGCGATCTAAAACAAGCCATGATAGTGTGTACTTCTGGACTAGTTTGCTTAGCTTACCCAGGAACTAAATAACAAAAACTTATTCAATGAAAGCTAGAGTTTTGTGTGTATGTGTGCGAGGTCTCAAAATTTAGGGCAGCCAAATGGAGCTTGCAAACCTCTCTGGTTGTATGTGTTGTGTGTGTGTGTGTGTGTATGTATGTGTGTGTTGTGTGAAAGAACAAACAAACATTCTTTATGAAGGTAGTGTTTTTAAACATTATTTTTTATTTTTGCAGGCACTCCATTGAGCTATTAGTAGTAGCACTCCAGACTAGGACCTTCTTTTGTTTGGTGAGGTAGGTGATGTTTTCTCCTTGCCATTTGCATTTTCTCTAATAAATGTATAGATAAATGATAAATGAAAAATGGAATTAGTTTTTATTTCAGTTTTATTTGTTAAATTAATATTTTTAAATAATATTTTTGTGTGTTCTGGAAGACATAAAGAAAGAAAGAGACTATTTATTTGAAGTTAACAAGAATCTTAGCTATTTCTGATTTTGTGTGTTAGATTAGTATTTTTACATAATCTTTTTGTGTCTTCTAGAAGACTACATAAAGAAAAAAAGAGACTATTTATTTGAAGTTAACAAGAATCTTAGTCATCTCAGTTTTTGTGTGTTAGATTAGTATTTTTAAATAATCCTTTTGTGTGTTTGGGAAGACATTAAAAAAAAAAAAGAGACTATTTATTTGAAGTTAACAAAAAACTTATTTAATGAAAGCTAGAGTTTGTGTGTGTGTTTGTGCGTGTGTGTGTGTGTGTGCATGTGTGTGAGATCTCAAAATTTTGGGCAACCAAATCGAGCTTGCAAACCTCTCTGGTCTTGAAGCAAGAAATCAAGGCAGTGCTGGTTTTATTTGGGGAGCTTAAACTAGGCCTTAAACTAGGCAGTGTTGGTAATTAGGCTAGGTTTATGATAATTCATGAGGACGGTAGTAGGGTTGAAAAGTTTGTTTGTGGCCGATGATGAGAAAGGCACGATGTAGCTCAGAGAGCAAGTTTGGGTTGTAGGATGGGATGTCAATAGGGCTGAGAGGGATAAAGACGTTGTAAGGGGCATGTAGACCTTAGGAATGTCCCTGTAGATGAGTATGGGAGGTAGAAGAAGCATTTGTAAAGTAATATAGCTTGCATCATAGCTTAAAGGAGATGCACTTCTTCAATAGGGAGTTTAGTATCAATTAAGCATCCAATGTAGGAGACTTTGATAGATGTCTAAGAATAGATAGAGATGTGTCCAAATTCAAGGGTGGTGGGCATTCCATAAATTTTAGGCAATGTTGGTAAATAGAGTTGGTGTATGATGATTCATGGGGAAGGTAACTAGTAGGGTTGAAAAGTTTGTTTGTGGCTGATGATGAGAAAGGCATGATGTAGCTCAGAGAGCAGGGTTGGTGAAATGTAGGATGGGATGTCGGCAGGGGTGAGAGGGAGAAGGACATTTGTGTGTGTGTGTGCGTGTGTGTGTGTGATGTCTCAAAATTTAGGGCAGTCAGATCGAGCTTGCAGACATCTATGTGTGTGTGTGTGTGTGTGTGTTTTGTGAAAGAGCAAACAAAAATT
Source organism: Dipteris shenzhenensis (assembly GCF_047967505.1). NCBI lineage: Eukaryota > Viridiplantae > Streptophyta > Polypodiopsida > Gleicheniales > Dipteridaceae > Dipteris > Dipteris shenzhenensis. The sequence goes on from NC_141625.1 coordinate 15,488,679, forward strand.
CTTTATAAAGGTATTCTTTTTAAATATTTTTTTTATTTTTACAGGCACTCCATTGAGCTATTAGCAGTAGCGCATTAGACTAGGAGCTTCTTTTGTTTAGTGAGGTAGGTGATGTTTTCTCCTTGCCACTTGCATTTGCTTTAATATATAGATAAATGATAAATGAAAAATGGAATTAGTTTTTATTCCAATTCTTATTTAAATTGTGTTAGAGTCTCTCTCTCTCTCTCTCTCTCTCTCTCTCTCTCACTCACTTCCCAATATTTGTATTTTACTTGCATATATGTTACAAGAAGGTGTCACCCTCCTCTTTCTAGTGCATCTAAGTCCATTTATGTAGAAGGAGCATGCAATGTATGCAATTTGATGCATACTACACCCCATTTACAAGGCCATAACCCAAATCTTTGTAGCATAATACTCTATGAGTAGAGGTCTTACTTATGCAATTGTTTATGTCATGGAAGGTAAGGAAGAAAGTCCGATGAGTGAAATATATGAATTTAAGTTGTGTGTGTGTGTGTGTGTGAGTGAGGTCTCAAAATTTAGGGTAGCTAGATTGAGCTTGTAGGCCTCTCTGGTTTTGTGTGTGTGTGTGTGTGTGTGTGTGTGTGTGAAAGAACGAAAAAACATTCTTTATAAAGGTATTGTTTTTATTTATTTATTTATTTTTTACAGGCACTCCATTGAGCTATTAGCAGTACCACTCTAGACTAGGACCTCCTTTTGTTTGGCAAGGTAGGTGATGTTTTCTCCTTGCTACTTGCATTTGCTTTAATATATAGATAAATTATAAATGAAAAATGGAATTAGTTTTTATTTGTTAAATTAGTATTTTGTGTGTTCAAGAAAACATAAAGGAAAAAAGAGACTATTTATTTGAAGTTAACAAGAATCTTAGTTATTTTAGATTTTGTGTTAGATTAGTATTTTTATATAATCTTTTTGTGTGTTCTCGAAGACAAAGTGAAAAAGAGATTATCTATTTTAAGTTAAAAAGCATCTTAGTTATTTTAGTTTCTGTGTGTTAGATGAGTATTTTTAAATAGTCTTTTTGTGTGTTCTACAAGACATAAAGAAAAAAAGAGACTATTTATTTGAAGTTAACAAAAAACTTATTTAATTAAAGCTAGAGTTTGTGTGTGTGTGTGCACGCATGTGTGTGTAAGGTATCAAAATTTAGGGTAGCCAAATCAAGCTTGCAGACCTCTCTAGTCTTGGAGCAAGAAATCAAGACAATGTTGGTTTTATTTGGGCAGCTTAAATTATGCAGTGTTGGTAATTAGGTTTGGTTTATGATAATTCATGAGGAAGGTACTAAAGGTTGAAAAGTTTTTTTGGGGCCAGTGATGAGAAAGGCATGATGTAGCTCAGAGAGCAGATTCGGTTTGTGAGAGGGAGAAGGACATTGTAAGGGGCACGTAGATCATGGGATTGTCCCGGTAGATGAGTATGGGAGGTAGAAGAAGCGTTTGTAAAATGATATAGCTTGCATCGTAGCTTAAAGGAGATGCCCTTCTTTAATACGGAGTTCAGCATCAATTAAGCATCCAATATAGGAGACTTTGATAGATGTCTAGGAATAGATAGAGATGTGTCCAAAGCCACAAGGCTGGTGGGCCTTCCATAAATTTTAGGCAGTGTTGGTAATTAGACTTGGTGTATGAAGATTCATGGGGAAGGTAGTAGGGTTGAAAAGTTGGTGATGAGAAACCATGATGTTGCTCAGAGAGCAAGTTTGGGTTACCAAATGGGATGTCGAGAGGGGTGAGAGGGAGAAGGACGTTGTTGGGGGGCATGTAGACCTTGGGAATGTCCCTGTGAATGAGGATGGGAGGTAGAAGAAGCGTTTGTAAAATGGCATAGCTTGCATCATAGCTTAAAGGAGATGCCCTACTTCAATAGGGAGTTGAGCATCAATTAAGGATCCAATGTAGGAGGCTTTGATGAATGTGTAGGATTTATCTCAATCTTTAAAGCCTTGAGTCTAATGCAGTTTGACAACTGAGTCAATATACATTCCTGAAAAAGTTTTGTTTTGTTTCAGCCACGCAGTTTGCAAGGATGACTTCTATCATTGTTCCCCACATTGAAGAGGAAATTTTTGGCACTGTGGTGCCATCCTTTTGTGAATGACAAAGTGTGTGTGCAATGCAACGAGTTGCAAGGGCAAAGAGTTCTACAATCTTTGACATTGTTGTGTCATCTTTTCATGAATGACGAAGCCTTCGTGCAACGAAACGAGCGGCAAGAGCGAGGACTTCCACGCTGAGACAAATCAGACAGTTAAGTGCTTCACCAAACAAAATGGTATTGTTGTTAAGTCCATCCATGAACATCACACTTTTGCTATAATGAAATGAACTATGTACAAATGCATAGTAGGAAGTTTGATTTATATGACTATTACCAGGCCATATTTGAGCTATGCTATTGGGTTGGTAAGTCAGTTTATGCAGGCTCCAGTAAATCACTTGCAAATCACCATATGCACTTGTGTCAGTACACTAGCCAATACAAAATTGAATATTTTATTTTAAGTTTCACAATGCACCTTTTTCTCTTTGGGGAAAATCGACTACTATGGTACGTTTCACATCTGTATACCTGCAAAATAGTGGATGATGTGCTACCCAATGAAAGGGCGTGCTAATGGTGGTTGGTACGTTTCACATTTGTCCACCCTTGCAAAATAAAAAATTTGACGTGTCATCCTAGTCACGGACAGGTGCATAAATTTTTTCAGGTGGCCTCCGTGTGGCACCCAAGAGGATGTTCGAGTATAGCTATCCAATCAGAGCATGCACCAGGATAGATGGGAGGGACCTTCCACCCGTGCAACAAAGCATGCAAGGAAGTGTCTATCATCTTCAAGGCAATATGGTCTCTCTATTACGCATCCTTTGAAGTCCATTCAAAATGTATGCGAGTATAATGGTGATGTGAATGCTATGAATACAAGATCTCTAACATCGTTACGAAGAGAAGTCCATCCAGACAATGATGGAGTGGTAATAGAGGGTAGGGGTGCATCCTCTGAAACTCTCATTCAGAGGATTGCTCATATTGAGAATAATGTAAATGACACGAACCAGTATTTACGACAACTTTTAGGATGGGGGGTGGAGACGGCTCAATAGTATGTGATAGAGATGTAGGTTGCAAGTTGACAAGCTAAAAAAGCAAGTTGATATGTTGTGCATCGAGGTGTCAACATTCAAAATCGGCTTGAAGAGGCTAACAGCCTTGATGACAAGGATGAGCCATAAGTTGGAGCACGTTACAGCTCATGAATATTGAGATGGTTTTGGGACTTATATATCATTTTTTGTAAAGGATCGTAAAGTTCTTCTATGTTATTTGCATACTGGGGTCAATCTTAAGTTATTTAGTAGGATAGGCTTTTGTGCCTACCACACAAAACTTATGTATTTATTTTTCAATTGCAATAATAAATTTCTTAAGCTTTCTTTTCTTTATTTGATACATGTGGGCAATGTAAGTCAAATTAATGTAAAATTTTAATAATTATGGATTGTACATGTAAATAGAAATACTTGGATATCGGTGAGTTACAATTGATGGAGTATTGTTATATCTGAGTGAGACACTTATTTAAAGTGTTTTAGAGTCTCTCTCTCTCTCTCTCTCTCTCTCTCTCTCTCTCTCTCTCACTTCCCAGTTTTTGTATTTTACTTGCATATATGTTACAAGAAGGCATCACCCTCCTCTTGAGGTTGCGTCTAAGTCCATTTTATATGCTCACACTCTTCTCAAATAATGTAGAAGGAGCATGCAATGTATGCAATTTGATGCATACTATGTTTTCTCTCATTATCTTTTGGAGGATGCCCCATTTACAAGGCCGTAACTCAAATCTTTGTAACATAGTACTCTATGAGTAGAGGTCTTACTTATGCAATTGCTTATGTCATGGAAGGTACGGAAGAAAGTTCAATGAGTGAAATATATGAATATAAGTGAGTAACCTTGAATGATCCTAGGGCCTTCAGATGCATTTATTTAATGTGCTCTCTTTTTGAGTACATCTTTAATTATGATATTAGCATAAATCATGCATGTAGATACATATACACACAAACCTTACCTACATATATAGCTCATGTGCATGTAGTCACACCCTTACACTTTTCATCTTAGTCCCCAATCTTTGTATTTTACTAGAATACATGTTACAAGAATATCTCACCATATTCTTTAGGTTGCATCTACATACATGGCATTGACTCTTTCCATAAATATGTTTGCATGAATTTACACATATATGCATGAAATTATGCACTGATGTGCATGCACTCACACTCACATAGCATTTACACCTACATATGTTTCATGGATGCAACAAGCCATGGATGCAAATCTTAAGCAAAAAGTTGAAAGCTTCATGCTATGAAATTACAATAGGAAGTTATAGGTTCGTTTTGCCTTTTTCATTGTCAAGCATTCCATTTAGCATGCATGAATATTCCTATTAGTTGACTCCATTTGGCATGCATCATTACTTATATGTGAGAGACACTTATTTAAAGTGTGTTAGAGTCTCTCTCTCTCTCTCTCTCTCTCTCTCTCTCTCTCTCTCTCTCTCTCTCTCTCTCTCTCTCTCTCTCTCTCTCTCTCTCTCTCACACACACACACACACACACACACACACAGAGTTAGCCAAAAAAGAAATCAGGACAAGAGGCTAGAACTAAGCATGGCGACGCTCAAGGGCCATAGAGGAAAGGAGAACGTGAGGGCGAAACGTTAACATGGGAGGAGAAATGGGATTAGAAGGGGAGGGAATGAAGAGGGAAACTATGGCACAAGGGGAAAGGGAGAGGGGGAAGAGAAGCATGTACATGATGGGAGGAGGAATGTAAAGATGGATACATTAAGGGAAGAGGGCCATGCTTTATTTGAAAGGAAGGGAAGGGGGAAATCAAAGTACTAGCTAGGTGGCTTTATAAGAATGAGCATGTTTCATCAAGGAAGGGAAGGGGGAAGTCAAAGTACTAGCTAGGTGGCTTTACAAAGAATAAGCGTGTCTCATCAAGGAATAGCCCCCTCATTTTATAGCCAAGAGAGAGGGTCTCTCTCAATAAATGCATCCTCCCACATGCATGGTGTGTGTGGAAGAGTCTCCCATGTGGGCTAGGCGGTTACGCACTCTCAATTGTGTGCGACAACCCTTTGCCTAATCAAGCACCATATCTCAAGTCTATAATACTCCCTTGGTCTCTTCCCAATTTTATAATACATTCAAACATCTAGGAGGACAAGTGGAGGGTTGGCACAAGGAATCTTGCCACCTCATACTACTTTCCTCATTATTTAACTTGCATTCTTGGACCTTCTATACCTTCCCCACATGCGCCTATCCTATATCGAGGGAATAACCCAATATAATATCCATCTCCACCTATTTCATATTACTTCTCCCATGGACTTTAGGCCATATCTCACTAAATGCAGGCATGGGACTACCTAGAGGTGGAGGGGTGGCACATGGGGGAACCATGCCACCTTAACATTTTATAATATTACTACCATGGATTATGTACAACACACCTTATGAGTCCTCTTACGTGGAAGGGTGGCACATGGTCATGCCTTGCCACCTCAACCCTGGGCCCTATGCACACCATATTTTATTATACTATTGCCACACATACAAGCACACACACATATTTATGCCTTTTTCATTGGTCAAATTTATCCATAACAGTTCCCCCCCAGGCAAGGAATGCACAGCATTTCATGCTAGGGAAAAAAACACAAGGAAAAGCTTGAGATCCCTTTTGTTTAACACCTTCCTCTCATGTGGTTTCTAGAAATGATCTTGGACCTCAACAGATCCAAGAGTCTGTGTTCATTTACCATTATACTTTCCTCGATCAAAAACAATATGTGGTGTCATTGCTATCTCCTCACGCCCTGGATCAAATACAAACCAGTTACTACTCAAAAGGGCCACAAAACCCGGATGCTGCATCAAAGCACATAGGAGCGGGTCACTCCCCCCAGTTTGGGATGGAAGGACCTCCAAAACATACTCCCCCAGATATGGAGGGAAATCTATCATTTGATAGAAAACATCATCCCACATTGACTCTTGCAAGAATAGTTTGGAGCTCCTTTCCAAATCAATCATGGGATCATACCTTGTGAAATCATCAAGAGATACCATCAAGACCTTTTCAACATGCATCACATCCATCAAATTCTTGGCCTCAACTTCATCCTTATTGCTCAACACTTCATCTAACACCATGACTTTCTCATCAATAAGCTCAGCCCATAGTTGGTTGCATTGTTCTTCAATATCCATCAAAGTGTCTTTTGAGCACATTTCAAACATCTCTACCATGCTATCACCACATATAATCACATCAGGTTCCAAGAGACTCACAACATCAAGGGGAGAAGAAGGGGTGAGGATTTCACCGTTGTTGGCCCCTACTGTCAAGACTTCGAGCTCATTGATGCTTTCATCATCGAATAGTCCATCAAGACCCTCGAATTCTTTATCATAAGAAAAATCCAAAGGAGGAGAAAGAGAACTTGAAGGATTCAATGCAATTTGGTAGGGTATGTGAAGTCCATATGGCTCATTATCATCTGTGGATTCACTACACCTTTCAGAGGGAATTGATTCACTATCATTGCCACATCCAATCTCATCATTATCTGACCCCCTAGTAACTGATCTGGAAGTCTCCATGAGATGCACTTGAGGAACATTTGGACACCCTGAGTGGTAGTGCCCCTTTTGATTGCAATCGTGACACACCAATTGGGACTTATCATGTGGAGGAGGAGTAGCCTTACTTTTTAATTCCATCAATTCAATGCGGGGCTTATCAATAATATTCACAATATCAGAAGTTGGAGGTACACCAATAGTGGTAGGGGATACATATTGCAGAGGAGGGGGAGAAGATGGGGGAGGAAGAGGTTTTGCTAAGATGGATCCACCATGAAACACCTTGACTGTTGTTGCAAAAGGGAAAGGAGGAATGATGACTAAATCACTAGACATTCTATCAAACTTCACTGCAATTGCATTTGCATGCTCCACGGTCTTTGGGTCCTTCAACTTTCAACTTGAGATGAAACTCATCAACTAAACCAGACACCATATGGCTCAACACATACTGAGTCATTCCGGCAACAAACCCCTCATTATCTGGATGCATAGCTACTAGGCAATCCAAGAGCCCAACCGCTCAATCCACATATCGACGCGCTGTCTCTCCTTCTTCTTGCCTCAACCTTGCTATCATCAGATAAACATTCTCGGGCTCCTCTTCTTTACCGAAATACTCGACCAGTGCTACAATCAAATAGGGCCAACTTTCTTGAACTTCATCAGTCTCTGCCTCTCGTACCACACCTTGGCAAAATCATCTAAGAATGTGGGAAGAACCAACAACCATCTATCTTCAGTAAGAAAGTTGAGAGAAACACAACAGTGCTTAAAGGCCACAAGATACTCATGTTGGATTTTCTTCAACCCGACCACAGAACACGAGAATGTCTACCATGCTTGGAAAATGGAAAAGAGAGAGGCAAAATGAGGCTTATCTATTGGCAAACAATGGAAAGGGAAGCTTGAACTAAAAATCAGGTGAAGATACATACACAAAGCACACATAGGCGGGGTAGGGTGTGACTGGTGTATTATGAAATACTACACGGGAAGAATTCTTAGCATAGAATAGCTCATAGACAATCTTAAAAGGACCGACCCTCATAATATTGCATCCATCTTTACAAGCGAGGGTTAGAGACGTGGTGCTGCATGAGGTTGTTCATCAAGGCAAACAAGAATGCCATGACAAATGTCAATAGTTGGAGAGCTTGCACATCACCTTCAGCTTCTTCCAGTTCTTGTAGTCGCCATGCGATTTCTTCAAGGGGTGTGCGGTCTGGCATCCTTCTTTTGAGCAATGTCCTTGAGGACCTTTCTGATGATCTTCCGAAGTCGGTAAACTCGTATCAAATATGCCCAACACTTAGTTTCATGATGACCACAACCTTTGCATTCCTTACAAATGATCACCCTCATTCGTGGCTTGCGGCTTTGTTGGGGCAGTGCTTCCACTCACTTCATGCGTGATTGAAGTACAAGCTTCACATGCCAAGAAATCAGTAACTAAATTTTGAGCTCAAGGGATAGGCTGAATTTTTACCTCTTCAAATTGTTGGCACAGTGCCAATGCTTGTTGATGTCGTGGAACCAAGCCTTTGCTCCGCACCTTCCACCTTCCACTAACTTATTCACACACTAGTTGAGAATCTCCTTGCACCTCAAGTTGCTTGACATCATGTTCTTGTGCCTTTTGTAGCCCAAAAATGAGTGCCAAGTACTCAGCTTGGTTGCAAGTACTTGCAGGTGTAGACTTACTATAACAATACTCCTCACCACCTGGTGAAGTGAGCTTAACACCCACGCTAGCAGCCTTGGTCGAAGGTTTGTAAGCTCCATCAAATTGAAGGATCCAAGATGTCATCACACCAAGACTAAAATTCGAACATCCCAAGTTTCTCGGTAGTCCAAGATAGGTAGAAGGAGAGGGTGGGGAGAATTCAATACTTGAGCCAAACGTTCAGCACCAAATAAACTTGCAATCCTTTGTTGATAGTTTATCTTAAGACCAAAAAGAATTACAACTTGAAGCGCAAAATGAGGCACAAAAGGTTGATTAGGTACAAATGGATTCCTTGGTCAAAACATTACCAACCATAGCCGAGGCCTAGAAACCTTTGTAGTGAGATTGAGAATAAACCATTCAAGATGAGCTTATCCATAGGAATTAATAGGCAGATGTGCCAAATCTCCCCCCAAGCTTGGGGAGCATCCCACCCTTCAAAGAAGGAAACCCTTTAAATTACCTTTGAAGCAACAAGTAGCTCGACCACTGCACAATGAGTAGAATTAAAATCAAAGTTCTCCCAGCATATCACTAGTTCTTCACCTTGAATCAACCATGGTGTATCATTCCACCCATCATCTCCTTGAACAATGCACTGGACAATCAGCCGTTGAAGGTCGACATGAAGATCAAGAAAGAGATCTTGCCAATTGGTAGCCGTAATGAGCGGAGGACCAGGCACCAAATCCTTAAACTCATCGAGAAGTGACATAAATATCCACCCTCCTCATGTGGCGTGTGTCCGTGAAGTGAACTTGGAAAAGTTCTGAATTGGCGATCTAGTAGGAGATGTGAATAGAGCACATAAAATGAAATATTGTTGCTTTTTACAACATGAGTAAACTCCCCACGGTTAGAGAGTTATAGTTCCCGAGATTTCAATATATAAGCAAAAATCATTGCATTTTCATCACTTCCTACTTGTTGGCCCAATGATAAGTCTCCCTTTTGTGAAGGGAGAGGTCTTGGGTTCAAATCCAACTCTTTAATGAAAAGAGAGGAGAGGAGAGGAGAGGAGAAGGAGAAGACAAAGAGAAGGAAGAGAAGGAGAAGAAGAAGAAGAGAAGAGAGAGGGGGGGTGGGGGATCTGTTACAGTATTGCAGAAGCCCAGAAAAATTATCCGCGACCAGAAGACGCAGGAGCCTAGAAAACCGTCGTGATCTGTCCGCGATGTGCATGGGTGTACACAGTCGACACGCGAATGCACACGCAAAAGTTCAGAGGGAGCACAAATATTGCAGTTCTGCAGATGCGACCGGTACGACCAGAAGATTCCCTAGCCAGAATACACATAGGAACCACATGAAGACTGAAAGTGCAGAAGCAGGGAGGTTTTGTAGCCATAGAGACAAGGAAGGCACACAGTTTGGAGGTGCAAAAGTAGAGAACTGTGCACGGAAAAGGCCTCAGAGCCGCACCCAATCGTAGGAGTAATAGATTTTACACCAAGTCTAGCCATGGAGATTTCGATCCCAGCATCCACACCATTTCTGTTAGCCGGAAAAGAAATCAGGACAAGAGGCTAGACACTAAGCATGGTGATGCTCAAGGGCCATAGAGGAAAGGAGAACGTGAGGGCAAAACGTTATCATGGGAGGGGAAATGGGATTAGAAGGGGAGGGAATGAAGAGGGAGACTATGGCATAAGGGGAAAGGGAGAGGGGGAAGAGAAGCATGTACATGATGGGAGGAGGAATGTAAAGATGGAGACATCAAGGGAAGAGGGCCATGCTTTATTTGAAAGGAAGGGAAGGGGGAAGTCAAAGTACTAGCTAGGTGGCTTTACAAAGAATAAGCGTGTCTCATCAAGGAATAGCCCCCTCATTTTATAGCCAAGAGAGAGGGTCTCTCCCAATAAATGCATCCTCCCACATGCTTGGTGTGTGTGGAAGAGTCTCCCATGTGGGCTAGGCGATTACGCACTCTCAATTGTGTGTGACAACCCTTTGCCTCATTTTTCCACATAAATCAAGCCCCATATCTCAAGTCTATAATACTCCCTTGGTCTCTTCCCAATTTTATGATACGTTCAAATATCTAGGAGGACAAGTGGAGGGTTGGCACAAGGAATCTTGCCACCTCATCCTACTTTCCTCATTATTTAACTTGCACTCTTGGACCTTCTATACCTCCCCCACATGGGCCTATACTATATGGAGGGAATAACCCAATATAATATCCATCTCCACCTATTTTATATTACTTCTCCCATGGACTTTAGGCCATATCTCACTAAATGTAGGCATGGGACCGCCTAGGTGGAGGGGTGGCACATGGGGGAGCCATGCCACCTTAACATTTTATAATATTACTACCATGGATTATGTACAACACACCTTATGGGTCCTCTTATGTGGAAGGGTGGCACATGGTCATGCCCTACCACCTCAACCCTGGGCCCTATGCACACCATATTTTATTATACTATTGCCACACATACAAGCTCACACACATATTTATGCCTTTTTCATTTGTCAAATTTATCCATAACAACACGCGTCCCAATATTTGTATTTTACTTGCATATATGTTACAAAAAGGTGTGACCCTCCTCTTTAGGCTGCATCTAAGTCCATTTTATGTGCTCACAATCTTCTCAAATAATGTAGAAGGAGCATGCAATGTATGCATTTGATGCATACTATAGTCGTTTTCTCTGGTTATCTTTTGGAGGATGCCCCATTCATAAGGCCGTAACCCATATCTTTGTAACATAATACTCTATGAGTAGAGGTCTTACTTATGCAATTGCTTATGTCATGGAAGGTAAGGAAGAAAGTTCAATGAGTGAAATATATGAATATAAGTGAGTAACCTTGAATGATCCTAGGTCCTTCGAATACATTTATTTAATGCGCTCTCTTTTTGAGTACATATTTAATTATGATATTAGTGTATGTCATGCATGTAGATACATACATACACACAACTTATCTACATATATCATCCATGTACATGTAGTCACACCCTTACGCTATTCATCTTAATTGCCAATGTTTGTATTTTACTAGAATACATGTTACAAGAATGTCTCACCATATTCTTTATGTTGCATTTACATAAATGGCATTGAGTCTCATGCATATGTTTGCATGAATTTTCACATATACACATGAATTTGTGGACTCATGTGCATGCACTCACACCCACAAAGCATTTACACCCACATATGTTTCATGGATGCAACAAGCCATGGATGCAAAACTTAAGCAAAAAGGTGAAAGATACACACTACAAAATTACAATAGGAAGTTATAGGTTCTTTTTGCATTTATCATTGTTAAGCATTCCATTTAGCATGCATGAATATTTCTAATAGTTGACTCCATTAGGCACGCATCATTACTTATATGTGAGTGAGACACTTATTTAAAGTGTGTTAGAGTCTCTCTCTCTCTCTCTCTCTCTCTCTCTCTCTCTCTCTCTCTCTCTCTCTCTCTCTCTCTCTCTCTCTCTCGCTCGCTCGCTCGCTCGCTCGCTCACTCTCTCTCTCTCTCTCTCTCTTTCTCTCACTTCCCAATATTTGTATTTTACTTGCATATATGTTACAAGAAGGTGTCACCCTCCTTTTAGGTTGCATCTAAGTCCATTTTACGTGCTCACAATCTTCTCAAATAATGTAGAAGGAGCAAGCAACGTATGCAATTTGATGCATACTATGTTTTCTTTGGTTATCTTTTGGAGGATGCCCCGTAAATTACAAGGTTGTAACCCAAATCTTTGTAATATAATACTATATGAATATAAGTGAGTAACCTTGAATGATCCTAGGTCCTTCAAATACATTTATTTAATGCGCTCTCTTTTTTAGTACATATTTAATTATGATATTAGTGTATGTCATGCATGTAGATACACACACACACACAACTTACCTATATATATAGCTCATGTGCATGTAGTCACACCCTTATGATGTTCATCTTAGTTCCCAATCTTGGTATTTAACTAGAATACATGTTACAAGAATGTCTCACCATATTATTTAGGTTGCATCTACATGCGTGGCATTGATTCTTTCCATACATATGTTTGCATCAATTTACACATATATGCATGCAAATATGCACTCATGTGCATGCACTCACACCCACAAAGCAATTGCACCTACATATGTTTCATGAATGCAACAAGCCATGGATGCAAATCTTAAGCGCAAATGTGAAAGCATCATTACTTATATGTGAGTGAGACGATTATTTAAAGTGTGTTACAGTCTCTCTCTCTCTCTTTGTCTCTCTCTCTCTCTCTCTCTCTCTCTCTCTCTCTCTCTCTCTCTCTCTCTCTCTCACTTCCCAGTTTTTGTATTTTACTTGCATATATGTTACAAGAAGGTGTCACCCTTCTCTTTAGGTTGCATCTAAGTCCATTTTATGTGCTCTTAATCTTCTCAAATAATGTAGAAGGAGCATGCAATGTATGCAATTTGATGCATACTATGGTTTCTCTAGTTATCTTTCGGAGGATGCCCCATTTATAAGGCCGTAACCCATATCTTTGTAACATGATACTCTTTGAGTAGAGGTCTAACTTATGCAATTGCTTATGTCATGGAAGGTAAGGAAGAAAGTTCGATGAGTGAAATATATGAAAATAAGTGAGTAACCTTCAATGATCCTAGGTCCTTATGATACATTTATTTAATGCGCTCTCTTTTCAAGTACATATTTAATTATGATATTAGCGTATGTCATTCATGTAGATAAATATATCGCTCATGTGCATGTATTCACACCCTTACGTTGTTCATCTTAGTTCCCAATCTTTGTAATTTACTAGAATACATGTTACAAGAATGTCTCACCATATTATTTAGGTTGCATCTACATACATGGGATTGAGTCTTTCCATACATATGTTTGCATGAATTTACACCTATATGCATGCAATTATGCGCTCATGTGCATGCACTCACACCCACAAAGCATTTACACCTACATATGTTTCATGGATGTAACAAGCTATGGATGCAAATCTTAAGCAAATGGGTGAAAGCTTCATGCTACAAAATTACAATAGGAAGTTATAGATCCTTTTTTACATTTTTCGTTGTCAAGAATTTGATTTAGCATGCATGAATATTTCTATTATAGTTGACTCCATTCGGCATGCATCATTACCTCTGCCAAATTAGTCCATGTACACTCCATTTATTTGATTGACAATTTAATCCCTTGCCTTATATGCCATCAATCGCAAACCCTTTATGTGTATGTGTGTGTGTGTATATATATATATATATATAGAGAGAGAGAGAGAGAGAGAATAAGATATATATGGTTGTGTTTGTAAACGGATAATGGCAAAAGAAACAAGTTGTCATAGGAGAAAATTATGGGATTCAACATGCACGGCATGTCGTAGTATTGCCAGACAGAGAACAATGTTGAAAAAACAAGGTTTTAGACACATGGGGCCAATTGTAGAGATTGTTCATTGTAGACAACATAATCAAATGCAGGGACATAATGATGTACACTAGAATGTAGATAATTTAACGTGTCTTGATAAGAGAATTTTATTGCATTCAACACGTAAGGCACATCGCAATGTTGCTACATAGAGAACAATGCTCAAAAGACAAGGTACGAGTACAGCTATGGAATGTATGAGTACAGAGTTTGCTGATAGTCTTAGAGAAGGGAATGTTTTTTCTACTGCAATTAGAAGTGTGAGAGTGCAAGCATGGATTCTCACTTTCTAGAGTGAGCATAATCTACTTTTTGCCCTGATGGTGCACCGAATGTGCAGCATTGTGTTGTTGGTGGGGGAAGAAATACAATAGACACTCCAGTAGTAGGTACAACAATTCAATTGGATGTAGCTAGAGATTATGGCATTCAAGGGCATGAGAGCATGTTGTTGGCAGCAATATGAATGCAGGTTTAGGTTCCAAGGGGATCCTATTTATCCTGCATCGATTTCCATGAAGGGATGACATAGGGCACCCATCTTTGTATCCATTGGTTTGCAATCGTCCTGTTGTTCATTCAGTTAAAAGTATGGATTGCATATGCAATTTCTATCATGCTCAATTGTGGAAGCAAGAGACCAAAAATATGCATCAGGTTGTTGGAAAGCATTGTTGTAAAGTTGGCCGTGTGTCATTGTTGCAAAGTTGTAAAGTTGGCCGTGTGTCATTGTTGCCATCGGAAGATCCACCAAATATTTTAAAAGTTCTACTTCATGGAAGTGACGCTAGAAGCGGATCATTTAAGGATAATATAAGAGCCTATAATAATGTCATGGCGTTTGCCTCATTGGGAGGCCAAGTTGATCATATGTTTTCTGGGAATAGGGGATACATAATTTTTGGATTCATGGCACCGTGTACCATCGTGTCGGGAGTTTGCTACCTGATGAGTCTAGACAAGAGCTTCCACAATTTGCACAATTATATGTCCATGATACAGATCATGAGTTGCAAAACCGTTTGGATGGGATGCCTGGTTTGAATCCTGGCATTTTGGAATTGTTGCAAAGTATGATACATGAATGAAATCCATATGCTAGTGTACTGGTTGCTATGGGGGAAGTAGTGAAAAGAAATCCACATGTAAACTTGAAGATGGTAATTTGTGAGAGCCGATCAACCTCAAGACAGTACTTGGTCCCAATAGCTAGCAAGGTTGCCGCTATCATGCTAGGAGAAGGGGCTGACTCTGATGGGAATCAAGACATCTAGTTTTTAAGATGCAATGGATTGATAACCAGAATATCAAATTTGCATAGATCATACATGTCACTCATGTATGTTCTTCTATTTCCTGAGGGGAGGATGGGTGGCATTTAGATATCCCTTATAGAGAAATTCCTACTCATGTATCATTACATGATGTACAAAGGAAAATTAATTTGTGTGACACAGAGACAGTATTATGCATATCGTTTGCAGGTAAGGCCTGATACAATTGCGTTCCTTCTAAGAGGGGGGAGATTATTGCAACAATATATTGTTAATGCATATAGTAGCATGGAAGAGTCCATATTAGTGTGGATACGCAACAATCAATCTTCTTTACGTGCAGAACTTTATCAAGGACTGATAGACATGGTAAACGCACAGCTGATGCAGTGCATAATGTACCGGGCAATGCTGTCGGGCATAGAGTTATGTTGCCATCCTCTTTTATAGGAGGACTACGGTATATGTGCTAGTTATACCAAGATGCAATGGAAATTGTGAGAAAAAAGGGTAAACTTGATTTGTTTATTACATTCACTTGCAACCCAAAATCATCAAAAATATCTAAAGGATTGTTGCCAGGTCAAAGAGCACAAGATCGCTCAGATTTGACAACCGATGTATTTTATAAAAAACACAAGAGTATGATGCAATCAATTATAAAGGATGATTTGTTTGGAAAAGTTGCTGGGCATGTATGTGTGATTGATTTTTAGAAGAGAGGTCTTCCACACTCACACATACTATTGATTTTGGAAGGTGCATTCAAACCTACTTAGGTTGGTCACTATGATCAATTGGTATGTGCAGAAGTGCCAGATAAAACACTTTTCCCTGCGTTGCATGAGATTATTGCACAATGCAATGTTCATGGCCCATGCGGTGCACTTAATGTCTTTGTTGCTTGCATGTTTGATGTCAAATGCAATCATCACTATCTGCGTCCCTTCTCTCAGTCTACTATGGTGGGTAACGATGGTTGCCCTATCTACATGCATCAAGATGATGGTAGAAAGATACAGGTGAAAGAGTGTATAATGGATAATCACTAGATTCTGCCATTCAATCCTTTCCTCTCTATGAATTACAAGGCACATATCAATGTTGAAATTTGTTCCACAATTATTGCAGTCAAGTATTTATATGAATATGTTATAAAGGTCATGACAGAGCAACTGCATGATGCAAATAAACTGTGTGGAAGGACAAGGACAACTACACAAGCCAGTCGATTGTGGCATTGATGAGATCAACAATTACCTAGATGCACGTTATGTCTCTGCATCAAAAGCATGCTAGTGCATTTATGAGTATAATATGCATGATGAAGAGCTAGATGTACAAAAGTTGTAGGTCCATGTTCTAATGTTGAATAATGTGCTATTCAGAGATGATGATGATTTGCACAATGTGGTGGATAGGGAACAGAACAGAAAGATCATCCTCATGAAATGGTTCACTTACAACCGATTGCAACATGATGCAGATAATTTACCTTACGGTGACTTTCCATGCGAGATGGTTTGGAACAAATCCAATAAAAAGTGGTCTAGAAGAAGGCAGGGCAATAGCATTGGTCAGATGTATAACATTTCTCCATCTACTGGTGAATTATATTTCATGCATATGCTACTTAACGTTTGCAAGGGTTGTAAGTGTTTTGATGACTTGTGCGCTTTTGATGGGGGCAATTTTACCCTACTTTCAAGGCAGCATGTGTAGCTAGAGGGTTGTTGGAAACTGATGAGGAATGGCTTATCTACATGCAAGAGGTCGTTTTACATCAAAATAGCACATAGTTGAGGCACCTTTTTGTTGTAAATTTGATTTTTTGTGAGCCAACATCTCCAAGAATTTTGTGGGAAAGATTCTCAGACAATCTATCGGATGATTTCTTCCATGGATTGGAATCAAGTATGGTTGGCTATCGTGGATTGGCATGGAAAGAGGCTCTATGGCACTTGGAGCACATTCTCCAACAACATGGGAGAAGGTTGGTAGAGTTTGATGGATTGCCTACCTTGGATAGATCATGTGTATTGGCAGCTACAGATGCTCTATTGCAAGAAGAAAGAATGTTTGATTTTGAGAGTGAGGCATGACTTGGTCAACGGATGGAAAGTACCTTAAATCATTAACGGACTACCTTCAATTAGATTCTAGCACTGGTCTATGCAAGTGTTGGTGCGGTGTTTTTTCTTGATTGTCCAGGAGGATCTAGAAAGAGTTTCCTATACAATTGTTTGCTTTCTCGGTTGCGTGGGGAGGGGCATGTCGCTTTGGCATGCACCTCTTCTGGGATTGCAACATTGTTACTAAGCAATGGATGCATAGAACACTCAGAGTTCAAGATACCACTAGATTTGGATGCCACCAACAGTTGCAATATAAAGGTTAACAGTTATCTTGCAGATGTTCTAAAGATAACAAAGTTGATAATATGGGACGAGGCACCCATGACTCATCGATTCGCATTTGAGGCACTGGAAAGGACGCTGCAAGATATCATGTCAAATGACCAATTGTTTGGTGGAAAGGTGGTGTTGTTAGGGGAGATTTTAGGCAGGTCCTGCCAGTTATTCCCAAGGCAAGGCAAGAAGACATTATCAATGCTACATTATGCCACTCAAGGATTTGGAGATGCATCAAGGTATTGAAGCTGATATAGAATATGCGCATTGTTCGGGAAGGTGATAATTCAATAAATCAAGAATTCATACAATGGGTGTTAGATATTGGAAATGGAACTAGCAGGTGTATAAAAGAAGACACTATTGGCAGTCCCATCAAAGATGCTTTTAAGGACAAACTCTATGGAAGGTCTGATTGAGTGGGTGTATACACGACTTGTAAGGGTTGTGGATTATGCACCATATTTTCAAGACCGCGGTATTCTCCCACCTCCAAACCTTAAAGCTAACGCAGTCAATGCTACACGAAGCTCATAGGACGAGACCTCTCCTACCTACAGAAGCAGCGACTACAGCTAAGGAGGCGGCCTAGTTTAGGCAATGCTCAGCGAGGAAAAGGAGTATCTAAGTGCATACTCAATAGAGAGCTCAAGTGGAGATTCTTTTTTGTATGCAGTAGAGTATCTTAACACGCTCAATCTTGATGGTGGATACCCACCTCATCAGCTAGTTTTGAAAGAAAATGCTTCCCTCATTTTGTTGCGCAATCTGAATCCTCAACAAGGATTATGCAATGGGACTCGACTGATATGCAAAGAGTTTCACACAAAGGTATTGGAAGTTAAGATTATCACTGGTACCAATGCTGGGGATAGGATGTTCATTCCAAGAGCAACTTTCATTCCCATTAACTTGAAACTTCCATTCGATATGAGAAGAAGGCAATTTCCTATTTGGCTAGCATTTGGCATGATGATAAACAAGGCATAGGGCCAGACAATGTCTATCCTAGGCTTATACTTGGCAACACCGGTGTTTAGTCACGGGCAATTATACATGGCTTTCTCATGTGTCCGATCATCAAATGCAATCAAAGTATTCCTTCCAGAGAGTGTGGATCGGGTTAGTGATGAGGATGCTGAAATGAGTTGTACCACAAATGTTGTATACAAAGAGGTTTTACAATTGGCATCCAGAAGAACCTAGCTCTTTGAAAGTGTTCTTTGAAAGCCTCTTCAGACTTTGTTGGGTGACAAATTTTCATAGTCTTTTTGTATCATTGTATTCTTTTAGGCAATCAAAGGTCTATCAATTGTAAGACTTTGAAGTGTGGATTAAAAATCAGTGATGACTATTTTTGTATAATTTTCATGAGCTCATTCCATATTCCATTCAAACAATGTCATCTCTGGAATTTTGACAATGTATGATTTTTGTGAGTTTTATGGGTTCACACATTGTTATTTTTTCTTCAAATTATGGATTATCAAATGTATTATAACTAATGTTCTTTTTAATTTGTGGCTTGGAGAAGCCTTTTAATTTCTTCTCTATATATAGGTTGACACATCTATTGTTACAATAATATGATATGTATTGTTATTGTAATATGATATGATAGGATGGCAACGTCATTTACATTCACCACCGAGATAGGTGCACGGGTAGCAGGTACATAATTGTGTAGTAGTCAGTTGTTGCTAAGTTGACTTATTTCATAGTATAGTCATTTACCTTTAGGAATATACAGATCCTGATGGTTGGAGAGCTAGGGTGCATGCCCAGCTATTGGTTGACATCTTGGAGTTGGAGAGCATTGTTGGGTAGATAATGTTAGATATCAATGCTCCACTCTCATGTAACTATGCGGGAACCAGTTAACTCTACTTGTAAGCCCTCCATATGAGGAGAAGGCATTTGACTAGCTCGGTTATCCGATAGGTCCTGATTTGGACACCAGATGGGGGCCATATGTGGCTTGATGGCTGGATAGCTTCAAATAGATTTGGCACACTGCCAACTAGGCTACATCCAAGTGTGGGAAGGCATCCCATGACTGACCGCACTGAGGGTAGATGGAGCATTTCCTGGGGCAGCCCACTCTTGGGCTGCAGGGCCCATTTGGAGCCCCAGATGATCCCGGATGGCGAACGGTTACCGTAGGTTAATTGCTCTATTCTGCGCCATGGTTCTAATGTGTGGTTGGTGGTCGAACCGACCTCCAATCAGTCGTTTTGGGCTGACTGGGTCGGTCTCCCAATTGGGTCTAACCGACTATGACTGGTGGCTATATAAGAGCAAGCCCGTGAAGCCCATATTCATCACTGGCTACATCAACCTTGATTCCTTAGCATCCAGCCTCCGTCCTCTTCTGTTTCCAACATGCCATTGAAGCTTCTCACATAGGAGCGCACGGCTGGGAGGTAGCACTGGATCTATTGTATTAGCTTTACAGTAATCAAATTTTTATTCTCCATACTATTCGCTTTTCTCTCTTGCATATGAGATCCTGTTATTTGTTGAGCACAGAGGTTGTATTGTTTTCTTACATGGTATTAGAGCTTGGGCTCTAGCAAGAAGATTTGGTAGTGTGTTTCTGTTTTGCGA
The DNA here is from genome assembly GCF_047967505.1 of Dipteris shenzhenensis. Taxonomy (NCBI): domain Eukaryota; kingdom Viridiplantae; phylum Streptophyta; class Polypodiopsida; order Gleicheniales; family Dipteridaceae; genus Dipteris; species Dipteris shenzhenensis. The sequence continues at coordinate 15,508,821 of NC_141625.1, forward strand.
GCAAATTGTGAGAGATGGCCCAGCCCACAAGACTGCGAAGCAGAAAGTTGGACAACACTAACTATCCACTCTGGAAGTTCAAGATGAAGACCATCCTAAGCACATACGAGCTTTGGGATACTGCTACTGGGGTGGATGTGAAGCCAGTTGCAAGACTGAATCCAGCCAATGCAGGACAATAGATAGTACCAACTACGGATCAAATTCTTGCGTGGACAAGAAGAAATGCAGATGCACTGTGTTCTATTGTCTGCAGTGTAAGTGATTCTGTCATGGTGTTAATTCAACATGTCACCACAGCGGAGGAGGCATGGACGGTCTTGAAAAATCAGTATGAGACCATGAATCAGACGCGGATTCAGAATCTAGAGACTCAACTCGCAAATGAGAAACTGTTTGAGACTAAAACGGCAGAGAAGCATTTTGGCTTTCAAAAAAAGTTTTGTTTCAATTTTTTTTAATTGACTAGGTAGATTAGGTAGTTTAGCATCCCCCCATCACAAAAAAACATGAACAAAAACTTCCAAATCTTCACAAATCATCAAAATCAGTCGACGACATTGTGTTTTCCTATCCTGCCTAGTCGATGCCATAGAGCTATCCCCTCGGCCAAATATCCTGCCGACCAGTGTGTTAGCCTTATCCTGTCGATCAAGCTACGTTGACCCAGTGCCATAGAGCTATCTCACCGATCTAACTTTTGACCATGGCCTCTAACCCGTTGCCCTGATTTAATGCATGTCAGAGTTACTATCCCGCCAACCTGACAACCGTTGACCCATGGCTTTAGAGCTATCCCACCGACTGTTACTATCCTGCTACTCCACCCGTCAGTGCGGTGAACTCACCCCCACACTCGTGGCCATAGTCATATCCCTCCAATCGTCACTCTTTTTTATCATGATGCCCCTCACTCTTTTTTATCATGCCACTCATCACGATATGCTTATTCCGTCAATCATTGCCATTTTGATCCCCATGCCCATCGTGATAACTATACCGCTGACTAGCATGTTAGTAAGATCTGCAAGTAAGGACAACGCCCAATGCCACTCTGACTGGCCATGTGCAACTGGGCCCAAGCCAATTGCTTGCATAGTACGAGAACCGCCAAATGCAAGAATTCATGAGCCGACAACTGCGACTCTAGTAAGCGATTCTTCAAAACAAGGGAAAACGGGTTTAGGAGGAGCCCACCCTCATCAAAGACCTCCCAAGTGGCGAAACAGTCACCATTGGCCTCCATCCTGGAGCTAAAGCCACACTAGCCACTCCTTCTATGCCCTATGTCTCGGTCTCCACAACAGCTGAGGAGACCACATCCTTCACCACCGACACCTCCTGCTCTCCATGGGCAAGCCTAGCAGAGGCTCTAGAATTTTGTAGCATGCCCCAATATAGGGCACTAGGTGGTTATAGCCATATGTTCGTCGAGCAACTATCGAGTGTGGACCTGATGGAACAACACCTATTTGAAGTCATGGCATAGCTTCCATAGGTCACACGCACAGTTTTATAGAGGAGGTAGGAACAAGCCTCACAGCTCTCTGCACAGCTAGTCTCCTTCAGGCATAGCTCTCTATGCACGACAACCACTCCATAATGGTTGTTGCCCAAGCCATGGGTCAAGCAACTGTAAACAAATCATAGCAGTACCATGCAAAAGGTGAAGAGCTCAAACTAGCCCTTACGAAGCTCAAAGATGACCTCGCCACAAGCAAATCCTTGGTCCAAACTCTCATGGACTAGGTCGACAAGGTGGAAGCTGGCCTGCAAACCACATTGGAGAACATTTTGGTGATTAGAGTATTCATGGTAATCTCTTCTATATCAATGGACAATGGACTTTTCCTACTGTGACATTGAGAACTAATGCATGCCAATGTCCACAACATCTACAGTTGAGTTGGTCTCAAACTATGGACACCAACAAAATTGTTGTCCGAGGCACATGCATAGTGTCCAAGTGTTGTTCTTATCCAAGGCATCCATTTCCATGGCATCCCTCCAATCTGAATTTTTTATAGCCTCCTCAAAACTTGAGGGCTAGACATGTTGCACTTTGCTAACCATGTATGCATAGTGCATCCTCATAAATCCATTGTAAGTCAATCTATCCATGAGGTGTCTCACTCTTTTTGATCTTCTTAAGGGATGTGTATTTGCCATTGACTTTATAGCATGTGGCTAAACACACTTTCAAGCATGCTTGATCTCTTGAGCCTTCACAAGTTGTACATCACTCTCTTCCACTTCAACTTTTTGCTCGACTTTATCCACATCCTTGCTCTCCCTCAATGAACCACTCCATGGGCTCACACTATCAACACTTTCCTCATGTTGTGATGGCCTTGCCATCACTTTACTTGAGGGTCCAGCTTGTTGTAATTTCATCTTTTCAACCTTTGGCATGTGCTCATCCTCTACAACAATTGATTTGGGCTGATACCATGCTTCAAGCTCAGTAAGTTCACATTGCGGCTTTCATATACTTGTCTAGTGATGATGGGATCATAGCATTTGTATCTCTTTCTCTCAATCCAGTATCCCAAAAATACACATTTGATAGCCCTTGGCTCCAATTTATTTTGTATATCACTTGGCACATGCACATAACAAACGCATCCAAACACTTTCAAATAAGCCAAGGTTGGCTTGTACCCATAAAGCTTTTCAAAAGGTGTCAACCCATGTATGGCATCTGTGGGTGTTCTATTCATGATATACATGGCCATATGCATTTCTTCACCCCAAAATCTCAATGGCATATTCATCTCATCCATCATAGCTCTAGCCATGTCACTAATCACCGTATTATTCCTTTTTGCAATGGGGTTTTGTTGAGGAGTGTATCTACAAGTGACCCATCTCTTACTACCTTGATCATGTAGAAACTCATCAAATTCATAGAATGTATATTCTCCACCATTATTGTATGAAAGCACTTGATACAACACCCAATATCCGTATCTATCATTATTTTGAATTGGCAAAACACTTGAAAGGAGTCACTTTTGGCTTTCAAAAAATAGACCCATGTCAACCGGCTGTAATCATGTATAAAACTGATGTAATATCTTGCTCCCCCAAGTGTTGTGTGATCCATTGGTTCCCCAAATATCTGAGTGAACTATTTCCAAAGGGTACTTGCTCATTCTTCCCTTCTTTGGAAATGGAAATGGAATATTTTTTGTTTGGCAAATTGGCATGTAGGGCATACATTGCTAAAATCTAAATGACCAAATATGGGTAGTCCTCTCACCAATTCTTTTGTTTACATTTCCTTCAAATGTCTATATTAGTTAATATGCCCACGTCTTTTGTGACAAAGCTGAGCCTTTTGATCTTGTTTGGGACCATTATTGGCATACATACCTTGCTATAAATAGGGCTTTACTGTACAAATGTGAACAATCTTCCCCTCTTTTGTCCTTTGGCAACAATCTTGCCCACAATGCCATTATGAAACTCCTCCACTACAAAGCATCCAAACTTGTTAAAGTGCACTTGATAATCTTAATCAGCCATTTGAACAATGGAAGCAAGATTTTTGGTGATTGTGGGCTCATATAAGACATATCCCAATGTGTTTTCCACACCAGATTTATCCCTCAAGGGAATATCACCAATATGAGTAATCTTGTGCATAGTATCATCTCCCGTAGAAACAAACTCCTCACCGGGCATCTCATCCTTGTTGCTAATAAACCACTCACCATGATGCATCATATGATTCATGGCTCCTGAATCTATCGAATCATCACTAAAAGAGGGCTCTTACATGCTCCTCATAGCATGCTCCATACTAAAGAGGTGAGTGCCATATCCATGCTCATATGCATGCTCTCTTCCACCAACATAATGATTGTATTATGGTCTTGCACCATGCCATCTACATGTGGCATTATGCTTGGCATTAAAATCTCTTTCAAAGTGCCATATTTTCCACAAAAGTGACAATTTCTAGCTTGTGGAGTATGAGTGGCTCTTCCTCTACCATGGGGTGTGGCTCTCCTCCTTCCTCTTGACGTGAAACGACATCCTCTTTGAGCAAACTCATTTCTGTCCATAGTGTTTTGAGGGGCATATGAGGCTCTTCCACGGCCTCATGGGGTCCACTTCGCCCTCTAAAATCACCTCTTACACCCCAATGATAGAATAAATTGTCTCCTCCACTACTTGTGGAGGCTTTGAACCTAAGGTTCACCTCTTTCTCATGCATAATGCAACCAACTCCTCAAAATTGGGCATATTTCCTCGCCAAAAATAGAAGTATCCAACGATTTGTCTTGAGGGCCTAAACCATTCAAGGTGAGTCATCTTTCACATTGCAATTTACGAAGGCTAAGTCTTTTGTAATTTGCCTTAGATCACAACCACATAGTCCGTGATGCTTCTATTTCCTCCCCACATTCCATGGAGGTGCTACTTGAGCTGAGTTTTCCTCGATTCTGTGCTTGTGTCATTCAATTTGTGAATGATATCTCAAGCTTCTTTAGGCATGCTAGCTTTCTTGATGTGAGGAATGAGTGTATTGGAAATGCATAAGGAAATCCAATGCAACACCTTTCTTGATTTCTCAACCCATGTTTTGTATTCTAATTTCAATCCATCCAAGGGTTCACATCCTAGGGAAACTCCAGGCATTCATCTTCACCTGCGATCAAGCCCCAAACACCATTCCCATGAGGAAGACTTCCATTCTATAAGACCAAGTGCTATAATTATCCTTTGTCAACTTTTCACCCACAATTTGGGTTACTTGAGTAGTCTCACCCATGCTTGATTAACAATATTTGCTTCCAAATGGAGCCTAGTAACCTTAAGACAATGATGCTTCTTTTATTTTTTTGAGCGCACTCACTTCAAGTGAGGTAAATGGCATCAAAAACTGTGAATTCACCCTCATTTCTAGTTCTCAGTGCTCACACTTGCTAAAATTTTAGGCTTTTAAGAACAAATTCAATCATGTACCAATGCACTTATGGCTTTTCCCACTTTCTTTAAATAAACATATTTTAGCATAAAACGGCCAGAAATTTCCTTCCAAATGTACTCTTGCAATGGCTTATCAAACTAAAATTTATCCCATGATTTGGGCATCATATACACATCCAATTTTGGGTATACACAACCTAATATGCATCCTCCAACTCAAATTTACTGGTGGAAGTTTACTTCATGTGTATAACCTATGCACAAAGGCATTTACGCTACACCAATTGGGCATATAGCTTTCGGTATCAACACTTTTATGCCCAAATATTCAATTTCTTGCAAACAAGTGCTACCCCAAATGGCAATTGCTTCCACTGTGATCCTCACGGGCACTATGCCTTTTTTTACAAAATGAAATAGTAGGCTAATGATTGAAAGAGAGAAATGAACACTTACTTGACAAATCTAGAATCTCTCTAGAATGGGCATCCATCTTTTCTAGTAGCCACAAATCCGCTTTCAAGTATCTAACACCCTTCCTTGACTTATATGAAAAGTAAGGTAGTTGTCATTGTACTCTTAAAAAAACTACAGCAACAACAACTTTGATTGGAAGAACATCCCATGTCTAAGGTCTTTTTACAACAAATCTTAAAATGTGTAAGTTTCTCCCAAGTGGCTTATTGTTGGCTCTTTCCCATGGCTTTTGTAGGAAGAGCAGGGTATTTTGAGTATGTAGGGTTCGAGGCTTTTTGTCCCCTATAGATATTTGGGTGTTGTTGTTGGTAGTATAAGTGTATCTTAGGACCTCGGGTTGTATCCCGGTGAGGGACGTAGGCTTAAGTGTGGTAAGAAAACATAGTGCATGCATGTGTGTGTGTGGGTCTCGGTGGTGACTCACATATCATGGGGATGTTGAAGAGATGCCGATGGAACCTCCACTCTAAACTACTCCTTATGAGAGCAATGCAAGGCACAAGCCATCCACAAGTGTCACTCAAGCGGCCTCCTGATTGTTGCGATGTGTTTCCACGCGAGAAAGAGGGAAGGGGGAGAGGGGAAAAGGGACTCGAGAGAAGGAGAAGGGAAGAGGGGAGTGAAGGGGGATGGAGTGGCATCTCAAGGGCACTAAAATGGAAACAAGAGAATACCTAAAGCACTCTCTTGGAAGAGAAGAGGGAGCTTTTATTAAAACTTGTGCAAACAACAATGAAGACTAAAGTCAACACTTTGGCCTTTTAGACATGTCACCTTTTGAAGGGAGGGCCAACTCTTTTCCTTTTAGCACTTTCCTTCTCTTTACAACCAATGGCTCTTGGTCCCATAGGGTGCTAAGGAATATTGCTATTCTTTCCATCTCTCGCTACTAGCGGAAATAGCACTTGTGTTAACCATATTAGAGCGCTTTGGACAAACCTAAACCTGAAATCAAGATGTGTTCTAATCGGTTCCCAAATAGTGCTTGTGTTAGCCTCATGCCTCCAAGGCTTAAGGGATTTGGGTCTCAAACTCCCTAAGCGCCCTCACACCTTAAGTCATTTGGGGTTCAAACCCCGTGAACAAGGCTTAAAACTTGGAGTGGTGAGGCTTAACTTCTATGAGACACTTAATAGCAGCTTGCACCAACTGGAACATATAACTTGTGCACATTGCTTGCACTCTTTTGACTCGGGGTATTTGAGGATCAAACTCCCTGAGTTTGTCCTGTACTCTTTCCATGGCTATTTTTGTTGATGTAGATCTGTAATGTGCATGTTGCCTGCAATCGTTGGCCTTCGGGTATCAACTAGAACCTACAATCTATGCACAATGCCTAAAAGCTTTGGCCTTGTGATATTTGGGGATCAAAGTGCCTGATCTTGTGCTGTACTCCTTCCATGTGCACATCGCCTACAATCATTGGCCTTTTGGTATTTGGATATCAAACTCCCTGAGCTTGTCCGTTGAAATAGATCCTAAAGCCTAATCAGCTCTAATCACTGATTACCCTATGTTCGGCAACTGCACTTTGTGGATGTTAACATGCCTGCCTTCCCATTGTTGATCCACCCTGCCATGCTGGAGGAGGTGTGTGGTGAGGATTGTCTATAGGAATGCATAGTTTTTTAGCTATCATGGAGTGACGCGAGTGAGGTACTAGCAATACTTCCAAAAATGGGTGGCGTGCTTATCCTCGTACATGCAGATGTGGTGTGTGTGGAGATTGTGGATGCGGAGGTAGAGGTGGAGGTCTTGAAATTGCATAGGACTAACATCGGGATTGAAAACAATCTGGTTGTTCAGATTGTGGGGGTGATCGTCGATGGGGTGAGATTGGGTAAAGAAGTAAGAGGAGGAGGCGGTTGAAGTGGATCACTGCAACAATAGTGGGATCTGGGACTCAACCGCCATACGTGTCGTTGAATGATTGGAGGCGGAAGAAAAATCCCTCATGAGTCACTTCTTTTGGGAAGTTGTACAACATATTCGGTCCTTCATCTAGAGTTCTCGAAATGGGCCCAAGTCCATCGTCGTTCCATGGGCATATATAGGGGGTGGATTCGGTGATCGACGTGGGCACTATGGTAGTATCGCCAAAATTTGTCTAGCTTCAATAAGGGGAGTCACCATCATGACTGTAGACTAGCATCTACATTGATCGTTGGGACTAGAGCATCGGGAGGCTATATCCCCCTCTTATGTGCTTTGGGTGCATGCATCACCAGTTGTCGAAGGGCTGTGTGATGAATTGTGTGAGGGGACACACCTCTAGGATTTTGTATAGATGGAGGTGGGAGCCCTTGAGTTGGCACTTCCAATGATGCATAAGCGCACTATCTGGCAGCTCCTCCTAAAATGATTATAGGTCGATTGGACATCTTTAAGGGGGGAAGCAAGAGGAGCTGGCGGAGCTTCGTCATCTGCAATGGTCATGGGCTCCGGCCTTGCTATGCCTATTGGCATTGTCACTTCAGCTACCTATACAAAACGGGCTACCTTAAGCAACATGTTGAAGGCTGCATCAGGAAGGTTGACTGGAGCTGTAGAGGAGATGGATGGAGAGGTCTTGCGTTGTGCTATGGTGGTGTTAGAGGCATTAGACTAATACTCGGGTAGTGTTGTTCGAGGGAGGGGAGGTTGGGTGGCTTGTTGGGCGGGATCCAAAGGATGTGGTGGTGGAATTTTGGTAGGAGAGGTGGTAGCATTAAAGAGGGAGATGGCTTCTTGGCCATCTTCCTCGTTGACTTCCTCAAGGTATGCTACATGAATTGTTTCAAAAATTCTCACCAAGGACTCAAATGAGTCTTGGAGAGCTTGTAGCACCCTATTGAAGAGGATTATTATGAAGAGGGGGTTGTAGGTGTGGACTGGAATGCTGCAACCTACCCTTGAGATTGGATTGCAGAGGCTCGGCCATAGGTCTGACAAAATATGAAGACGGGAGAGGAGAAGAGTGGAGATGAAAAGAGAGGGCATAGCCAGAGAGCACACCACAAATGACTAACTGTACACTAGATTTAGTTGAAAAAGCAGAATATATACAAACCCATTTAGGGTTAGGGTTAGGGGATCTAACCCTTTCCTTTATAGCACTCTATAAAGTTAGTGCTATGCACATATGATCACATGATGGTGCTATGCACATGTGATCACATGATGTTGAGCGTGAACTCTCAACACCTTCCCTCAAGATCAACATCATGAAGTAGGCCTTCCCTCAAGATGATGATTCTGGGGAATCAAAGAAGGACTAAGCATTACATTCCATCACACCCCTTCAATGGGAATGTCGTTCCTCTGCGTCAAACCAAGAGCTAGTCGGTGTTTCTCGAATAGCTTTTTACCAAGTGGTTTGGTAAAGATGTTTGCAACATTCTCTTTGCTATCACAATGCTACAGTTTGATGTCACCAAGTAACACTCTTTCTCTGATGAAGTGCCCTCTGGCATCAATGTGCTTTGTCCTAGAGTGATATATTGGATTCTTGGCCAATGCTTGAGCCGAGTCATTATCACAGTATATTGTTGTTGGCTTTGACTCATCAAAGTAATATGTTTCTAACAAAAATCTTCTGAGCCATATAGCCTCACATGCACCTGTAGTGAGTGCTCTATATTCTGCTTCAGTTGAAGATAGAGAAATAGTTGGCTGTTTGTTTGACAACCATGATATAGCACCTTGACTAATGAAAAATTCATAACCCTATGTCAATCTCTTGGTCTCATGATCTCTGACATAGTCACTGTCACAGTATCCCATGCAACCATGGATGACTTCCTCTGTATTCTATCCCAAACTATCTTGTACCTCTGATGTATCTCAAGACTCTTTTGGCTACATTCCAGTGAGACTATTTTGGATTTGCCATAAATTGTGCTAGTGAGCTTACTGCATAACAAATATCTGGCCGATCGATAGTCAGATATATAAGAGATTCGATGAGATACCTGTAGTACCTGTCATTGACAATAGGCTTTTCTGAATCTTTAGTAAGTTTCAAACTCTGTTCCATGGGAGTGGCTGCAATCTTGCAATCTGCCATATGAAACTTCTTCAGGAGATTGTCAGCATACTTGAGTTGACTCATGAATGTGCTCTCTGAATCTCTCTAAAACTCAATTCCAAGACAATAGTGCATAAGTCCAAGATCTTTCATGTCAAACTCTGCAAATAAGGTCTTGTTTCAATTTTTTGATGAAGCTATCCTTGCTTCCTATCACAATCAGATCATCTACGTACAAAAGTGCAATAGTAATGTCTTCCCCTTGAACTTTGTAGTAGAGTGTATGATCTGCATTGGATTTCATGTATCCCAGATTAGAAAATACTTGTCAATTCTGCTATACCAACTTCTGGGTGCTTGCTTTAATCCGTAGAGACTTTTCTTGAGATGGCAAAACTTATTCTCCTTTCCTAGTTCAACATAACCTGTTGGTTGTTGCATGTAGACTTCCTCATCTAGGTAACCATTGAGAAATGCATTCTTGACATCGAGTTGGTACACATTCCATCTACTGAGTATCGCTAGTGATATCAAGAACCATATGGAATCCATCTTTGCTAATGGAGCATAAGTCTCATCATTATCCTGACCATATTGTTGTGCAAATCCTTTTGCAACTAGTCTGGCTTTGTATCTTTGAATACTTCCATTTGGATTGTACTTCACTTTTGTATACCCATTTGTTTGCTATGGCCTTCTTTCCTGGTGGAAGGTCACATAATTCCCAAGTATTATTCTTATACAAAGCATCCATTTCTTCATTCATAGCAGTTCGCCATTCTGGCTTGTCTACTGCATCTTTGAAGTACACTGGCTCTTTTGTAGCCATGATGGTAGTCATAATAGCATAGTTGGTGGTTTCAACCTGAATTGCTTTGCCTTTCTGAGCATATGTCAATCTGGCTGGAGGTCTGCTTTCCCTAGTAGACCATTTGAGCTACTGTGGCTCTCTTGGGGTGTTGCTGGAAATTCTTGCTCTTCTTCATTAACCTATTCTGTAGATGACTGTGAAGTCGATGCTTCCATCTCCTGTATAGGTGAGGTTTTCCATTCTGATTACTCATCAAAGATTACATCTCTGGAGATAATGACCTTGCAGTTGATGGGATCATACAACTTGTATGTTTGCTTTCTTCACTGGAGCCAACCATGATGCATTTGCATGACTTTGCATCCAATTTCTTGTGAATGATCATCATGTATGTGGGCATATTCTATGTAACCAAATATGCAGAGATGTCCAATGTGTGGCTTATGTCCATTGAATGCTTAATAAGGAGTCATACCCTGAATCAATTGGGTAGGAAGCCAATTAAGCAAATAGTTTTCAGTGGCTATTGCTTCTGCCCAATACTGATTCAAAAGATGCTTTTCACTAAGCATTGCTATAGCACTTTTTGCTAAAGTCCCATTCTTCCTTTCAGCTCTTGCATTCTACTGAGGAGTATTTGCACAAGTGAATTGTCTTCAAATGTCGTAAGTTCTGCAAAAGTTCATGAATGCTGAAGACATGTATTCACCTCCTCTGTCAGATCTCATGACTTTGATCTTTCTGCCTATCTGGTTTTCTACCATGGCTTTGAATTCTTGAAATCTAGAAAAAACTTCAGATTCCTCTTTCAAAAAGTATACCCAACAATATCTGCTGTAGTTGTCGATGAAAGTCAAGTAGTAAAGTGAACCATTGATGTTGCAGGTCTGGGCATATAACCCCATACATATGTATGTATCAAATCGAGGATACCTCATGCCCGAGAGGTACTTCTAACAAAGTTGGTTGCCGAAGCAGCATGCTTCACAAACTTTTCCAAGAAACTATAGCTTCAGAATCCCAATTACCATATTCTGATTCCTGAGATCTAACAAGTACTTGAAATTAACATGACCATATCTCTTGTGCCATTTTGCAGATAGTGTCATGTGTTGTAGTTGAGCTGACATGGCATGCTTATCTTTGGTACTATAGCTAACATTCTGTATAAGCATCCTTCCTTAACACCCTTTGCTACTAGTAGCTAACATCTTCTGAATTTGTCTCTGATAGTGCATTCATCTCTGTCGAAGATGACTCGATCATTGTGTTCCATCATTTGGCCTACTGATAAGAGGTTCTTGCTGAGCATCAGAACATAGAGCACATCTTTCACCAATCCTTTCATACCAGTGAAATTGTTCATAGAGATAACACCTATCCCTTGAACTGGATTCAGTGTATTATCTTTCGTGTAGATGACATTCTTCTGACCTTCTAATGGTTTCATTTCTGTGAACCATTCCTAATGATTTGTCATGTGAGATGATGCAAAATGATCGATATACGAAGGATCCTATTCCGCTTGGTCGACTTGATAGCTGAAATCCTCTTTGGGATTGTGATTAGCGTCTAGGTACACTGTATTAGTTTGCTACATTTCCTCATTTGCAAGAAACATATTCCCATGTTCATTTGCAAATGTCTTTGACTAGAATGTCCACCATGATGATTTCCTCTACCGCAAAAATTCCCTCGATTGCTACTGAACTGACCTCCTTGGTCATATTACTTCTCGCAACAATCTCTTTCATAGTGTCCAAACTTGTGATAGTAGTTGCACTTAATGTTTAACACATTGGTGGATGCATTCCCTTGTCCGTAGAATCTCCCTCGATTGGAATGATTTCCTCTTTTGCTAATTCTGATGTTGCTGAGGATGATGCTGATGCTAATGCTAATTTTGTTGATGATGACCTTGTTGTTGCTAATTATTACCACTTCTCTGATATGATCTGCCTCTGCCTCTACCTTTGCCTCTGCCTCTACCTCTGCTTCTGTCTGAAGCTGTGAATGCTTGATCATTAGAATGACCTTTACGCACTTGGATGGTCTGATTCTTCACCAAGTAGGACTAACTGGAGCTCTTCCAGTGTTGGAATTTGCCATTGGATGGCAATACTCTGGACTAGATTCTCGTATTCCTCTCCTAGTCCATTCAAGATGACTTGAACCATTTTTGCAGGGTTCATAGTCTCTCCTGCTGCTGCAAGTTGATTGTTGTAGTCTTTTATTTGGAGTACATAAGCATGACCGGCTTTGCTACTGTTGCGAAAACTCTGGTTAATCTAGTTTCTCAGTGTGAGAATCTTGGAAGTGTTCTTGGACTTGTAGAGAGCTGTGAACATATCATCCCATGCTTCTTTCGATGTCTTGACTGTGTTGAGCTATCCTAGCATGACAACTTGCACATTCTTCTTGATCAGATGATAGGCATACTTGTCTTTCTTATCCCATTTTGCCTAAGATCGGGCAATGGCAAGATATGCTATAGGTGCAAAAATTGTTTGTGTAGTTGTAGATCCCATTGTAGATCCTATTGTTGGTGCTATGACAACAAGTGGAGTAGAGCTGGCTGGATCGTCCAATGGTCTAGGTGTAGATCCATTAACATACTCCCATTTGTCCTAAAGTACCAGAATGGTTTCCATTTGGTATTTCCATGTACTGACAACTTGGGGAAATTCAAAGCATCCCCTCTATGGTGATCTAGATCTATACCAACCATTGATCAAAGAAAGAACAGCAAATAATTCCTTTTCTTTTGTTCTTTTAAGTGCTGGGTTAGATGCATCAATGTAGAGGATGATGTGCATGTAGGAAGTCCTTTTGTCACCCAACGAGGCTCAAAAGTGAGTGTAACTTGCACCAAAATGTGCACGTGATGTGACGAGCGTGTAGAGCGAAAAAACAAGCGACTTTCCTTTTTGGAGCACCCTCAAATTCTTCCTGAATCAAGAGATACAGCTTGATCTAGGTGGAGGGGCAAAAGGAGTGCAAATGGTGCTCAATGATGATGTTGTTGAGATATCGAGCTCCACTCGTGATATGCCAAGGTGACCGTTGTGCATTTACGTCACCGACTTATTAGCTGTAGATGCAGTTGGTACATCGCCCATGAATAATAGCTGGATGATAGCTATCTTTATGTACTCTAGTTAGTGGCTCAGTTAGTATGCCACCTTAGTTAGCTAAGTTTCGTTTGAGACCCACATATAGGGTTCACCTATTCTTTTGTACTAAGAGAGTTTTTTTGGCTTTCACAACTAAGAAGAGGAAAATTGTTTTCAGCCTCCACCTTTGTGTATATTCCCCCATTGTGATGTGAGAAAGCTGCAAGTGAGACTCCTGCCTTCTCTCCCACTCTCTTCACATGGTATCAAAGCTTCATGGCAAGGATCTCAAGAAAGCAAACCAAGTTCGCAGTGTCCTAGTAAGAGGATCAGTGTTGCTTTCCTTTTTTTTTGAGTTTGGGAGCAAATCTCTGTAGGTAGCACAGCCGAAAAGTGCAGGAGTGCACTGTCTTAGATTGGGACACCCTTTGCACTGTGGCGAGAGGGTAATATATGCTATGGGAGAGGGCGAAGCCCTTGGTGAAATTATATTTTTGATTCGAGGCCATTTCAGGGCCCTGTTTTTGATGTGCAACCACTGTTCTATAGGTCAATGAAAAGTTATCACATAAATTACATCATATGCCTGTGTGTAGAGATATTGGGAGTGACATAATCATTCTTATTGCCTATTGATGCATAATCGTCACTAGGAAGTGACTGTGTGGTCAAATGCCACTCTCATCAGTTTTTCAGATTTGCCCTTGTGAGACAGAAGTTGTGTTTTTTTGCAGTGATAGAACATTTTGCAGTGTTCTGTAATGGCGTCTGATGCTCTTTCACAGATTGTCACTAAAAAGCTTGACAAGAACAATTTCTAAGCATGGAAGTTTAGAATGACGAATTTCCTTAAGGGAAAAGGCTATTGGGAGTTCATTACTGGAGCTGAACAAGAACCAGTTATCCCTAATGTTCCCAATCAACAAGAGTTGCAGGCATTTAAAGGCTGGCATGAGAGGGCCAAAAAAGTTATGTACTGGATGTCTATCAATATTTCAGATTCTATGATTGTGCATATTCAAGATGCAAGCATGTCAAAGGAGGTGTGGGATACTTTGACAAAAATGTATAGCACAAATACACTAGCCAGGAAAATGCAGCTCAAGCAGGAGTTGCATAATGTGCAGAGAGAAAATATGAGCATCAATGACTACCACATGAAGGTGAAGAAGATTGTAGATGCACTTGCTTCTATTGGGTCACTAGTGGAAGATGATGATTTAGTTTATGTGACCTTGAATGGTCTAGAAAGGATTATGCACAATTTCGGACATCCATTGCCGTCCGTGAGAATTTTTCTAATTTTGAGGAGTTGATTGCTCTTCTAATTTCTGAAGAGTAGAGAAATGGTGGTGTATCTTCTTCAGGAGGAACTTCAAAAGAAGTTGTCTTCTACTCAAATGCTAGAAGAGGTAGAGGTAGAGGTAGAGGTAGAGGTAGAGCAAGCCGATTTAGAGGCCGTGGCATAAATTAGAATATGTAGCAAATTCAAGAAAACCAATCCTATGGAGGAGGATGTGGTAACTTTAGAGGCAGCAGGAGCCAAAGAGGTCGTGGTGGATGGCAGAGAGGCCAAAATGCAAACAGCAATGTTAAATGCTACTACTGTCGTAAAATGGGTCATATGGTTAAAGACTTCTATAAAAAGCAGAATGACATTATGACTGGAAAATTGCAACAAGGCAATTATGCATCCTCTAGTAGACAGGGTGATGATAGAAATGAGCATCTGTTTATGGTGCAGCACATGACCAATTCTGTGCAAGTGGAGAAGAAAGAAATGATGTGTGGTATGTTGACTCAGGTGTGTCAAACCACATGACAGGTCATGCAGAATGGATGCAGGATGCAAGGAAAATGGAAAGACCAGGATTTGTGGATACTGGTGATGATATTGCACATCCTATTGTGTAGATTGGTAAAATTCGTTTGTCTATGTAGGATGGAAAAAAGAAATACCTGTCTTATGTATTTCATGTCCCGGATATCATCAAGAACCTGGTTTCTGTTGGTAAAATGGTTGAGCAAGGCTTGCACATCAGATTTAATCCTCATGGATGCTTTGTTGAGGATATGAAAAATAAAAGTCGCTTGATAGAAAAAGGGAAGAAGAAGGGTAGGATATCTACATTGGATGCAGACATGCCTGAATTGAGTGCAGCAATGTTTGCACATGGGACTGGTGTAGTTGTAGATATTGATATCTGGCATAAATGCATTGGTCATGTTAATGTACAACGACTTAAATTAATGCAAGCCCAAAATATTATTGCAAGATTGCCTAAGTTCAAGGTTGCAAAAATGCATAAGGTATGTGAAGCTTGTCAATTTGGAAAACAGGCAAGTAAACCATTTCCTAGACATGTTCAAGAGAGTAAGAGGCCATTGGAATTAATCCACTCTGATGTGTGGACTACTAAAGCTACATCTATTGGAGGTTGTCATTATTTTGTCACTTTTAGTGATGACTACAGCAGAAAAGTTTGGGTGTATTTTATGAAAAGGAAAAGTGAAGTGTTTGGACATTTCAAAGCATTTAAAGCTATAATTGAAAAAGAAAGAGGCCTACAAATAAAATGCCTAAGGTCAGATGGAGGGGGAGAGTACCTCTCAAATGAGTTTGCAAGTTTCCTACAGGAGTATGGCATAAAGTAGCAATATTCATGCAATCATACCCCACAACAAAATGGACTTGCAGAAAGGAAAAACAGGCATATTGGAGAGGTATCTCGTGCCATGCTCAATGAAAAAGACCCGCCAGATTATTATTGGGCTGAATTAGTTGCTACAATAGTCTACATAATGAACAGGACTCCCATTGCAACAATACATGGCATGACGCCAGAGGAGAGGTATACTGGTAGGAAACCAGATATTTCTCATTTGAAAGTTTTTGGTTGCATTGCCTATGTTCATGTGCCAAATGAGTTGAGATCCAAGTTGGATCCAAAAGCTTAGAAGTGCATCTTTATTGGTTATTCTCTGCAGCAAAAATGGTATAGATGCTATAACCCTTCTACTCATAAGTTTACAGTGTGCAGAGATGTTTTTGATGAGATAAGTAGCTGGTATAAACAAGTGAATGTGATTGCTGATGTAGATGCACAAAATGGTAATGCTACACAGAATTCACAGCAGCAATCACAAAATATTAGTGGACCTGTAGTGTCCTCTAGCAGTGGTTCACATACTTCGCCACACGTAGATTGAGATCAGGAGGATCTCCTCAAAGCAATGCAGATAGTGGTATGCAAGTATCACGAAAAGGAAAAGAGAAATTAGATCAGCCCATGGTTGATGTAAATGTAGGTTACTCTTATGTGGATGGTGAATCCAGTGGCTTAGAATAGAGCCTTGATGATGAGTTGGGTATTCCTTGTGTTGTTACGCCTAGAGTAAGGAAGACAAGGGATGTTTTGAGAGCACCTGGTAGTGAGCTTATTTTGCACAGGTCTACCAGAGCTAGGTATCCTGTGGATAGCCTGAAATATGATGGATTTATAGCTATTCACTATGCCTATATGATCAAAGTGATACATAACCAGAACCCACTTCTTTTGAGCAAGCCATGGGAAAAGAAAAATGGGAGAAAGCCATGGATGAAGAAATGGATGCCTTGGAAGCAAATGCTACATGGGAATTGGTGCCTTTGCTTAAAGATAAGAATGCAATTGGCTGCAAGTGGGTTTATAAAGTGAAGCACAATGCAGATGGTTCTGTAAACAGATACAAGGCAAGATAAGTTGTCAAGGGGTATGCACAGACATATGGCATTGATTATGAAGAAACATTCAGTCTGGTTGCAAGGATGGCAACCGTAAGAATAGTCATTGTTATGGCTGCATCAAAGGGATGGTCTTTACATCAGATGGATGTAAAGAATGCTTTCTTGCATGGTGATTTGCAAGAAGAGATCTATATGGAGCAGCCACCAGGTTATGTTCATGCTGTTCATCCTGAGTTTGTTTGTAGGTTTAAAAAAGCCTTGTATGGCTTGAAGCAAGCACCCAGAGCATGGTCTCACAAGATAGGACAGTATCTTGTCAGTATTGGCTTTCAGATTTCCAAGGTAGATTTCTCACTTTATGTGAGAAAAACAGAGAAAGGCATTATGTTGCTTGTCATTTATGTTGATGATTTGATCATCACAGGTGATAGTGATGAAGATATCCTTCATGTGAAAATGCTATTGAAGCAGAAGTTTGAGATGAAGGATTTGGGAGAGCTGCGTTACTTCTTGGGCATTGAGGTGATTAGATCCACAAGTGGGATATGGCTCTTGTGGAGGCAGTATGGATTGGACATGCTGTCCAAATATGAGATGATAGGCTATAAGCCTATTTTAGTTCCTTTGGAGCAGAATGTGAAGTTGAGTGCAGATGCAGGTGAGCTTCTAGAAGACCCTACTATGTTTGATTTATATGACTATTACCAAGCCAGATTTGAGCTATGCTATTGTGCTGATAAGTTAGTTTATGCAAGCTCCAAGGAAACTGCATTTGGATGCAGCTAGACACATACTGAGGTATGTGAAATCCACATTGTAGTATGGACTATTTTATGAGAATGGGGTTTAGATACAGTTGCATGGATACATTGATGCTGATTGTGGGCTGGTAGTATTTCTGATAGACGATCTACAAGTGGATATATGTTCTCTTTTGGGAGTACTGCAGTCACTTGGAGTAGCAAGAAATAGCCTATAATTGCCTTGTCGAGCACAGAGGCTTAGTACACGAGTGCAGCAATGGCTGCATGTGAGGTAGCTCGGTTGCATAAGCTACTTTATGATATGCATCAGTCTACAAATGGGCTAGTTTTCATTTATTGTGACAAGATGAGCAGTATAGACTTGGCAAATAACCCAGTCTATCATGCTAGAACAAAGCACATTGAGGTGCATTATCACTATGTACGAGAGAAGGTTCTAGTAGGTTTTATTGATCTAGTTTATGTTAGCAAAGAGGATTAGGTAGCTGACATATTCACAAAGGCATTGGGTGCAGAGAAGCTATGCAAGTTCAGAGACCTCATTGGGATTGAGCTTGAGGGGGAGTTTTGAGATATCGAGCTCCACTCGTGATATGCCAAGGTGACCGTTGTGCATTTATGTCACTGACTTGTTAGCTGTAGATGTGATTGGTACACCGCCCATGAATAATAGCTAGATGACAGCTATCTTTATGTACTCTAGTTAGTGGCTCAGTTAGTATGCCACCTTAGTTAGCTGAGTTTGGTTTGAGACCCACATATAGGGTTCACCTATTCTTTTGTACTAAGAGTTTTTTTGGCTTTCACAACTAAGAAGAGGAAAACTATTTTCAGCCTCCACCTTTGTGTATATTCCCCCATTGTGTATGTGAGAAAGCTGCAAGTGAGAGTCCTTCCTTCTCTCCCACTCTCTTCACAGATGTGTCACTGTGGGTCACATACAGTGATGATGTGGCATTATGCCTAGCAAGAGGTGCACGTGCCTATGAAGCAGTGGTGAGGTGGTAGGTGTGGTCACATGCAGTTACTGCGAAGCACTATGTGTGCCTGCAGAGGGTCAGTGTGCCACATGGCATTGATGGGGTGGCATAGATGATGATGTCAGCAGATGACATGGTAATACTGACATGACAACTGAGTTGGAATTGATGACATGGTAGGTGACATGTCATTATGATGACATGGTAGATGACATGGCAAGTGACATGTCATTGATGATGTGGTAGGCGATGTGTCACTGATGACATGGCAAGTCGATGTGGCTAGATGACGTGGCCTACTGATGTGGCAAGAGGATCAGATCATCTGATGACATGGTAGATCAGATGACTTGATGACATGGCAACCTCACAGGGCTACTAATGTGGGAGGATAGTAGAGGTGATGATGTGGCAGGATAAGAGAGATTGCCACGTGGCTAAACTCTAACCATCGGCCAAGCCCAGGGTTAGTTGTTGTCAGCTAACCAAGGTAAGTGCTTATCTACCACGTGGCAGATAAGATGACATGGCATTCGAGCCACGTGCCTTGCTTATCACCACTGAAATCTTAGAAGATTTTATCACCGTTCGTTGATTTTCGTCGATGGAGCAAGGTGACTATTGCGGGAGCTTTGGACATGTATGGAGATCATCGTGGCTGTGTGGCATCCGCACAAGAGCTGGTTGTTTGGCACTTGGGTTGCCGCCAGGGCTAGAGTTCCTAGAAGCTACAAAAGTTGGTTCCGTGAATTGATGGGAGCTTTTGCAGTGCTTGGCTGTCGCTAGGTTATCGTGGACGTTGCGTGCAGGCTTTGTTGTGGGAGTGCTATTGGTCTTTGGTTGGAGGAGCCTCGTAGAAGTTCGTAGAAGACATGTGTTGTTCATAGGAGAGCCGCGGTGAAGGGCTCGTTGGTGCTGGAGTTTTCTCGTAGGGAGCCGTGTATGAAGGACATTGTGGATTTCATTGAAGGAGGCTTGGACAATGTGCACTTGTTTGCCTTTGAGGTTGCCTGAAGGAGCTACAGCCCATAGTTGAGTGTGAGTGCGAGTCGCATTAGAGGCTACTTGTGACTTGTTTGCTCTTGTTGAGCATCATGCTGAAGAAGGAGGCTAGCTCAAAGCTGCTTGTGGTTGGAGCTTGAAGGTGCTTGAAGGAAAGCTAAGACCATGCAACCTTCATTGTTATGGAGTGTGGGCACTACTATGGACTCGACTGCTGTAGGAAAGAGTTGTTGCTGCAAAGCATTGATAGAGCTTATGGCTCGCTGCCTAGTAGGTCACTGCAGCCATGAAGATAGAGCCAGATGCTACCTTTCACACAACTCAGAGATTTAGTCTCTCTTGAAAGCTCTCTTTCCCAATCTCTCAATGGTCTCTACCTCTTTCCCTATCACTCAAATTTAAAAAGGGAGAAGAGCACTCTCTTTCACAATAGATCTCTCAAGAAACAATGAATCAAATGGATGAGATTCATGGAAATCTCATGAACATTATCATAAGCACACAAGAAATGAATGAAAATATGGACGGAAACTTTTCTCTCAATAGATGGGAGTCTCTCACTAGAAGTGAACTCTCATAGAGAACACTCAAGAGAACTCACAATCACTCAATCTCTCTCACACTCGTCTCTACCTCTTTCCCTATCACTCAAATTTAAAAAGGGAGAAGAGCACTCTCTTTCACAATAGATCTCTCAAGAAACAATGAATCAAATGGATGAGATTCACGGAAATCTCATGAACATTATCATAAGCACACAAGCAATGAATGAAAATATGGACGGAAACTTTTCTCTCAATAGATGGGAGTCTCTCACTAGAAGTGAACTCTCATAGAGAACACTCAAGAGAACTCACAATCACTCAATCTCTCTCGCACTCTCAAGAATTGCAATGCCTCATCAGAAGGCAAGGAAGCTCTAATACCATGACAAAATATGAATATGAAGAGGGGAGAGGAGAAGAGTGGAGATGAGGAGAGAGGGCACAGCTAGAGAGTACACCACAAATGACTAACTGTACATTAGATTTAGTTGAAAACGTAGAATACATACAAACCCATTTAGGGTTAGGGTTAGGGGATCTAACCCTTTCCTTTATAGCACTCTATAAGGTTAGTGCTATGCACGTATGATCACATGATGGTGCTAAATGTGATCACATGATGTTGAGCGTGAACTCTCAACAAGGTCTGCATCCAATTAATGTCTGCTTGTAGTCTTTTGGGTGTACAGACCCACGGCGTGAGTTCCTCGGGCTTTGCAATTAGCATCACTTCATCGTCCATAGGATGATTAAGGGACTCCATGAATGATGATGCGGCACCAAGCTTGAAAATTGAGGAGGATGGGATGGGCAGCTAGAGTCTAGAGGTCGGAGGGGCGGAGGAGAGAGAGAGAAGTGGGTTGGAGATCTAAGGAGAAGTATGACATGGCTAGGATGGGGCAGCAATGGTCAAGGTTACGATAGAGGATGGATTGAAGGTGGAGCTATGAGGTCTAAGTGGAAGATGAGGTTTTGTGCACAGAGTGCATCGAAGTGCATTTGTGGAGGGTTTGGGGATTGTGCATGGTGCAAGTGTGTATGTGGCAAACTATGTGGAGACCTCCCTATACATTCAAAACTCCTATTGCTCCTAGTCTTCCAATCCTGACTCCTTTGATTGGCTAGGGGCACACTGTCATTCATTCTCTACTTGGAGGGATACCGTGAGTTCCCTGTCTCATGCCAGGAGATCCTATAGAGTTTGGATCTGTTGTTCTTGGTGCTCCTGTGTTCTGGTATATTGTGCCTCTACTTGTGCCTTTTGTTCTAGCGTTGTTTGCAGCCCAGACTTCGTCGCCTTGTCGACCTGGTCCATGAGATTTTGGACTAGTGATTTGCTTGTGGTGAGGTCATCTTTGAGCTTTGTAATGGCTAGCTCGAGCTCTTCAGCTTTCGCACGGTATGCTCTTTGTACTAGTGCTTGACCCATGGGCTTGGGCTACAACCATTACGGATTGGATGTCGTGTGCAGAGAGCTATGAGTCTTGTTTCATGCCTCCACTATAAAATTGTGCATGCGACCTATGGGAGTTGTGCCATGGCTTCACATAGGTGTTGTTCCATCAGGTCTACATGCGATATAATTGCTTAGCCAACATGTGGCTATAGCCACCTAGTGCCCTATATTGGAGAGCGCTACAAAACTATAGGGTTTTTGCTAGGCCTACCCATGGAGAGGAAGAGGTGCCTGTGGCAAAGGATGTGGTCTTCTGGGGGGTTGTTGAGACCGAGACATAATGCACAGTGGGAGTGATCGGCATGGCTTTGGCTCATGGATGGAGACCAATGGTGACTGTTTCGTCACCTTGGAGGTCTTTATTGAGGATGGGCTCCTCCTAAACCCGTTTGCCTTTGTTTTTATAATTTGTACTGGAGTCACAGTTGTCAACTCATGAATTCTTGCATCTAGCGGACTTCATATTGTGCAAGCAGCTGGCTTGGTTCCGGTTGTACATAATTGGCCGTTGTGGCATTGGGCAGTCCTCGCTCGCTTAGTCTTGACCTCTGTCTCTTCGGTCTCTATCGGCATTGGCCTTATAGCAGATTTCTTCGCCAACCCGGAGCCGCGAGTGGTGGATGCTGCTACAGCAAGTAGTAGAGAACCAACATGTATAACATGGGGTTGCTGATTACTTCCCTGTGTGTCTTGAGGTTGTCCCTCAAAAATAGTATGCCCAATTTGTAAGCTGGGGCTCCACCAAGTATAGCAGGATATTGGGCACGACGGACTGCTCATGGTCCATGTGCTTGACTTACATGAGCCATTGCAAGGGTCTTGCTAGTTTTTCCACCTCGGGCTTGTGAATAGTAGTGAACTAGAGTCGGCCCTTGCTCTTATGTCGATCATAGTAGAAGACCTTTTACTGAGAGCATCCAGCTTCTTCTTTGTGAAGTACTTCTTGACGATGACCGGCAAGTCGAAGGCTACACGTACCACATCTTGATTGAACTGGTAGTGGTGGGCATTGTCTGTTGCATCTTGTAGGATGCCAACGTTTGTGTTGTTGTAAGCCTGGAGGAATTCTATGAGCAGCTTCATGTCCAGATGGCATGGGAGATGCTCTGCCACTCTGATCAAGCCAACGACTCTAAATGCATCCTCCACCTCTGGCTCCTCCAGTGTTGCATATGCTACCGTTAAATGGTAGTGGAGGGTGTAGTCGTGACCCTCGTAAGCGAAGCGTGAGTGCACAATGCATGTGTCCAATTCTTTGAGCTATGTTTTTCCCAGAAGTGAATGCGCCTAGGAGTGTACGACCTTGTATTCACCTACTGTTAGAGCCGACGTGCACTTCCTTGATCTTGAGGGGGGCATACCAGCAGCTGGCTATTGTACCCTCCTCGGTGGCCTATCTATTGAATCCCTCTTCCTCCCCTTGCAGATCTTCTATGGGGAAATCGAAAGGCATACGGATTTTTGTAGAGGGGGTACTTTGAGAATCTGAGGGACCGGTGGCCTGTGGGATAGGGCGGGGGTGGAGTTCCAAATCCATTTCTAATTCAAAGAATTCATAATTAGCATCCATCGAAAAGAGTGATAGCAATTGAGTGATGAGGGAGTCAGTGGATGAGGAAGAGCAGGAGGACATAAACAGGATGTTCTAGATGGCAATGGAAGAGGGCAGGAGGCTATGAGAGTTTTGGAAAATTTTTGCAAGTGTCTGGGGGAAAGTGCTATGGTGACGACGCGACAGGATAAGGCTTGTTTATATAGAGTTTGCATCCCCACTGTCAGTGGGATCTAGATGCCTACCGTAATGACTCACCTAGACTTGGACTTGATGCCTATGAGGAGTGCGGTGGGGGCAGACGCCATGCTGCCGCATAGCGTGTTAAAAGCCACATAGAGTAAGTGTCCAGCTTGTGTTTTACCTTGGTCGCTAGAGGCACATTGGCGTTGGGCTTAGTTGTTATGGCACGGTCCATTTTCTTGGGGGAAGCGGGTTCTTGTAAGACCTCCTGTGGCACAGACCCTTGCTTTCATGCATAGGTTGGCACCATAAGAGGTGGTATGATCGCAATTACTTTCAAGGGTTTGCCTTCGAAACCAAAGGGAGGTTCTTGTGTAACACCTCGTAGGGGAGGTGTTAGTCCTTGCACTGCTCTATGGCTACCCTTAGCAGAGCTGAACTATTCGTGGTAATAGTGCGTACTCAGTATTTTGGAGCTGGCCTGCTACGTTCGGTTCATCGGTAGGTTCTTGTGCTGTTGCATCTCGGTTTGACACAGGTTCTTGTGTTGCTACCTTCAGAACCTTCATGGCTTGTACACTCATCTTTGAGACCCAGGCGACCTTCTTGCATCGGTCGCCCAAGTGTTTGGTACTGATAGAGCTATTGGGGGAATGTGGTAGAGGAGGAGGTGGATTAGAGCTTGAAGCTCGAAGTGCGAGCTGGCTATTTGGTCTTCTCCTTGTAAACGGATGGTTTTGGAAGAGAAGTTCTGGGGGCGACTAGGGTCTTTGGTGCTCCTTGGACTTCCTCTAGGCGTTGGGTCCAATTGAAGTGATGTTGGGCACAGAGGATAGCCTCTTGTACTTGCTGTTCACAAATTTTGTGAGTGGAGGACGGTAGTGGCGGTGGAGTGGGCAATGGCATTGGTTTACCACTATAGCTAGCTTTCTTCTCCCTTCGAGTTGGGACCTTTGTTGGGGTGTTGGAGGTGGCTGGCGCTTCCGGTCCTCCCTCTTGTGTAGCTTCGTTGTCATGGATCGGGAACTGAAGGACCATGACTTGGTCCACACAACGGGACTACCACCGTTCTTCCACCATTTGTGAGTGAAGCAGTCTGGGCATGCCAGTCGATTTGATAGCTCACGGCATAGCACTAGGTTCTTCCCAATATAATCTGTTCGGTAGTTGCTTCTATGGGGAGAACATAAAATCGAATTTCCACTGCCTGGCAAACAACTGTTAGACTTAAATTCACAAAACCTAAGGTTTGTAGAAATTGGCCGTTTATAGCTCTTACTAAAGCAATTGTGAGGGTTAGGGGTACCCATAGCTTTTCCCATACCTCATGGGAGATGAAGTTGTGACTCACTCCTAGATCTACGAGTCCTTTGGTGTGCATGCGCGGAACCTGCAGTTGAACAAGCAACCTACTTGGCTCTAATTTTAGCTCATCCATTAGTTGCATCTATTCAATCGTTGCCTCAAGTAGTCTCATTTGCTTACACTGTCAGAGCTTAGCATTACGGCAGGCTATGGCTTCCTTGATGGCCTAGTGTTTCATCCTGGCCACCTTAGCCTTGAGTTCTTTTTCTCCATGCACGGCTTGAAGGGTGGAGAGAGTGAGCAGCCCATAGTATCTTTTTAATTTGCTCCCATTAAGGTAGCCATCCATTTCTATCCCATCATGGGTGGCTATTCAACATGACCCTTGGGGAGTGATCTCAACCACGTGGTAGGGACCCATACCTCAGTACCTCAGCTTGCGTTTGGTATTATGGACACTATATAGGAGTGCCAAATCTCCCTCTGCCATGTCCTTGTTCTTGAGGTTGCGGTCGAACCACTTTCTACATCGGGTCTTTTCTACCCGAGAGTATAGGCTGCAGGCTAACCTTGTCTCTTCTAACCTTTCGAGTTCAACTAGCTGTTCTGCTAACGCATTCTCTATAAGTCTTTCCTTAACGGTAAGATGAAGGATAGGCACTACATACTCCATTGGCATCATTGCCTCTATACGTAGCCACAAGATGATGTATCTAGAATCGGTTCCCTTAGGTGCTAGTCTTATGGGTCCAATAAAATCGATGCCCCATTTTTCGAAGTGTTGATTGGTCAGGATTCCCATCGAGGGCATCATGTCTTCTTTGTGTGGGATTTGGATACCTGGCAAGGGTCGCAATGTTTTATGAATTTGTCTACATCTCCGAAGAGTGTCGACCACCAAAGACCAGCTTGCGGCACTTTATGTGCTATAACATCAACGGCAAAATGACCTCTTGCGATTCCGGAGTGGGCTTCTTCAAGCACATCGATGTATTCATGTTTGCACATACATCATCGCAGGATGCCATCCTTGCCCTTACGATATAGTTGGCCTGCTATTAGTTGGTATGGCACTACATCCTTAATGAGTTTATGGGCTTGATCCTTCTTAAGGGCCTAGTCCAGGGGTAATCCATTTGCCAAGTAGTGACCGATTTCCATGGCCCATTTGGGGATGATGTCGAGGAAGAAAAGAGAAGCATCTAGGAGATCATCATCTATTCCCATTGGGGCTTTAGCATTTGGGATTCTCGACAAGTGGTCGGCTAGGACGTGGGTTTTCCCTTTGTGTACAACGACTATGAAGTTGAGCTCTAAAAGGATTAACATCCACCTAGTGCTGTGTCCAATCATGCAGGGCTTGTTGACCAAGTATAGCAAAGCTTGGTGGTCCATGAAGAAGACAAACTTGTTAGCCAACAAGTAGTGCCTAAACTTCTTGACTGCATAGACCATGGCTAGGCATTATGGAAATTTGGAGCTCATTTTGGGGCCCTCTAAGGACTTCCCTTGAGAATATTCTCTCAAAAAAGTGGGGCATGGATAATATTTTGCATATTAGCTCAAAATTTGTCGAACTTGGCATTTTCAGAATCTTCTCTTTGAGGGCTTTCTAATGATATATACCATGACGGGGTTTGGACATGGGAATAGAAAAATATAGGGAAGATTCCCTTCTTCTGGGAATCTTCCTACATTACGTGAATATTCTCCTATAAGAAAGGAATCTTTGATGTATCTTTTCCATTCCCATGTCCAAACCCCATCCTAGTATATATCATTGGAAAGCCCTCAAAGAGTAGATTCGAGAAATGCCAAGTTCGACAAGTTTTGCAATAATTTGCAAAAAATTATCCATGCCCACTTTTTTGAGAGAATATTCTCAAGGAAAGTGCTTAGAGGGCCCCAAAATGAGCTCCAAATTTCCCTAATGCCTTCCCTCTCTATTGTGGTGTAGTTAACCTTGGCTTGATTTAGTTGGTGGCTCACAAAGTATATCGGGTAATCTAGATTATGCTCCCTGGGTTGGGCTAACACACACTTGATGGCAAAGTTGGAGGCATTAATATGGACGTGGAATATTAAATTCCAGTTGGGTGACCTCAACATCGGTGCGGTGGCTAGAGCTAGTTTGAGGGTTTTGAAGGATTTCTGGCATTCCACTTAAAGGATACTAGTAGTTTGTATAATGGGCGGGCTATGTTTGTGTAGAACAAGACGAATCTCCTATGATAGCCCATGTGGCCAGTAAATCGTTGGACTCCCTTGGCGTTGGTGGGGGGTGGTAACTCCAAGATAAGTTTGTTTTTATTGTGGTCCATAGAGATTCCATTATGGGACACTATGTGGCCCAGAATGACAACATGTTTGACCCAAAACTGGCACTTAAGAGGATTCAGGGATATGCGGTATAGGCGGCACTTCTCGAGGACAAGACTAAGGTACTTCAGGTGGTCATCCCATGTCAAGTTCACACATATGTCATCTAAGAAGACTTCCACAAAGTCTTTCAGATGCTCTTTGAATACCATGCTCATCATCTGTTGGAAGGTGGCAGGGGCATTGGTTAATCCGAATATCATCACTGTGACTGCATACACACCCCACTCAATTGCGAAATTGCTTTGATGTTGATCTTGCGGGGCGATCGACACTTGGTTTAACCCGAAAATCCATCTAGGAAGCTATAAGCTTCCTTTCCAGCTACCCTTTCCTGAACATGTTTCATGAATGGCAAGGGGTAGTGGTCGTGTCTAGTGGTAGAACCTTTTTCAAATCCATGCATACTCTAATTTTTCCACTTTTCTTTAGGACTATTACGATGGGTCATACCCAGTCCGTATGCTCAATATCATAGATGAATCTCGCATCTATGAGATTTTAGATTTCTTCCCTCACTATGAGCGCGTATTTGGGATTCATAGGGTAGCCAATCACATATAGTGTTCTGCAAATGTATGGCCACTCCTTAATAAAGGGATGCACTTGAGGTAGTTGTTGGTACCGGCATTGGAACGGATGTGCCAATGTGTGCATTCATTGATGCAATAGGTATGGATGGGAAGGGACATACTCCTGGAGGAGGTGGGTCCTAGGGCATGGGAACATTAGTTCCATGCAATGGGCAATAAGGTGGAAACTATGGTGCCCCATAGTTGATGAAGGTTGGTGGCACCTGGACTGTTGGGGGTTCATAAGGCACCCCCCCTTAGAAGTTCCTAGCATCCCCTCAGCCTGGGTCTTGCCTTCGGAATTCCCTCATCCATGGATCTTCATCATCCATGTGTTCCCATTGGGGAGGTCTTGCATAGGCGGAGGGTCCTAGGTCTACGAAGGTGGTTTCCATCCCGATCTATGGTTCGGGAGCTAGATGTTGCTGACCTTCCCTTCCTACAGACATGCCGACGAAGGGGTTCTCCATGTCTGCCGACTCTGTTTGGCCTAAACATCCGAACATGTTGGAGAATGTACCTCTCAATCTGGATGCAACTGAAGGGGCAAGAGAGTTGGGAGAGGCTACACTAGTGAATGGGGCTTCAGAGGCCCTTGGACCCGAGGGGTCTTGTATTACTTCGTCTAAACTCTCCGTTTCGTCAGAGCCAAATAGATCTTCTTGGCAGGGGCCTATTAAAAAGTGGGGACTAGGAATAGAGCTTTCGGATTCCTAGCTAGGGTGCAAGGTAGGCTGAGCATAGCTCGAAGTACTATCTTCTGGCATGGGATCCTTGGGAAAAATTCTCCCAGACCTCAAGTGCAGGAGACCTCTAACTAGGCACACTCAGGCTGAACTAAGGTTTTGGATTTTTTTTTAAATTCTTGGGCTACCCCACAGGTATCCCAATGGTCATGGGGATAGCTCTATGGCAATGGTCATAGGGATAGGTATCGCACTGGGTGGCAGGATAATTATAGCGACGGGAAGTGGAGTGATTGAAATGCGATGGGCGGTGGAGTAACTATATCGCGCCGATCGATTGAATAAGTCTTGCCACGTGTTTGGTGGGGTAAGATGCAAGTGGTATCCCTATGGGCATAGGGATAAGGTTAACACAATGGACAACGAGATAAGGAGTTGGTGGCATACTGATCAACACGCCGGTCGATCGTATAGTTATAGCGATGGGCATGCGGATCGAGAATAGCAATGGGCAATGTGATAGGCGTAATGCGACAAACAACAGAATACAGATATGACCACCGGTGTGGGGGTAAGGTATTACACCAGACGGTGGGATAAGGAGTTGATGGGATAAGGATCAACGCGCCGGTCAGTGGTATAGTTAGGGTGATGGGTGTGGGGATCGAAAATAGCAACAGGTGACGGAGTAGGCATATTGCAATGATCGGCAGAATAAAAATAGCAATGGGTGGTGGAATAATTATAGCAATGGGCAGCGAAATATGGATATGACCACGGATGGGCATGGGGGTAAGGTATCACACCGGACAACGGGATACTCATAGAGCAATGATCGGCATAATAATGAGATGGCAATGGTTGGCAAGATCACTCTAAGGCCACAGGTCAATGGCTATCAGGTTGGCTGGATAGCTAACTCTGACATGCATTTAATCAAGGCAACGGGTTAGGCCGTGGTCAAAGGTTAGGTTGGTGAGATACGCCTATTGCACTAGGTCAACATGGTTTGACCGGTAGGATATGGCTAATGCACTAGTCAGTGGGATAGCTCTATGGCGCCGACTCATGGGGATAGTGGAACACTATGTCGCCACTGGGTTTTTGGGATTTTTGGGGGATTTTGAGTTTTTGTTCTGCTTTTGTTATGCTAGAGGGGGTGCTACACTACCTAGTCTACCTTCACAATGAAAAAAACTTGAAGGAAAAATAATTTTTGCAAGCCAAAATGTAAAATTACGTGAGGGGTGAGTTCTAGAACAGAAAACAACTTTGAAATTCAGCAAGAATCATCATTTTTGTTATTTTTTGATGTGTTTGTACAGCACACACTCCTTAGCAATCTCACTAACTAAGCTCTATCAACTCAAAACACTAAAAAGCATTAAAAACAAGCTTCAAATGCTCCAAAATACCTTTCCAACAAAACATGACTGCTTTCCTACTTTTCCATCCACAACTCTCACTTCTTCAGTGCAATGGGTAGATAATGAAGGAAGACAACTGCAATGCAAAAGAATACCTTTTATCCCCGACAGTGGCACCAAAAATGTGTGGGCCTCAACAGTGACTCACGTGTCATGGGGATGTTGAAGAGATGCCGATGGAGCCTCCACTCCAAGCTACTCCTTGTGTCAAGAGCAATGCAAGGCATGAGCCATCCACAAGTGTTGCTCAAGAGGCCTCCCGATTGTTGCGATGTGTTTACATGCGAGAAAGAGGGAAGGGGAAGAGGGGAGAAGAGAGGGGAGAAGGGAGGGAGAAGGAGAAGGGAAGAGGGGAGTGAAGGGGGATGGAGTGGCATCTCAAGGGCACTATAATGTAAACAAGAGAACACTCAAAACACTCTCTTGGAAGAGAAGAGGGAGCTTGTATTCAAACATGTGCAAACAACAATGAAGACCAAAGTTAATACTATGGCCTTTTATATGTCACCTTTTGAAGGGAGGGCCAACCCTTTTTCTTTTAGCATACTCTTGGGCCCATAGGGTGCCAAGGCATATTGCTATTCTTTCCATCTCTCCCTACTAGCAGAAATAGCACTTGTTTTAACCATATTAGAGTGCTTGGTATAAACCTGACATTAGGAGGTGTTCCTAACTAGTTCCCAAATATCGCTTGTGTTAGCCTCATGCCTCCAAGGCTTAAGGGATTTGGGGTTGAAACTCCTTGAGTTCCCTCATGCCTTAAGTCATTTGGGGTTCGAACCCCGTGAATGAGGCTCAAAACCTGGAATGGTGAGGCTTAACTTCCACGAGACACTTAACAGAGCGGCTTGCAACTAGAACACATAACCTGTGCATGTTGCTTGCACTCTTTTGCCTCAGGGTATTTGGGGATTAAACTCCCTGAGCCTCTGTCCTCTACTCTTTCCATGGCTATTTCAATAGTCGTAGATCTAAAATGTGCACATTGCCTGCAATCGTTTGCCATGGGGTGTCAATTGGAACCTACAATTTGTGCACGTTGCCTGGAAGCTTTGGCCTTGGGATATTTAGGGGTCAAACTCTCTGAGTTTGTGCTGTACTCCTTCCATGTGCACATTGCCTACAATCATTGGCCTTGGGGTATTTGGGGATCAAACTCCCTAAGCTTTTCCGTTGAAATAGATCATAAAGCCTAATCACCTCTAATCACTGTGTTCTCGGCGACTGTACTCTATGGATGTTAACAGGGTGAAAGGTACGTGCATCATCATGATTGGGGTAGTGAAGACTTTTTCCTTCATTGGGGGTTGAAGGTTTAGGACTTCCATTGTTTAGAAGAGTTTCAGCATCCAAGAGGAGGATCCAAGGTTCAGGGTAGAGTACATGGCGGAGAACTCGTCTCCCTCATAGATCATGGAGGTCAAGGGTTGAGGGACTAAGGGTTTAGGGGGAGCATAGGAGTGGAAGAGGAAGAAGGGGTAAGAGCATGGGAGGAGGAGGGAGAGGAGGAGGAGGGAGGAGGAGAGGGAGGAGGAGGAGGAGGAGGAGGAGGAGGAGGAGGGGGAGAGGATGCGGAGGGAGGAGGAGGAGGAGGAGGAGGAGGGAGGAGGAGAGGGAGAGGATGGGTTGCAAGGTTGGAGGAGAGGAGAGGAGGAGTTGCAAGGTTGGGACATGCTTTTGGACATGGAGTGCAAGGAAGCATGGACACTTGGAGATAATTTCTTGGAATACTAATTTAGAACTCAACATAATGCCCCAAAGAGTGTGGGCTTCATTCCATTACGGGGTATTTATACAAGTTGGAGAGCTTCTCTCTCTACATGAAAGAATTGTAAGACATTCTCTCTCTACATATAGAACTTGCATATAGAAGTTGCATGTAGGAGTTGCAAGTTGCATGTAGGAGTTGCATGTTTCATGTAGGAGTTACATGTTGCATGTAGGAGTTGCATGTAGAACTCGCATGTAACATCATATTAGGGAATTTGGGAAAATCCCAAGTCTCATTTTGCAAAGATCTTAAAATGGGGGCACGGTGTTCATCCTTTCAAGCTTTTGTCAAAGCCCCCTCATGTGACATATCATTGGAAAGCACTTGAAGAGTATATTCTAAAGGAACAAGCTCTACCAACTTTGAAGTTTTGATATCAAGATATATAAAAAAATAGATTAAAAAGAAAATTCCCAAAGTATTGGGATTCACCCAAATTCTCTAATATGGTGTTATGTTGCATGTAGGAGTTGCAAGTAGAAATCGTATGTAGGATTTGCATGTAGAACTTGCATGTAGAACATGCATGTAGAACTTTCATGTAGAACATGCATGTAGGAGTTTCAAGTAGAACTTGCATGTTAAGGATTCCTAAGAGAGATTATTCCTAGCCTTATGCAAGTACAAGTGGAGCTTTGCCGCTACTCTACACACACATTTTGTGCTACCTAAGTCGATTTTGCCAAAGAGACAACATACTCTCGGATCCATTTAATTACCTGCCATCCTTGGGTTATGGCTTACTGTGATCATGGAGTTGGGATGCCATGCATGTAATCCAGTGGCTGTGGAACTTGTGTCGTTCCAGTCGATCTTGCTGTAAATCCTTGGTGCCATACAATTTTTGCTGTGTTTCCAGGTAGCCTATATCCACCATTTGTTCGAACAAAGATATGTGGCGTGCTTGTAAGAAGATCAGTCTTTGATAGAGTAGGCTTGTAATCTGAGCATTGATCTGTTCATTGGGATTAAAACTGAGTGGAGGCAAATGGCGATCGATGTGGCTGGGGACCTCCAAAATGTATTCCAATGTTCTGCGGAAGATATCACTTTGGCGAAGGATGCGGTCAATGTTGCCACGCATTATTTACTCATGCTGTTGACGTGCTTGGATTAGTGTGCCTTGGATATTCCATTCTACACCAGAGTATGGATCGATCATTGGCTAATTAATGGTGCAATCTTCACCCAAAGTGTGTATGTTGGTTGAACCCATTTGTGACGTCATGGAACTGCATAGAACTTGGGATGGGTTCTAAGACATGGAGGTGCACGTAGGTACTCTTTCAAGAATATTATATCAAAGAGCTTGGGACCGGCACCAATCAGATGGGGATCAAACTTCCTTACCCAATCTTCACTAACTTGATGTTGGCAAAGGTTGGTAGGGAAGTTGTCTAGGGTCCTTATCTAGGGTCCATTGTCCAGGGTCCACCATCCACCTCAAGTTTTCATATCATGATATTTGCTCCACAGATCCTTGATGGGGTTACTGGGAAGTGGCATAACATCAAAACCATACCCATCATTGATTTGGCATGGGAGTGCGAATTGGATTATCCGGATCTTCATATTCAAAATCAAATACTGGGTCATTTTCTACTGATGTGGCAACACAAGTAGTGTCGGAGGTGATGATAGGGCAGAGAGAGAATCTGGGGACATGGGGGAGAAATATGGAAGAGTGTTAGTTGTGGAAGGGGAATAAGAGGGGAGGGAGGGAAGAACTAGGCAAATGGTTTGAGCAGCTTGGTAATCCTCGAGGGTAGGATTAGCAAGGGAAGGGAAGAAGTTAGGTGTGAGGGGCTCATAAGTTTGTGACTGTTGGGTTAGTTGAAAGTGGTGAGAGGCATGAGCCAAGAGACGATGAAGGGAGTAGATGTTAGGTTGGAGCTCAGGGAAGGTTAAGAGGGTGGTAGCAGCAAGGGTAAGTGAGGTTATGAGGTTGGCATAGAGAGTGGTTAGATATGGGAAGTTGGATGTGAGATAGGCCTTGTCATCCTCTAACACTTCTTTTTGCTAGTGCGATGGGATCATCAGCTACAAGGGTGGGATGTCAATTATGTCATGCCTTGTAAATAATAGTGATGGCCTTTGTAGAAATGGCAACAAACCAACAACAACCCTGAGGGGAGGACTACCCAAGAGGCATACATATGCAATGAAAGCATCCGCCCTGAGTGCTATAAACCCGGCATGTGTAGATAGGCAAAAGACATTTTCCTCATCTTCGATCAAGTCTTGGCATATTATGCATAGAGTTTTGGTCCCTATGGAATGTTCCCATTTGATTGTTGGATGAGTGGATATGATCATGAGTTGGAGTTGCTTCCATTGGATAAGCACTCATGCTTTGAGGTGATCTTCTACTTGTAGACTGGACACAAGCTCTTGGTACACCATCGTTGTGCATTGTAGTGGGACTTCATTGGTGTTTTCTTCCATTGCCTCATTGTTGTGCACTAGCAATTGGAGTTCAAGCTTGGAGATGACTATCTTTTGGGATTGCATCTCATCCAATTTTTTCTTGATATTTATGGTAGATGGATGTATATGCCTCCTTAAGCTTTTTCATTTGCAAGGTGACCTGTGCTTGTTCAGGAGTGACTTCAGTGGTATTGGACCCCATTGGTCCAAGACCTGTTCTTAAGAAGTGTTGCCCTCTTTAGTGGTAGCCTTGTGGTAGCAAGTTGGTCCTTTAAGATTTGGTAGTCCCTTGTAAGGTCTTCAATGTTGAATGTGCATATTGCCAAAGACTTGCATGTCTTTAAGCTTTTCTTGGCAATCCTGGAGCTCTTCTTCTTTGTGGATTAGAGTGAGTCAAGCTTGTGCTAGTTCCTCCATCTGTTGAGCATGTATGGAGGTCAAGTAGTCATAGGAGGTCTTTAGGATTGCTGTAGCTTGTACTGCTATGTTGTCAACTGTATTTGGCTTTGGTGGAGGTTGGAGGTCACATCCCTCACTGCCTTCTCTTGAGCTTGGAGATCTTGGTTCATGCGCACTTCTCCAGCCTCTTTCTCATCTATTTGCACTGAAGTGTCCTGACCTCTATGGCGATTCCATGGAATTGGTCTTCAATTTCTGCTACAGTTTGTCTTTCCAATTCTTGTGCCTGTTCCTCCTTGGCCAAGCTAGTGAATAGTTCTGACTTTTGAAGTATTTGGCTAGCTTGATGATGGAGAATGACAGACGATGATGAGGATTGGCGATACTGCTGACACAATTGGTTCCCATGTAACCAACCTGATGATTCCTTGAATTCGTAGTACTTGTTGGGGGTTGCTATAATGGTAAGTCAGTCACTTGGGAGCAGTAGTCATATTTTTTTATCTGGCACTAGCTCCCTTATGGCTCATAGACTGGCATGGCATTGATGGGTGGTGCTGGTGCTGATGTAGCCTCAGGCTCTGGTGACTACTATTGTTGGAGATATATTGGTTGCAATCGTGTGCTGAGTTGTAGCATCTCCTTATGGACAATTCCTCAATTCCAACCTCCAAAATAGGCATTTGTTCTTAGGTATCCGCATTTTCCAATGTGATAGTAGGAGAAGTTGGTGACGTCTCCCATGTTGGTGAGAAGGGAATATCCAACTCCTCAATAGGTTTTGGTGATTGGGGTAGAGTCATTTCTCATCCCTGTAGCTCTTTATTGATGATTACAACCAATAAGTGTGGAATTTTACATTTTTGGCCTGATGAACCATCGAGTTTTTTTGTGAAGAAGATGACTAAGTGTTGTATCTAGTATTACTTTAGCTTCCTACCTAGCAAAACAAATGTGGGGAGTAGAAGGGATTGATTCTTGTTGCACTTAACCCCTAGGTTTGTGGATAGGAATTGTGTTGCTTCCTTCATGCGAGGGTTAATGATGGTGCAAAGTAATATCTTATCCCTATGGAACTTTGAGCCCTTGGCAAGAAGAGGTTGTATTTTAAGAAATTTAGGGTCGGTAGGGCTTGTAGGTTATTTTGCACCTTGAGTTGGGAGTGAGAAGGACCTGAAATAGTTCACTTAGTGAGTGCAAAAAAGTTCACTAGTTGGTGCACATGGTCACTACTTAGTGCACATGATCACTTGTTAGTGCACAGAGCCATCAATTACTGATAGAGTTTCCTGATAGTGAATACAGTTGTTAGCTCCTGCATAGGGTAACTAGCATTAACTAGCTAGTGACCCATTCCATAGTTACTGAACCCATGGTTACTGGTGGTTACTGAACCCATGGTTACTAGCTAGTGACCTCTTCCATAGTTATTGAACCCATTAGTTAGTGGACATGGTCAGTAGTGACTACACAAACTTACTAGTTTTGTGACTACTAGTATTGAATGCACGACCGCTGACTTTGTAGTGTTGGAGATTTCTTGGTTGCATGATGGTTCTAGGCATCTCTCCTCTCCCTTCCCCACATCTCTCCACTTCCTCCACTCAGCTCAGTCAGCATTTGTTTTCTAGCTGGTCTATGACACATCTTCTCTTAACCTTAACCTTGCATGTTAGAGGCTTCCTTGATCTCTCTTTGAAGTCCAGTGGAGGATTCATCATTCTCCCTACACAAGTGTAATGATTGGCTTCCTTGGGCCACAGCGCATTTCCAAACCTGTAGGTCCCCTTGGACTCATACAGCCAATGAGCATGATCAAAATCACCTGGCTCCTCATCAACAATTGAGAACTATTTTATGATTTCATCAAGGACAGTCTGTACTCCATATTGGGCTCTAGTGCAGGAAGAGGACTTGACAACTCATTTGCAGGGTCATCAATGCAATGGAAAGGTCCCAACATTCTACTGATTGCCCACGAAACCTCTGATGGGAGCTCCACTCGCTTAGGCATACTCGTGGTGCATATAATCTTGTATGTCATGAATAACTCCTCTTGTCTATGAGTAGGGCGAGGCTCTCTTTATGCAAAGCTCCTCAGGATGGCGCAACAATGCAGAGCAAGGTGAGGCTCAATTTATGCAGAGCAGGGTGATTGGGAAAATTCAAGATGCTGGGACACGTGGTGAAAAGCTGTAATATTATATCCCTCTCACCCCCCCCTCCCCACATTGCCATGGGCTAACACCAATTTTCACCAACAGGGCCCCCTATTTCTGTGCTTTTTTTTCATTAAATCCCCGTTAACCATGGTAATATATTGTTAAACATAACTATAAAGAAGAAATTATGAACAATTTGAGCCTTTCCATAAGTACCTTCAGACAACAAATCAATGAAAAAGTTGGAGGTTGAAAAAAATTACTTTTAAAAGGCTCTATGTTGTCTTTCATTTTGTAATGTTGGTTAGCTAATTATTTTACTCCTTTGACCAAGTAGGGTATGGACCTTCAAGACTCTCTCATCCCTTGAGTGGTGAGTAAAGAGAAAATTAATTATTGTTTTGGTTTCGACCATGTGTAATCATTGAGTGACTTAAATTTTAACTTATAATAGGGCAGTGAAACTTCAAGACTCTTTTATCCCTTGAGTGGCGAGTAAAGAGAAAATTAATTATTGTTTTGATTTCCACCATGTGTAATCATTGAGTGAGTCAAATTTTAACTTATAGTCATTTATCATTAACTGTAGTGTGGTGGTTTCAATAAATTATGAAGTAACCACAATAGAGTGTGATAGCCCAACATACCTCTTCAACCTAGGAGGTATGAGACTTGCTCCTAAAGACTACGTGCCTATTATCTACCTTGTGCCACCAAAGAAGTGCCACCTTAATGAAGAAGTTCCCCAATTCATGCATAGTGCATTGACTTGAAAAGGTATGCATACTATTTGAAGTATTTGAAGTATGGAGGGTGCTTGATGTTAACTGGAAGGTCCACTATGAAAAATCTAGTTGTCCTATGCATTTGATGAGCTAATTGATACATTTTTTAGTATTGAGATTGTTTAATAAATACAGCATCGCCTTCTTTGCTTCTTGTTCTCTTCAAGTCCTTAGTCATGTAGCATCATCATCTTGAGGTATTTCCATGTAAATATGGCTACCATCTGAGGTATTTGTGGCACCTCCAGAGTATCAGCCATGCCCTTGCCTTTGGACAATCATTTTAGCTCTTCAGTAAGTGTTCAGATCAAAAGATTTTGCTTAGTCAAGTTCTATTGAATTGTGTCATTTAGCCATCTCCCACACTCATAGTTAAGAATTCAACATGTCTGATACCATTTGTAATGCTCTGTCTTGGAAATGAAGATCGGATTCACAAAGAACAAACAATGAAATACAAAAGGAAGAGCATTTATATTGAATGAAAATTTCTTTTGGAGATGCAACACTCCTTGTATGGAGCTCAAACCACCCGATCACCCCCAAGATATCTCACTCTCACTCACACATGCACTCTCACTCTCATTAAGATGATACAATGATAACTGAAATATAAATCTCTTTCACTCCCACTCTCACTCTCAATCTCAAGGCCTCTCGGATCTTTGTCTTTCCCTTGCTTGCCCTAGATATTGATTCAAATTTTAGACCTCATATACATACATACATCTCTCTCTCTCTCTCTCTCTCTCTCTCTCTCTCTCTCTCTCTCTCTCTCTCTCTCTCTCTCTCTATGTACATACGTATGCACACACGCACACATGCACCTATGATATACGCACACACATGTATGTATGACACATGCACACACGCACATACGTACCACATATGCAGGCACACATTTAGGTATGTATGTATGTATGTGTATATATGTATATATATATATATGTGTGTGTGTGTGTGTGTGTGTGTATATATATATATATGTATATATATATGTATGTATATGTATATGTATGTATATATATATATATGTATATATATATGTATGTATGTATGTATGTATATATGTATGTATGTATACATACATATATATACATACATATATATATACATACATACATACATATATATATATATATATATATATATATATATGTATAAGGTCACATCTTTTAGAAAAAGCAGGCTGCAACAGTTACTATTTTGACCATAACATTTGATCCACAAATCCGATCAGGAAGCTCTTTTTTTGGTTAGAAAGTTGCCAATTGCAACCTACAACTTTATGGAAGAGTTTGAGATCAAATTCATATATATAGAGCTTGCCAACGATTTGTGGATCAAATGTTATGATAGAAATAGTAATTGTTACCTTTTTTTCAAAAATGCGATGTTCTTTTCTCCATTTTACCTGCATTTCCTTTGACCATCCTACTCCATTATTGGCTTATCCTAAACATAATAGCACTCTCTAGTTCCTTCCAAATTTCCTATCAATTCAATACCAATAAAAATGACCCTTTCCAAGGCTAATTCCTCCATCTGGGTCCACGTTTAGAACCTATAAAGTCTCAACACGAAACTTCCGTGCATGTTTTTTGCTCAAATCAATTTGTTAGCATTTTCAGACCGAAAGGGGCATGAGAACAAATTTCAAAAAAGACCATTGACACAAAAATAACAAAAATAAAAGAAAATTCATGCAACCTGATACTTTGTCAAAACATCTAAAATATCCAAATAAGCTATTCTAGAGACTTTTTGTGACATGCATTTCCAAAAAATTAATATACAAAAATAATAAGCGTCAACCCCCCCCAATATTGATGCTTTTATCGATGTTTTCTTCAACAATATTAAATGTTTACTCTTGCCTAGTTTCAACTTGATTTGGACATTTATTTCAATTTTTATATCAACACTTATGCTGCTAAAAATTTTGATGCTTAATTTGATGCCCATCAAAATCAACAATCATTTTGATGTTTTATATCTTCTAATTAAAAGCATAAAAAATTAGTGCCAAAAGTGAAACGCTTTTAGTATCAAGAGCTTGTAGTATATAAGAATGAATCAAATGATGATGCTTTAATGAAAATAATCAATATATATAATATAATTAAAAGTTCACTTGATAAATTCAACATTGTACTTTTGATTTTAGTCTCATTTTAGTGTTTCAATGAATCCTAGGCATATTAGATAGCATCTTTATATTTATTTTAGTTCAACAAATGAATCATTATCTAGGAATGAAGTACTAGATTTTCTAGCTAGAAAACATAGTACTATATTTAAAGTTGCCTCACCATGACATTTTCAGCTAATTGCATTTTGTGATGATATTGATTAGGTTTTAAGATTGGAGGTTGCACTAATTTATTTCTAAAAGGTTTCATGTTGCCTTTGATTTTCTAATGTTGGTTAGCTCATTGTATTACTCCTTTGTCAAACAAGGTATGAACCTTCAATACACTCCGATCCCTTGAGTGTTGAGTAAAGAGAAAATTAATTTTTATTTTTGTTTTCCACCATATGTAATCATGGAGAGTTGAAGTTTGACTTATAGTTGTTTATCATTAAATGAAGTGTGGTGGTCTCAGTATATTATGAAGTAACCACAAGAGAGTGTGATAGCCCAACAAATACTCTTTAACCTAGGAAGCATGAAAGTTGCTCCTAAAGAAATACGTGCCTACTATCTAACTTGTGCCACCAATTAAATGCTATCTTAATGAAGAAGTTCCCCAATGCATGCAAAGCGCATTGACTTGAAAAACTACCACCTTAATTAATTTCCCCAATGCATGCATATTGCATCGACTTGAAGGATCGAGAGGGGATTGAGAGTGGCAAGTCACCAACTCGTCACCAAAACCAACTACTTGACATTAAGTGCATGAAGGAAGGTCTACAATGAATTAGATATCACCCTCTATCTCCCCCCATTCATGAATCGGCTGAGACTATTTGTAATTATCTTTTTTTGGTATTACTAATATAACTACCATAAATATGATGTCTCCTTTTTATGCCCAATAAAAACAAAGTTCCTCTATGAACTAATTGACACTATTTTGTAATTACCATTTTTTGTATTTTGTGGAAAAAAAACTAGTTCCCCTATGCGACTCGGAGCCTTTAAGAAGTGGCATGAAAATTTGTTAAGACTCCAAAAAAATGTCTTGCTAGTTCTCCTCCTCG
The DNA here is from genome assembly GCF_047967505.1 of Dipteris shenzhenensis. Classification (NCBI taxonomy): domain Eukaryota; kingdom Viridiplantae; phylum Streptophyta; class Polypodiopsida; order Gleicheniales; family Dipteridaceae; genus Dipteris; species Dipteris shenzhenensis. The sequence goes on from NC_141625.1 coordinate 15,549,495, forward strand.
TGCTTCATTGTCCTTTACTTCTTACTCATCATCCTCCCCATGCATCTCACTGCCCTTCCAAACAACCTCCTGTCCTCCATTTCTATCTCCATGACCTCCTCTTATCCAAGACTTATAGCAACGCCACCGCCATCATTCCAATTGTTGTTTCTTCGACAACATCATTGTCATCGATGATAAACTCACTCAAATGCCCAGTTTCTTCTCTCCCAAGCTCAGTCACACTCGTGGGATCTACATCTTGGATGGTCTTGACACACAGCCTAACCGATTCAGCTTGCTCTTCCCCTTCACTTTCATTTTCACAAGCGGCTCATACAATGGCACCATCAGCTTGCTTGGATAGGATAAAATTGCAGATCTTGTTTGAGTGATAAATGTGATTGGAGGCACAGGTGACTTCGAAAGGCTCGCGGGAAGGCCAGCATCACCACTTTCAACACTTCTGCCGAAGGCTACACCGTCATTTTGGATGTAAAAGTCGACTTCTACTACTATGGCTGTTAGATCCATCTAGTATGCTTTCTCATTTAATAAAAGGTCAATCTAGTGGTTAATCAACTTGGTTAATAAAAGGTCAATGCAATGGTTAATCCAGTGGCTAATAAAAGGTTAATCCAGTGGCTGTTAGATCCGTCTAGTACGCTTTCTCATTTAATAAAAGGTTAATCGACTTGGTTAATAAAAGGTTAATCCAGTGCTTAATAAAAGGTTAATCGATAGTCATATAATTAAAGGTTTATCAATCGCTTGAAATCATGGGTTTTTCTTTTGTTGCATATGAAAGACGCATAATAAGTTCTTGTGGAGATCATGGGTTTTTCTCTTGTTGCAAATAGCTCCCTCTAGAGAACTAAAACTCGAAAATCCAATTAATATATCCTCCCCCAACATCGCCATGGTAAATAAAACCAAGTTCCATGCCCCCTAATAAGAAATTATTCCCCCTCGAAATATTAACCTAAGGTCCCTCTCCTAATATCGCCATCGTCATTGCTCTATGATGAAATATCTCGCTATGTGAGATATTTCTCCCTCCATGTGTGATGAAATATCTCAATATGCCTATGTCTAGTCTGCATCTCGATCTCCCTCTCAGCATTTGCATCTGGCTTTGTGCTCCTGCCTCTCAACCTTTCCTCCATCTCCCTATCGAACTTCCCTCTCCCGCTCTCTCGCTTCCTCTCCTCCTTCACTTGTCTCTACACTTCCCTTTCCTCTCTCCCTTTCTTTCTTCATTATTGCTCCCTCCCTCTCCCTTCCATAATTAGTCTCTCCCTCCTCTCTACTTCCCTTCTTTGCATTCGTCTACTCTTTTTCAACTCTGATGCTAGTAGTATGGTGTGTTGGCCTCATCAAGCAAGGTATGCACAAGGGAGAGACACTAGGACGGGGAAAGAGAGAGAGGGAGAGGGAGTGGGGGGAACTGAGCGATGCACAAAGAGAGAGAGAGAGAGAGAGAGAGAGAGAGAGAGAGAGAGAGAGAGAGATGGCAAGAGGGGGGGAGAGGGGGAGCTGAGTAGAGGGAGAGAGGGGGGGCTAGGGGGATGACTGAAGGGAGAGAGGGGGAGGAGAAGGGGAGAGAGAGAGAGCCATGGAAGAGGCAAGGAGGAGGAGAGCAAGGGATGGTGGTGGCAGGGATGGATGGCAAGGTAGGGATGAGGAGAGCAACGGATGGATGGCAAGGCAGAGGGGAGGGGAAAGGAGGGAAAAGGTAGGGGGGAAACTAATTAGGTAAATTGAGTTAGGGCTCCTTGTAACTTAGGTTAATAAAGCTAGTTAATGTCCCTCTAAAGAACTAATTAATTGAAATTTTTGATATTAATAGAAGTTTGAGAAGTCAATCCATTATGTCTCCTTTGAGATATATAACATTCCATTGTTAGAAGTTTTGGTTCACATTGAGATTTCTTAGAATTTTTATTAGCATTGACTCCTTACAGATACTTCAAAGTTTGGATGTTCATTTCTTGAATTTTCACATGTATTTTTTAAAAGGTTAATCAAGTTATAGATATGAAAGTGGATTTTATGGAGATGTGATATGAAGTTAACTTCATAGCTAAAACTATCTCCTATAGTCTAGCACACAAAAACTTGGTTTGCTTTTGGCTTTATGTCCATTTACCAAGATACCATGATGAAGTGGGGAGTGAGAGAGAGCAATATATGTATATATATATATATATATATATATAGAGAGAGAGAGAGAGAGGAGTGCACATGATATAGCTACCTATACACTTTGTTGTATTGAACATGAACATGAATATATAAATGATAACCCCTTAGGGTTAGGGTTAGGGTTAGGGTTTGGCAATAATGCCATTGGTGCAATTTACACCATCCTCAATAGCATTCTCTCTGCACACTTATGCACTCTTGTTATATTTTGCTCCTAATCCAAAATGGGCTGTGCATGCTAAACATGAGTATGTCTCTCCCTCTCCCTTCTCTCCTATGTGATGGGTTTTTTTAAAAGTTATATTGTGAAATCTTACCTATGAATGGCATTCTACTATAGCACACTCACACGTGCAAAAATGAAATTCATAAGGGTTTTGTACTTTTATTTATTCAGCCTTGTGTAGTATAGAAATCAAAATGCTATATTTAACTAAGTTTAAGGTCATACTCATAGCAATACAAGGAGCCAAATGTCATCTTATTTCCTTCCATCTTATTTTCCTTAGAGGGACCTCACCTAACTCCGTTTTATCTTGTTTTCCTTATTCTTTTCTTTGAGTGAACAAGAGGATTTTGGTAGGGTCTTGTATACAACTACCAAGACGGGTGGAACATCTTATTTTGTAAGCCCAAAATACCTAGGTTTAAATTCTCCTTATAAGTAACTTCAACTAATATTGGTTCTAGAAACACCTAGACATATTCTTTTATTGTTGGAAAGGTTACTCAACTATTTAAACCCTATATATGACAAATTTATTCCAAGTATGCTCTTTGGAGTCTCTTTTTGGCTTTTTATTGATGAGATCATTATATGAGTATAGTGAACTTGAAGGTAGATTTGGTGGGTCTAATATGATAGGGATAGCCAAAAAAATCCATAGATTTAAGTTCTAGACATACTTGCAAAATCATGATCTCCAAAGAGAAATACTGAATTCCATACACTTTGTGTTAGATAGAGAAACTCCATATAGTTTGTGTTGGAGAGAGAAATACCATATTGTTTGTGTTGGAAAGAGAAATGCCGTACACTTTGTTTGGAAGACAGAAATTGCATACACTTTGTGTTGGAGAGAGAAACTCCATACACTTTGTGTAATGATGGAAACTTAGGAACATGTATAAATATCTCTTAATGCAAAGAAGCTACAAATATTTGGGGTTCAATTTTCATTTCACTTTGGTGCTCACGTGGGGTTAATCTCCTTGGGCCCATGCTCCCTCAACACTATCAATGTGTGATAGCATGATCTAACCTTGCAATCAACATGTAGTACCATGCTATAACCTTACAATCTCCCATCCTCCTCCCTTCTTCTCATCCTCATTTTTCTCTTCCTCCCTCCTCCTCCTCCTCCTCCTCCTCCCTCCCTCCCTCCCTCCTCCTACTCTTCCTCCTCCTCTCTTCTCCTTCCCCTCCTCTTCAACCATGCTCACCCCTTTTCATTACCCTTAACCCCATGAATATGTGAAGGACACTACCTCTCCTTCTCAACACTCCTTATCCCTACCACTCCTTCTCAACAATAAAATTTTCCTAAACTTTCCACCTCTCCCTAAATCTTAAACCCCTAGTTAAATTTCTCAACCCTATCCTCCTCCTAGACCTTACAAACCTTTCCTAAACCTTTGCATCCCTATGGACGTTAGAACCTCCATCAGACCTTGTGATCAAGAATTCTTTCCACACTTTAGCCTACACTGAAGCTCACACCAAAACTACTTTCCACACTTTAGCCTACACATATCATTGGAATATGACCTAGGCACCTATGCTACATTTGTGAACACTTATGATACGATGAGCAACAACATCACTATAGCTCATTAAAACCCTTAGAATTGGAGATGAGAGAAAATTTGACAAAATTTTTTGTGAGGTTGTTGGGGAGGTTAGCGCCTAAAGTGAAATTGATCATGTGTTTGCTTCGATGAAAAAGTACACCTGATAAAACCGTACGATAAATCACTTAGTGCCTAAAGCGAAAGTGGATCATGTGTTTGCTTTTATGAAAAAGTACACCCTATCAAACCATAAGGTAAAGCACTTAAGGCAAGCGAGTATAAGAATACTTCCAATTGTTGCCAAAATTATGGAATTTGACTTAAATACATGTTGAAAAGTGGTGACTTCCATTAGCAGTTAACTACTAATCACAAATGGTATCCCTCTAAACCCCTGCACCCTATAAAGCATCTCCCTCATTCCTCAATGCACTTTTGCATCTCTCTCAAACCACCTCTCATCAAGCACCTTTTTTTTTTCCCAACTTTTCTCCATCTCCACCTCCACTTCCCATCCCATCAACACTCCACCTCCACCACTTTTCCATCAATCACTTCTCCACCATCCCTCTCTTCTCCACCATCTCTCCACCATTTCTTCCACCTTTGTTCCACCACCACCACTCCTCTTCCACCATCCCCCATCATTCCTCCCCTCCACTTTCCATTGCATCCTCCCATTTTTTGTTGACTTCCTCTCCACATTCCCCTTCTCCTTTTCCCTCTTCTCTCTTTTATTTTATGTCATTCCTCACCATTTTCCATTTCCTTCCCCCCTCTTTTCCATTTCCTTCTCCCCTCCCTTTTCCTCCCCTCATTTTCCATCATCCCATTTTCGTTTACTGTATTTTCCATCCCCTACCACGTCATGTCCTGTATCACACCCCCTACCTATCTTTTTTGTCATTTCATCCCCCTCTCTTTTTCATTCAATCCCCCTCTCTTTTTTTTCCCCTTTTTCTCTCTTTTCTTCCCCTCTTATGCCCTCTTCCATTCTCCCTTTCCTCTTGTTCCATTCCCTTCCCCCTCCACCCTTCCCTGACCACCCCCATTGCCCCCCTTCTATTCATTCCTCCCATTGGCCCCCTTCTATCCATTCCTCCCATTTCAAATCATTCCTTGATTCCCCCTTTTTCCCTTCCCCTTCCCTTCTCTCTTCCTTTCCCCTTACATCCTCTCTTTCCGCCAATTCCCTCTTTCCCTTTCCTCTTTTTTTTCTCTTCTTTCTCTCACATTGCCCATCTACTGCCCTCCTTCCTTCCCTTGCCCTCCCCCCTTTTCTGTCCCTCCCTTCCCCACGTTTTTTACTTCTCCATTGATGGACTTCTAGTGGCTTAGTTTTTCCCCTTTCCCCTCACTCTGCTCACTCTACCTCATGTCTACCCCATTTTTGGCCCCATGAACCCTACCCAATCCCCTCTCTCAACCCCCTCTATGACTTCCCCTCATGCACAGCTATCAAAACACCAAAATGCCAAAATTTTGCTTACAACTCCCCAATTTCCCCATGAGGTGCTGCCCTTCATAGCTCTACCCTGCCATGGAAGCTCCTTCCAACAACCCTAACTTCACCTTGTTTCACTGCCCATCATCTCCATCATGTGGCAACACCACCGTGCACCATCACTCGGCTTTGTTGCCTTCGCATGCCTATCTACCACCTAGCATGCTTTGAGAGTGCTCTCAACGGAAGCAAGAATGGAAGAAGGAGAGAGAGAGACAGAGAGCCACACAAGTTTTGGTGGGTGCAGAACCACCCTAATCTTCTTTTTCATTCATTTATATATGTGTTTGAGTATTGTACATAACCAGGGTAAAGGCACAGTGACCTTTAACCCCCACAACCTCCCACTTAAAGGACAATGTGCCTTTAAGGGAGAACAACCAGTGAGCATACTATCCAATGCCCATCAATACACGACAATACTCAAACCGCTGACTAGGTAGACTCTTCGTCAGCATATCTGCAGGGTTATCATCAGTATGAACCTTGACAAGCTCTATGCGCTTGTCCTCAAGTACCTCCCTGATGAAATGATACCTGACCTCAATGTGTTTGGTCTTTGCATGAAAGACCGGATTCCGTGCTAGCTGAATAGCACTCATGGAATCACTATGCAATGTCGGTACACCTGTATGAATCCCCAAATCTCCCACTAGCCGATCAAGCCATATAGCCTCCTTGCAACCCTCTGTGGCTGCAACATACTCAGCCTCTGTGGTAGACAAAGCAACGCACTTCTGTGCGCGAGACATCCACGACACTGCACCACCTGCAAAGGTGAACACATAACCAGAAGTGGATCTCCTACTATCCACATGCCCCTGCATAGTCTGAATCTGTGTACCCAAGTACACGCATGTCTCCTTTACCAAAGCAAATGCACATCTCCTTGGTACCCTTCATGTACCTCATGATGCACTTAACTGCCTCCCAATGCCTCTTTCCTGGATTAGCCATATACCGGCTAACAACTCCCACTGCAAATGCAATGTCTGGTCTAGTAGCTATCATAGCATACATAAGACTCCCAACTGCTGATGCATAAGGAACCTTGGCCATCATGGCCCTCTCCTCATCTGATTTGGGACTATCTGTATGACTCAGTTTCACATATGGAGGCAATGGAGTACTCACTGCCTTCCCCCCCTCCATATTGAAACGCTGTAATACTTTTGTAACATACTCTTTTTGTGAAAGCCAAAGGAGTTTCCTACTCCGATCACGCGTGATGCGCATACCAAGAATATGATCTGCAAATCCCAAATCCTTCATATCAAAGGCTCATGCAACTTGGCCTTTAATGCATCTAGCTCATAAGTATTCTTGCTAGCCAATAGCATATCATCCACATATAGTACCAGGATTATCAGGCTACTATCCTTAGCCCTTTTAGTGTAGAGGCAGTGATCAATTTCACTCCTTCTAAAACCCTGGGACCGAATGAAAGCATCAAACTTCTGATACCATTCTCTAGGTGCTTGCTTAAGACCATAGAGACTCTTTTTCAGCTTGCAAACTAAATGCTCTTTGCCCTTTTCTTCAAAGCCTTCCGGCTGCACCATGTAAATGTCCTCATGCAAATCCCCATGCAAGAAAGTTGTCTTGACATCCATTTGCATAAGCTCCATATCCTCTACTGCCACTAGTCCAAGCATGCATCTAAGTGTGGTCATCTTCACAACCGGAGAGAATATCTCATCAAAGTCCACACCCTTCTCTTGCTTGAACCCTTTAGCAACCAAACGGGCCTTGTATCTAGGCACATCATCACCTGTGACCTTCATTTTGTAGACCCATTTACATGGCAATGCTTTCTTTCCATGTGGCAAAGAAACCAAGTCCCAAGTCTTATTCTTCATAAGTGAACGCATCTCTGATTGCATAGCATACTCCCACTTGCATTGATCCTCATGCATCATAGCCTCTTTGTAGCAAGAAGGCTCCCCGCAATCAGTAAGCATCACATAGTCTACCCCTGGAACAAACCTATCAGGCGGTCTAGACACTCTAGATGATCTTCTCAAGGGCATTTCAGCTTGCTGTCCCACTTGCATATCAGCCACATTTGGCTCATCATTTCCACCAATAGATGATCCATCATCTACCCTTGATTGTATATCTGTGGGAGTACTTGGTGGCACCATTTCTTGCACATTTGGTGCATGGACAGCTTGCTGTCTATCAACATATGCAGGTGGATTCACATCCTGGAAAGTGATTCTCCTCATTTCCACATCCCTCATGGGTGCCTTATGCATCTTCTTCTCATTGAAGACCACATCATGGCTGCGTATGATCTTCTTTGCTTCTGGATCCCAGAGACGATAGCCCATCTCTCCACTTTCACCATAACCTAGAAAGATGCATTTCCTAGACTTAGGATCTAGCTTCTTTCGAAGCTCTTTTGGCACATGTGCATATGCCTCACACCCAAATATACGCAAATGAGAGTAAGAGGGCTTCTTGCCACTCCATGCCTCTTCAAGAATACCACCATCCAAACTCTTACTAGGTGATCTATTGATCACATGCACTGTAGTCTTCATTGCCTCAGCCCAAAAACCACCAGAAAGACTTGCATTGGAAAGCATGCATTGCAACCTTTCTTGAATGGTACGATTCATCTTTTCTGCAACTGGATTTTGCTCTGGAGTACGAGGGGATGTGAGCTCCCTCTTAATCCCACGTGTATCACAGAAATGCTGAAAGTCATGAGAGAGATACTCTCCACCATTGTCAGTCCGTAGGCATTTAAGCATTCTAGCTGACTGATTCTCAACCAAGGCCAGCCATTTCTGAAATACCTGGAACACATCACTCTTCCGAGCTATAGCATAAGCCCACACTTTCCTAGTTGCATCATCAATGAATGTCACATAGTATTCAGCCCCGCCTAATGACCGTGTAGGCATGGGACCACATACGTCTGAATGCACCAAATCAAGCATTTCAAACTCTTTCTTTCCCCTTCTTTTATGGGCTGATTTAGTCTGCTTCCCATAGAGACAGTGCTCACAAAATTCAAAATCAGAGAAACTCAAATGCGGTACATAACCCAAACGGCATAAGAGTTTCATTCCATTCTGGCTCATGTGCCCCAACCTGCAATGCCACAAAGAAGTGCTTGGCTGCTCGGTTATTGCAACAACATGATCAAATACCCCTGATACATGTAAGGGATACAAAGTCCCACACTTGGCACTCCTGGCCAAAAGCATAGAGCCCTTCTGAATTTTCCAACTCTGAAAGCCAAAAGTGGTGTGAAAACCAGCATCATCTAGCTGACCCACTGAAATAAGACTCTTGGTCAGCTTAGGCACATGTCTCACATGTTTCAAAACAAATGCAGACCCATTTGCAAAAGAAAACTTTATGTCACCTGCTCCCACTATGTCACATGCATAGTCATTTCCAAGATGCACACAACCTGTCTTTCCACTATCATAAGTGGAGAACCATTCCCTATGGGGAGTAACATGGAATGAAGCACCAGAATCCAAAATCCAATCCTGGGAATATGCATCATCTGAAGTGGTAAGTAACTCTGCAGATAAACTAGACATGAAGAGAACGTCATTGTCACTATCATGTGTGACTGCATTGATATCCTCGATCTTCACTTTTCCTTTGTCCTCCCTTGGACTCTCTTCCTTTTGATTTGCACCCCAATTTGCATTCTTTTTCTTATCCCTTTGCTCTCTTTTTAGCTTGTAGCAATCCTTTTTCATATGGCCCTTCTTGCCACAGTGGTAACACTCAATGTTCTGTGCCTTGGATTTGCTACGAGACTTCCCTCTTTCTTGGGACTTCCCCCTGAACTGTGATCTGCCCCTTTGCACATTTAAGGCTGCATCCTGCTTGTTGCCATCCATAGACTTCCGTCTAATCTCCTCGGCCAACAAGCTACCCACAACATCATCAAATTTCAGTACTCCACCAGGTGCAGAGTTACTGACAGCTGTACGGAAGGTATCCCATGAGGATGGCAATGAACATAAGAGAAATATTGCCTTAGTCTCCGCATCAAAATTCATTTTCTGAGCCTGAAGCTGGCTGAAAATAATATTGAATTCATTCAAGTGAGAAGCAATGGAGACCCCTTCCTTCATCTGCAGCTCAAACAACCTCTTCATGAGGTAAACTTTATTAGAGGCAGTTTCCTTTTCATAAGTGGCACACAGTTTCTTCCACAAATCTTCCGTAGTCTGCTCATTTACTACTGTGAAATAAACTGACTCTGCAAGATGAAGTCTAATAGTAGACTTTGCTAATGCATCCAACTCATTCCAATCATCCTCAGACATATTTGCAGGCTTAGCTTCAATCCCTGCCAAGGGTTTAATCTGCTTCTTTTGAATAAGCACATCCCTTATCTGTTCTTTCCACAAAGAAAAGTTTGTCCCATCAAACTTTTTAATGCTGAAAAACTCCTTTTTAGGCATGGAAGAGGATGCCATGATGCAAATGAAGCAAAATCCCAAATGCTAGTGCCTGCAAGAGAGAATCACACCAAATACCAGGTGCACCCAAATGTGTATGCCACAATAGAGTGAAATATCACCAAAATTCAAAGCTCAAAGCATCAAAAGATGCATCTGACTCATGTGCATATACTATGCATCCATATGAGCAAATCTGGCCCAAAAGAAAATGCCAATAAGTGCCAAATGACTCAAGCATAAACACTGTCCACTGGCATATGCATCAATAATGTCTCATCCAAGAGAGCATAGCACTATCAGTGCATCACCTGCAATGTGTCAAAGCTGTCCCTCAGCTTAAAATAGCATCCATGTGCAAAGCGTCCATAAAAATAGCATCCCACAAGGCAATTCGAGCCTATCAGCGCATCCAATAAGGACCGCAATGCATCCAAATGGCCTATAAATCATCCACTGCAACCCAATGCACACCACGAATGAGCGCACACTGCTCAAACTGCAACCAGAGTGATCTGCATAAGGTATGCTCAAGAAATCATAGTCCCACGGTAATGAGTGCTACTGAAAATAGAACCTGAGATGCCTCAAAACATGGGCGCCATTGCATAATCGGAACCAGCAAGAAAATCTGCAAATATCTCTCTTCTGCCAGAACTCCAAAATCCCAACCGATGAGTGAGAAATGGGAGTCAACACTTATCCACTGCCATGTGGCATAAATCTAAGGTTTCAAAACCTTAGAATGAAAAATGCATAACAGAGAGACGAAATCGAATACACAGAGATCTATAACTCTGAAAATCCTCCACCAAATCGTGCTAGAACTGATAGGTAGGGGTTTTTGGGCGTCCGGAACGCAATGGGACAGACGGTTTTGGAAACCGTGGTCTCAATCACTGGGTCCAATACACGGACTGAAAAACGTTTTTGGAAACAGAGCTATCTGTAAACTCCACCGGAGTGCGAATGATGAGCAACATAGAAGTTTTAGGACCTCCTGAGTCCACCGGAACTGACAGATCTACAAATGGTTGCTCCAAACTTGAGTTCCAACACCCGGGCAAAAAACGCAGGAACTGACACAGTGAGTCAGAAATCCAATGAAATGATCCCAGATTCAAGAATGAAGGTGTTTCCAAGCTCCTGAAGTAATGTGGACACCAAAAGCAAGCAATAGTTGCCTCTACAAGTCAATATGGAGTCTCTGTCATCGAACGGAACAGGGAAAAGCTCAAAAAACGACTTTTTCTTTCAAAGCTCTTAACAGGCTCTCAAAACCACTTCGCAAAGCCAAAGTGACTTTTCCAAAGGTTCCTCCAAGGTCTCTGCACACTCGGATGCAAGTAAAGTCACCCACAAAGCTTCCCACAGAGCTTCTCCTTCCTCCCACAGAGCTGCTGAGCTTCAAGCATTCATTCACGCACGCTCAGCTAGATCACCCGGGCTCTGATACTAGTTGAGAGTGCTCTCAACGGAAGCAAGAATGGAAGAAGGAGAGAGAGAGATAGAGAGCCACACAAGTTTTGGTGGGTGCAGAACCACCCTAATCTTCTTTTTCATTCATTTATATATGTGTTTGAGTATTGTACATAACCGGGGTAAAGGCACAGTGACCTTTAACCCCCACATGCTTAGCCTCCTACGTGCCAATATCATGCCTCAAGATTCCATTCCACTTGCCACCTTGAGGGCAGTGCCCTTTACCCATGGCGACAACCCACCACCTCCCACCTACTGTGTGCTACAATCCACACTATCTACTTCTACTCATTTCCAACCATGCTACCTAGTGTCGCCCAAGGTAGTTCTTCTGATCCACATGCCCATCTACCCTAGAACACCCTGTTTCCCCTACCAACCCACACTGTCTAAGATCTCCTTGATAATTTGACCATCGTTGTCAATGGGCAAATGCTGCCCCAATGCCCTAGCTCTACCCTCAAACTCCTACTCAAATTGAACAATTGGCACCCATAAAACCTTTAAATGTCCAAACACTTGCTTCTCAGCACATGAAATCTCTGTTTTGAACCTAGCAGCAATCTTGCAAGCCAACAGTCTGTAGTGACCTATGGAAAGCTCTTGCCTAGCTCTTGGCACCACCATGTTGCAACTTTTAACAAAATCCAAAATCTCAACACTAACTCAATGCAAGGAAAAATCCAAAATCTCAACACTAATGTCGTCACAGTCTGGCCCTATCGTTGAGGGCCTTTGCAAGATGGAATTTCCTATCGTCACTCCTTAGAGGAGTGATAAGAGTCCCAGGTCAGGTTGCGGAAGGCGTAGGGGTCTTGGGCCCCTTCCTGTCATCTGATACCATGTAGACTGCTCATTGAGACGAATAATCTGTTGTTTATTCCTTGAATCGTATAGATAGTCATAGGTGTCTCTTCGTGAGTGATTGTGTGTGTGAATTAATCCTACGAAAGACTTACGTCTTACTTCCTACACACCCGCCATAGCCAAAACGTCCCTACAACTAACATCCCTCACGTCAACAGCCACTACAGTGGCTACCTTCAACCATGCCTCGCATGCGCGGCTCCAACAGCATGGCGACTCAGTAGAACGGTGCCCTACTAGCACCAAGCGCCTTAGCCGCTTCTACAATTACGACATCTCTAGCCAGCTACCTCAACCACGGAATATATAGCGACTCCTCCAACGGCCAAGCGCAAACGACTCCTTCAACAGCTTCTCCCAACTTCCACGGTTGCACCTCCCATGGTCGACACCGGTTCTATAGCGCAACCACGACGCTCTCTCTCTCTCTAGTTCACGACGCCAGCCCCTATGCCACCAGCAGCGACCCAAGCCTCCACACAACCAAAACGCCTAGGCCACGGGCACTAACAGTGGCTACCTTATGCGTCTACCTATGCTCCACAGTGCCAAGCAACATAGCAGCATCGACCATCTATGACACAGCCTCCACAATGCCCATGACCACGACAAAGCAACAGCCTATGCTGCAACAATTGCCATAGCCATCTCCTCCACGAAGGCAACGACCAAAACACCAGTGCTCAATGACTGTCTCCCGGAAGCACTCCTTGTCGACTCTGCAATTACGAAAAACTCTCCAACTTGGCAGAGCTCCAATACCACTGACGACCATCCTACAGCAGTAGCACCTCCAAGCAAGTAGGCTCATGCAATCATGAGCAACGATACGACCAGCCCTGGCATACAACGACCTTCTGCATCGACGGCCCAGTTCCAACGCTGACGAACAGCCTCCATCTCCCTTGCACTTCAAGCTTTTCAATTTCCACCCCAAGGTTGTGCAAACAAAACTCATCCGCATCTCTGGGCGGCATAGAGTGAGCGCTTTCTGTAGCCAATCTCTGAAACGACACCTCCGTTGGGACGGAATCTTGAGATTTCGTCGAGTCTCAGGATATTCCAGAACATCAGGGAAGAGTGGCTTATCTATTGCCATGTGGCACACTGTCAAGTTGCCATGTCATCAGCGCATGGCTTATTTGCCACGTTAACTAACCGTCACGTTGTGCCATGTCATCATCTGCTTACCTACCTGCCACATCAGAAGTGCACAACACCCGGCCACATCACCACCAGTCCCTCTTGCAACGTCAATAGGACATGTGGCACTATGCCACATCAATAGTGCCACTTATGCAGCCACATCACCTACAACGTAGGTAGTGCCATCTCAGCAGTCGTCCCCTACTCAATCAACATCAAGTTAGCATGCCACATGGCATAGCCCCCTGCTAGGCACACCTAGCCTATGCAAATGAACATAGGGTGCCACATCAGTAGTGCCTCCTAAGGAGCTCCTAAGCACTGAGAGCCACACTGGCACACTTTTGCGCACATCATGTGACCCTCAGTTTGCCACATCATCATTTGATCACACTCTTGGAATCAAAAATTAGCCATCCTTTTGGGAGCCATAACTTTTGATCCAAGAGTAATTTGGAGGTGATTCAAAAATAAAAAATGCTCGCCAAATCATGCTCTACGCATTGAGCACCTCATATATATCATTTAAGATTTCAACACGTCAACATCATCAAATCCTCATCATCGGAACCACCTCCTATTCCACTGCGGCATATCCAACACTTAAAATGAACGAGATAAAATTCATTTGTTGCATTTTTTGCTTTGAAGTGTAGTCTAGTTGTAGACCAGCTTTGACATGGAGGATATCCAACTCCACCAAGCCAAGTTAGCCATTGCCGCATTACCCGATTAGCTCCCATTAGGTCTATCATCACTGTACACATTCACACACTGATACCAGCTCGGTCTCTTGACATTCGATAGTTCATCATAATTGGTGACACTTGGCAGAATTCTCCTCCTTGGATTCAAGATTGTTGCACACATTTGCACACACACATGCCACCCATGTACAATCACGTATGTTGACTATTTTTTGCATTCGTTCCTACACATACATCAGCCTTGTACAACCTCTTGGCTACGCCCGACACAGAGTCGTCATCATTTCATTACAAGCTTGATCCTTGGCATACACGCAGTCCATCACATGACTTGGTTTTGCTAGCTCAAGCGTAAGCCCCTCAGTGGCAACCTTCTATAGTGTTCTCATGGGTAGACACTCTCATCAGTACACAGGCAATCCTCTTGCATGGAACACCAAACCGCCTCTAGCATGGAGCTATTCACATCACGCAGTTGATGCTACAGTCATGACTCCGAATGAGATCCATGAGTGGAAAGAGAACCTACTATGACCATTCATCGCCAAAGGATATGTACCAATGTATGATGTCGACTCGAGCCTCATTGGCCTTGAGAGATCAGATGCAGATGATTCATACGTCAGCATGGATCAGCCCGTAGTTGTTGTTGATCATGCACATTTGTTGGTAAGCCCTCAGCATGAGGCACACATTTGAGTAAGCCCTCAGTATGAGACACACTTCTCGGTAAGCCCTCAGCACAAGGCACATGTGGCAGTAAGCCCTCAGCACGAGGAAAATTTGATAGTAAGTCCTCAGCACGAGGCAATCCTATCTACATCAATGCAGACTGATTCTTATGATGCACAGTCACCACATTCATGCATGGATCCAACTCCATTTACTGTCACATCACATGCAGATACTCAGCAGGAGTTCATCTATGATCATGCAATGATTCAGTCCTCAGTACAAGGCACTCACATCTCTAGCCGTAGGTGGAGATTTATGCCACAGCGCATCCTGCTGTTCAGGTGATTCCGTTGCAGCATCCATCACTGATTCTTTCACCTTTGACATGGAGCATATCACATATTTGGACACAGTTTCCATGAGCAGTACAGATCAACAGATGAGTCTACAGGACATTCCAGCATTGGCTCAGTTATGTTGCATTGCACCACCCTTGGATCCAACTATCACCACCATCTCTTTCAATCAACAGATCATTTCTCAGCATGAGGATACCTATGCATTAGTAAAGTCCTATCCCAGTGTAGTAGACATCATCAGGTCCAACCATAGTGCAACTTGGGGAGACTCAGTGTTTCATCATGCACTCATGGCTGTCGTATAGATTCCATACTTGATGCAGATTAGTGGTTGGATTCACGACTTTAGATCAATCCCTACATCAACATTTAGTAACTCATATGCCTCAAGGACATCTTATGCATTCTCAATTGTATTTTCATGCCTCTAGGCCTTTATATTGTTAGCTCCTTCTCGACGATCCTTTGACATGTGCTACATCCCATGCCGATGGATGTTTATCCATGCACACATCAGACGACCTTCATCTCATGATAGCTTAGCATACAGGTTTGACAGGTTGCAGTACCTTGTTAGTTTTATGGGCCTCTTCTTTATAGTAGAGGAGTGTATCATATCTACACCCTCGGCCCGAGATTTTCAGCCCCTAGATCAATCTGTCCACACAATGCAATTTTTTAAGATCTTGCATTGTTCGACAGAGATTACACTACTGCAACATACGTCCAACATTGCTATCATTTCTTTTGGGTTGTGACTCTCTTGTATGTCACAACCTACCAGATCACATATCCATCGCTACATCAACTAGCCTCACATCTGGATGCCTCTTCTATAGAGTAGCTTCATAATCCATGAATGGTTAGCAAGCAGCCATACACACAGTTCTCCACACTATCATCTTTCGATCAACCAGTCTTTGATCCAGGGGGACTTTACTTTTTGCATATTTCCTTCCTCTTCTCTTTGGCCAATCTTTTGGGTTTTATTCCCAAAGGTGAAGGATGAGCCACATCTTAAGAGGGAAAAATCTACATTATGTACAGGATCATAAGTTGTACTTATTGTACATGCTTCCACTTCGTAGTCACTATGCCCACATATGCATATACTACTCTAATTCTTTTCAGTTTTGGATGCTATCATATGCACCAAACAAAATCCACCAAAAAGGCATTGTACATGCACCCTCTACTTACCAAGTACAATTTAAGAGGGGGTGTTGAGGATGGTGAAAAATGCACCATACCTCTAGGGCATTAGGGGCAACAAACCCTAGCCCTAACCCTAACCCTAAGGGGTTCACATGTATATCTTCATGTTCATGTTCAATACAACTTAGTGTATAGGTAGCTATATCGTGTGCACTCCTCTCTCTCTGCCTCTCCCACTTCCACTATTAATGAGTGTACACAAGCTCACAACAACACTTGAAAACCAAAGCCCAAAATTGGCTCAATATCTCTCAACCACCTCCTAATCCTTGTAGAAGTGATAACTTTTGATACAGAAGTTAGATAGATGCAGTATAAAAACAAAACTTGTAGCTCTCAATCTTCTCTACAATGTTTTTCCAAAAATCATGTCAAAATTATATTTGTAGCTCTAGATGTGGTCTCTATAGTGCCTGCTTATCAGTGAAGATTGCATCTATAAAACAAATCCCATGGCTCTTTGTGCTAGGATCTCATCCAAAAATATCCCTCTAATCTCCCAAATCAGCTCATACATAAAAAGTTGAAGAGTGAATTCTCTAGCACTTTGGTGCCCAAATCACCTCCAAAAGTATCCCATCATGCAAAATGATATGGACACTCCTATTTTTAGCTGATGAGAATTTAAGATGTCTCCATTGGCAAGTAAACCACAAGGTCACATGTGGCTTACCCAGCGTAGCCTAGATTTGTGCCTAGTAGTGCAAATCCCACCTACCTACTAGTTCTCCTACATGTGATACATACACAATGCTCTAATACACATACACGATATTTATAGTGATTTCTTGAGCTATTAAACTAGGCCTTCCCCCACTGCTAGAGCATGCACATGCTCAGTAGCATATTGCTTCTTTACTAGATGCTAAACACAAGCATTGATTCTTTAAATGGCTAGATCCACATCCCACTATCTTGAAAGGGCCCACTATTGCAGCTCATATTTTATCCCTCTTTGTAAAAGCTAAGCTTGGATATGTAGTTCCACATTTGCATCAATGACATCCAAAAAAGCTTCTTGCCACACTATCCCTTTGTCAAGCAAAACATACACCTGTTGCCACAATGGTTCATCATTATTTATCCCCTTCCCCTCCTAAAAAGGCCATCTATGTAACACGTGATGCACATCCTCAAGCAGAAGTTGATCTAGGACTTTGGTATTACAATTGTCTCATTTTGTATAGATTCATACCACTTTGTCTTGACATGTGCATCGCATATGGCCATTTCCTATGATGATAACATGCCTAGATTTTCCACTTTCCAATATCCTCTTCTTCTTGATCACGTTTTTGCCTATTTACCCCTCTATAGTCTCAATATCAACTTCATACATATCTCTCCCCTTCATCACATCTTGGAATGGTACACACCTGCCCACACCGGGCTATGCTTCTTCATCATTTGATAGAGTCTCATCTTTGAGTCTTACAACTCAATCTTAGATTCATATACTTGTTCCATAAATGTTTCCCACATACTATTGGATGCAGACCATTCGAAAGCCATGGTCAAAATCATGCACATGGCCAATCATGGTTGTGGTGGTGTTGCTGTATGGTGATTGGCTGTGATGGTTACCTCTTGGAGGAGGGCTTTGATGCCAAGGCTTGGATGAAAGTCCAACCCAAAGCCAAAAAATTAGGACACATTTGTAGGGTTGATGCTTGAGCCAAAAACCCCCAAAAACATCACTTTCATGAAGCACTTGAAAACACTTAGTGAAAGCTCCTAAATGATCTATTTTTGTTGGGGGTTCTAGCCTAAGCATCATATCTACAAATATGCCCTAATTTTTTTGCATCAAACAGGAATGATGCCCAATAGGCTAGAGCTCCCAAAAAAAGGTCATTTAGGCACTTTCACTAAGTGTTCTAAAAACTTAGTAAAAGTGAAGAAATGAGCAAAATTTGGGGGTGTCTAGCTTGGGAGTCATATAAGCACTTGTACCCTCATTTTTTGGTTTTTTTTTCCATCCATCTTGCAATTACATCATGAAAACTACCAAATGTCCTTGCAAATTCTCAAATTGTAGAGACCTTCCAAAATAGCTAGGACATGTTAGCAGGTACGATGCCCGAGGCAAACCCCCTAAAACATGGATTTGGGCATTTCCACGGAGCATTTTAAAATGCTTCGTGAAAGTGACCAAATGACCCGCTTTTCAGTTCAAACTTCATATCTAAGTAGATTTCCTTTTAAAATTGATTCAAATATATATCAATAGAGTTAAATAGACATATATCTCCATGTATGCATATCCATGTATATATATGTGTATACCTAAAAATGTGTCCTTGTTTGGGATTTGATGGTGTGGACATATTGACAATTTAAAGGAAACGTTTTACTTGTTTGGGATTTTTATGGAATTGAGCAATGAAAATTTCAATTGGATAATGTCTTGTCCAACAATCCACAAACTAAAAGGAAAAGGTTGTCACAATTCTTGGCATATTTTCTTTTCTTGTCTTTCTCCCATTAGTGACATGTCATTTTACTAGGTTAGATTCTTATGTATGTATATATGTATGTATGTATGTATGTATGTATGTATGTATGTCTATATGTATATATATATATATATAAGAGTATGCATATACATAAAAGAATATATAAGTAGCTTATGATTGGAAGAGTCTATATCTTTACCTATGTATAGATATAGATATAGATATATAAATATCTATATATATAAGGCTATTATATACTATATATATATATGAGAATCCCTATAAGGATCACATGTCTAAATATATGTTTAAGAATCTTGTATATATGAGGTTTATGCATGTGAATCTAGATTTATTTATTTATTTATTTTCTATCTATAGAGAGTCTTATGCATAAGGCTCTAGGATATATTTAGATATCTAAACATATATATATATATATATATATATATATATATGTAGTATAGTATAAGACTCTTGTATATAGAGTCTCATAAGCATGAAATGTACATTTAGCATGATTTTAAGAATAAGTAATTTCCCTTTACAAAGCCATGAAAGAGTGCAATAAAGATGGTGCGATTCTCCATTATCCTTGCACTTCTAACAAATTCAAATAATAATAACATTTCTTACCTAGTGAATTGTTGAAGGTTAGGGTCTAGTGATGGTTATTACAAATTTGACAAGGTCTACTCTTGTAAGAAATACACACCACATGTAGGCATTTAGAATTGTGATGAGGAAAAAGAGAGAGTGAGTGAACATAGAGAAGGGAAGGAGGGGAAAGAGATAGATCTGAGAAAGAGGAAGGTCTCGCATTGTAAAAATATGAGAGGAGGGAGGAGCTACCTTGAGAGGAATGTTGAGGGAAGAAGAGGGGGTTTGAGTAGAGAGAGCCAGGTGGAGAGGTTAAGTAGAGAAAGCAAGGGGGTGAGAGGGAGTCAATTGCTAAATGTGTAGAGATTCCATACGAGCCAGGTTGTGTCTTTGAAGAAGATGGTGTTTTTTCTTTTCCATTTTCTAATTGTCTTATAGATTTTGAGTGTGAAGATGAAGTTCAAGGCTAGACTAATGTTTTGAGAGCTATGATCATCATCAAGGAAGATGACAACAAGCAACTAGATGAAGGAGCTATGTTGTAGTGTACCAAACCCAAGCGCAAGGTTGAGGAAGCATTTAAGGATTATTGGGGAGCAACCTATGAAAAGTGGGATGTAGTAGTTGGAGATATTTGGTACAAAAAAACAACCAAGAGAGGCCACAATTAAGAATTGCTAAATAAATGTCCGCAAACATTTGTGTACTCTAGTCTAGTAAGAGCTATTAAGTTCTAGTTACAAGCTACGTCTAGACAAAAAGAAAGGCAAGAGTCTCTTCAAAATGGATTCAAAAAAGCATGAGCACATTGGGGGTTGTGGAGTAGTGGACGAGGATGACTAAGATATAAACAAAGAAAATGTATTCTCATTGCAAGGAAAATGTATTCCACTTATTCTGGAAAATTGAAAATGTGTTTATGACTACGCTTGCTTTAGTAAATTCTAGACAACCATCGTGCTTGTTTTTGTACATCCCAAAGAGTAAATACCAAACAACCACGTGCTTGTTTTTAGTAAATCCTAACCAACCACTGTGCTTGTTTTAATAAATCCTATAACAATAAATCCCAAAAAACCCTGTGCTTACTTTTAGTAAATCCCAAAGCAGTAAATCCCAAGCGAGGAAAAATCCCAAAACCTACAGTGGTAGTTGTGGTAGTTAATCCTAGTGCGCAGGAAACCAGTGTGGTGGTGGCAGTTGTGGCTGTTAATCCTAGTGAGAAACCAACCACTGCACTGGTGGTAGCTGAGGTAGTTAATCCTAGTGTGCAACCAATTATCACACTAGTGGAAATTGTGGTAGTTAATCCTAGTGTGCAACCCACCACTTGTTGGTTGCAGTTGTGGCAATTAATCCTAGTGTGCAACCAAACAGCATGCTTGTGTAACACTCATCCTATACTCCCACCATGCTATCCTAAAATAAATCGCATTGCAACAAAGTGCTATCCTAACTTTCACGAACTTAGGAAATAATCAAAGAGTAGTTTCATTAATCATTCAATAGATTACATCTCATACATTGAGGAACTTTGGAAATAATTAAAGAATGGTTTCATGAATAATTCAACAGATGAGATCTCATAGATTACATCTAATACATTGAGGTCTTTTCCCTTTAGGGGGCTGGTTCCACATCAACTTGCTTCTCCTTTTGGTTTTTTTCAACTTCTTTCTTTGGCTTTGAGTTGCCTTCATCAGGTCACTTTTTTTCTATGTTTGCTTTCTGATGGGAGGTTCAGCCCTTCTCACTCGTTTCCTAAAGGGGGCTAGTTCTTCCCTTTAGGATCCTTTCCTTCCTGAAGCTTGAGCTTGGACTTCTTCCCTTTAAGCTCCTTTCTTTCAAGGGGCTGGTCCGTTCCTTGAAGGTTCTTTCTCTCTTGCACACCTAGCCCAAATGGCAAAAGTAGTTGTAGCATCCTTTTTCTTGCTATGGATAACTGCAATAGGTGGGAACATTTGATCTACCCATGACTTGGGTAGTGGAAAAATACATACTTTTCATCTCCACAAACAATGGATCTGAATATGCTGTTGCTGTCAGGGAATTAGCCACTTTTCAAAATAGGGAAGGGTTGTTTGCATATACAAGAATTTTCTCACAAAGGAGATGCTTGCATGAAGATGGTGGGAAGAGTATGGAGCCTCAACACCTCATTTGCAAACCCTAGCATTGAAGGTGCTATCCGAGCCTTGTAGTAATTGGTCGAATGAATGAAATTGGAGTAATTACAAGTTTATTCATTCAATTACAAGAAATCTCTTGAAGACATAAAGAGCAAAGAAATTGGTATATGTTTATGCAACTGGTAGAGTTTTGGATGATGTTAAGGGAGAGAGCAATGATGGAGATTTAGCCAAGTGGGTACATTGTGATCTCTTAGGTCCGTTGCATGATCCTCCCATTGTTGGACAATTGCAAGTCATAGCCGAAGCAAGATCTACCAATGAGGAGGATGAGGATGAGGAAACTTTGTGATGACTCATGAGTAATCATTCCCAGGCTTGAACTACTATGTACACTGTTGATCATGCTTACATTCTGACTTATTAAATATTGTGCTATTTAAAATTTTGTTAATTGACGTCATATCAATTGGAAATTATGCTAAATCATTTTGTTGATTGACATCATACCAATTTTGTTAATTGACATCATACTATGTGGTTATAAATATAGCATCAATTTTGTTGATGGACATCATACCAATTAGAAGTAATGCTAAATCATTTAGATGGTATTACAATTGTTTTAATTCCATGTATAAACTTGGAACATATTATCCAATTGCTTGCAACCTTTATGTACTTATGTAAGTGATGCTAGTTGCTACACTAGTGTGTGTAAAATACCGACATCCGTCAATAGAGCATGATGTTGTGGATGATCATAGTGCAAATAGATGCTAACTCAGGAGAGAGAAGGACATGAAAAAAGGTGATTTGCCATCCCATGCCTGTTTTAATAGGTATATTACCACGTTTATAATCATTGAGCCACATCGGGAGGGGGCAAGACAGTTGGATGATTTCTCTCTCTCTCAAGGTCTAGCAAGCTTGCATGGAGTACTCACATGTTGGAAGTTAGGATAAAAATGCATTTCAAAGGGTTCAAAAGTTTTTGATGATTATCAAAGCAATTGAATTAGCTACAGTCATTAATTTGACAACTCTCAATGGCTCTAGAGAGGAATGGGGGCTCAACAGCAGCATGCAACTGCGTTATAATGATAGCAAGAAATCGTTGGGGATGTGATATCTACCATCAAGAATTTTGAGGCTCGTCGGCAAGGATGTTATGGAACTTCGTGGGAGATGTTAGTAGGACAATGCCACGGTGCAAAGGCAATGGTGCACAAAGAGTGTCCACCATCTTGCATCCACCTGCTAGTATTGACGTTGACATAACAATGCAGTCTACAGATGCGATTGAAGTTGTTGCAAACATTGAGAATAATGTTACGATGCTAAACGGCAGACAGTGGAGATGTAATGTCTATCATCAGACATACATTGGCTCTCACTTAAGGAGGTTGCATTTCTTGGGTGATGTGCATAGACGAATTTCAAAATGCAAGGGACTAAGAGATTAGGGCCCTGCAAACTCTTGTTGCTACCATTTTGGGACTTGTTGTCCAACATTACTGTTTTGAGGCATTGCAAATCACCTTTTTAATTTTGAATTGATGTATGGAGAAACTGATTTTGCAAAGGGTGCATATGGTGAAACTAACATTGAATTTTTATTTCACTTCGAATTATGACAGTAATAATTACTTCAACAATTGCACTTATTCCTAGTTGTGCAAGTTTATTGAAGGATGTTACAAAATTATCATTTACAAACTATGATCTATTAAAGTTCCTCAAGTAGACCCTATTTAAGTGGAGTAGACGTTACATTATTTACAATTCCACTTCAAAGTATGACAACAATAATGCATCCACATCAATTACTTCAATAATTTTCAACAATCAATGCATCCATGTTAATTACTTCAACAATTTTCACAAAACATTGCATTTTTAACAATTTTACTTCAAAGGTATGACAATTCAACATGAAGCACTTCGGCCTTTTCAAACTAATAATTTGACATGGAGATTGTGTGTCTATAGTTCGGAAATATTATTATTGGCACTACCCATACAAAATGAGTCCATCAAAAAAATAAGCTACAACATGGGAATATATATTGCCATATATTTTGACCGATACAAAATGGCCTTAGTAAAAAAATAAGCCAACAGAGAGCTCCACACATATAAGATGAGGATCAAAATAAATTAAGTAGAACTGTTCTCTAGCGACAACAGGTAGTTGGTGGGTGCCCTGGGCCCCTAGTAAAATGTGTAGCCTGTGGTGATATGTTAAAGATAGTGTAAATCACACTATCCACATAGGGCATAGGGGAAAAACCCTAACCCTAACCCTAATGGGTTCACATGTATATCTTCAAGTTCATTGTCAATGCACTTAGTGTACAGGTAGACATATCGTGTGCACTCCTCTCTCTCTCCCTCTCTCACTTCCGCTATCATGGCATCAGAGCCGATGGTCCTCCACTTCCTTCATGAGTGTCAAGCCCTCCTTCCGTGAGGCATCTTTCTTCAAGAGAGATTTCCGTTAGAGAGAGTGAAAGCCCTTCTCATCTTGTAAAGCTCTTCTCCTTCTCTGATTTGAGAGAAAGCTCATGATTTCTATTTCTAAAACTTCAGCTATGTTCATTTTAGTGGTAGTCCCTTCTTCTTCAAGTCTTGAGAGATGTGAGCCTTGAGATTTTCATAGTTCCGAGAGGTGTAGTGTGAGGCGTTTTGGTTCTCTATTGTTTAAACTACTCCAGCCACTAATCCCCAACTGCTTCACAAGTAGCTCACAACCAATGAGCTGCACTGCTCCTTTGCCACGGCAACGAGTACCTCTAAGGCTCAACGAGACAAGAAGCGCCCTCCATGGACTTCACGGCAGCAACCTCTGCACGGCATGTAGCTCTGCATATTTGCTAGCCTAATATAAGGTGGTAGCACTAGCACAAGCTACCATCACAGCAATGCAAGCAGCAACTTAGCTCTTAATAGAGAGCCTTCATAGCCCTTGACTCCTGACTCCAGCACATTGGAGAGCAACATAGTCAAAAGGCTCTATTACAAGCCAAGCTCGAAAGCAAAGGCTTCAATGCCTTCGACAACACAGGCTCATCAACGTGCTCCTCCTAGTTACAACGTTCAACAACACTTGACTCCTACAATGCTTCAATAGGCTACACAACATGTACGAGCTCCATCAACTACCATCTACAACTTGCAATGCCCAGCTACAACCAAGCTCCTAACGGCGGCTCCCTTTTCATGTGTTTTCATAAAGCGGTTAATCCTTGGCCCATTTTGTCACTCTGTCTTTAAGTTCGCTATGCTATTGTGCGTCGCTCTTCCTACTAGATTTGTACCTTGCAACGAAGTTGTACAATGCTCATTGAGCTTTTTGGAAGAGAGATCTGAAGGGTGACCAACTAGAAGATGCACAATGACTTGCAAACTATAGCCCCATCAAATGACTGCGAACCCGTAGCTTCCAAGGATGACCTCCATCTCCATAGAGCTCCACACAACCTCACAGCACATCCAACAATGGGCAACAAGTTCACTGGAGAGTGGCCTCCTCGACCAACCACCAACCAATTCCCTCCATAAGCTCCTCTAGAGTCCAAATGACGAGCTCCTGCAGTCTCCAAGGACTGCTGACCACCCAGTCTCCTCCAACACCATTAGCTACAATCTCTGCATCGGAGCCTCCCACGAGAAGCTCCATGACCGCCACTAGCTCCTGTAGTGTTGGCTTTGATGAATGCTAGCAAATGATGCCTTCGACTTTGTTACGAGAATTGGAACTATCCCATTAATTTAATCCTTCAGTATTTAGTTTAGTGAGATCCAACATTTTTGTCATGCAGTTGATGTATGTGTGTTCGTTGTTCTGTAGTGATGCATGTGTGCTCCTACATGGCTGGATATACGACTATGGTTGTATGAGTGTGTAGCATTGTGTGCACCACTTACGTGATGATGGTATGTATAGCATGTGTGCACCATCCATACGATTTTATTCATGTGTAGCATCAGGTGCACCATGAGATGGTATGTGTCACATGTGTGCACCATTCATCTGTGATTTATTGATTTCATGCTATAATACTGAAAGGTTGATTGATTGTGGTGATTAATTCCAAGTTTATCTTATGCTTGAAATATTTCGTTACTATTGATTGTGTGAATCCAGGGGAAGATTAATTGATCGGGCGATGGCATTTGGCAAGCATGATCCGCCATATTTTGGGTGCGTAGGCGCAACTCTAGTGATGCGGGGATGAATAAGGCTTATGCCTAATTTTTGATATTACAAAAGCTTATGTACATATTTGAATTTTGGAATATTAGTGGCTTGGCTAAGTGTATAAACTAAAGTTAGAAAAAGCTTAATTTTTAGAAAAAGCCAGCTATTCTAGAAGGTGGATGGGCTTTTTGTAAAAGGGTGCATGGAGGAAAGCACAGAGGCTTTTGTATGATCTTTGCTCAGAAGGTTTTTGAGAAATATACATAAATACATAGGAGGTGAAAGGAGAGCACCACTCCTATGGGTGGAGATTGTACCCAGCATACTTGTTTTGTCTCTTTCGTTTGTGAGTTTTGAGAGTTTGTGCATATTTTCGAAGAGTGTTGCTGTGTTTTTCAAGGATTTGCAA
This sequence comes from Dipteris shenzhenensis, assembly GCF_047967505.1. Classification (NCBI taxonomy): domain Eukaryota; kingdom Viridiplantae; phylum Streptophyta; class Polypodiopsida; order Gleicheniales; family Dipteridaceae; genus Dipteris; species Dipteris shenzhenensis. The sequence continues at coordinate 15,575,662 of NC_141625.1, forward strand.
GTTCCACGAGCATTTCCATCACAGTGGTATTAGATCCAAGGTTTTATCATCCATAGCACGGGAAGTACACGCACCCCGTGTCCTTGAATAAGAAACTGTAGCATGCATCAAATTGCGAACACCGCGTACAAGAGCACAATGAAGTTCAAAGCAGCAAAAGCGAAGGAGTAGAAGCGAACAGCGTAGAATGGCTCGCAGGCAAGAAAATGTGTGGCGAAGAAAAAAAAAATTCGAGCAAAAGAAGTCGGTTGTACGTAGATAGGTCGAAGTCTGTGGATGCACACCCATGCCTTAGCATAGTCCTTGGCATACTTGGCACTGAAGGCACTGTTGGTGCCATTGGCTGCACACGAGGAAGCCTTGGGAGATTGCTCTTAAAACTTCCCAGGAGGTCCCCCATCCCAGTATTGTTCTAACTCGTTCTAGCTCAAGTCCTCTTAACAATTAGTGACTATCCACTAGATCAAGTCACTTTGTTGCTCTATTCTTTGAAGTTCCTAGTCATAAAGATATCCTTCAAGGCAAAAGTGCAAACAAGGGAGCAACCCAACGGATTTTGGAAGAGGAGAATCTCAAAAGCAAGTGTTCACAAGGGCAGGAGGCAGTCTACAAGTGCTATCGGACACGAGCTTTGCTTGGTACCTTGCAATGTGGATTCACTTGTTGGAATCGTGTGAGTTTGAGAGCCCACAGAGATACTATTCGACAAATAGCCGCTTTCAAAGCTTGGAAACCGAATTGAAATAAGTCTTGTGTTTGTGTGGATTTCCTTTCATAGTGATTTCTTCTTTGCACTGTGCACATACTTAACTATGTCTTGGAGGCGTATTCCATCAGAGATAGGTTGTCCTAAAGATCTACACCATGATGAGGATGTGGAAAATGATCACCATCGGTCAAGAAGAAATTCAACACTGATGACACTTACTGAGGAAGAATGGCGAGAACGCTATCAGCGTGAGAAGCAACAATGTCAAGAGATTGAAGATGCTCTACACCAAGTGATGACAACTTGGAAGCCAACTATATCGATTGAGGACGAGGAACCTATACATGCATCATATTCACTAGATGCATGGAAACATCATGCACGGGACCTTAAGCAAGAACTTGAGTACATGCACAACATGTGTGACACGCATAATGCCAACGAAGAAAGTGCAAATCGAGTGTTAAAAGAGATGATTGAAGTCACAAAGAAGCATATGAAGGACAGAGATGATGAAAAAAGTGAAAGCAGCAAATCATCAAACACCAATGATAGTGAGCATGGAAGAAGCAAGACAAGACATCAAAGGAAGAAGAAGCAACATGTGAAGACTTCACTATGACGACATCATGACACTACTCCTTCACATGAGTCCAGCGATGAAGACAATGTGGGAAAGGCCATCTTGAAAGCACTCAAGCTTCGTGATAAGAAGAAGTCTGGTAAAATTAATCGTAAAACTTTTTCTTTTCCAAAATATGATGGTAAAAGAGATGGACAAGCTTTACTTGCGTGGATTAGTTCTTTCAATCAGTACTTTTTGGGAGCGGTACAAAGAGATTGAGAAGGTAAAACTTGCTGCAAGTCACATAACAAGCGATGCACAATTATGGTGGAGTGTGGTTGCCGAAAGCACTCATGTTCCAAAGACATGGGAAGCATTCAAAGATAGAATCAAGAAGTACTTCCTACCTACATAGTTTGAAGAGGATACTCGCAGGCAATGGCGAAGATTGAGACAGTTGGATAATGAGAGTGTGGACGCATACAACAAGAAATATCTTTCCTCTCTACTTCAATTGCAAACTATTGAGAAAGTGTCTCGAAAGGAGCAATGTCGTACCTTTGTTGAGGGTTTACGCCCTACTATTCGCGCTAATGTATGTATGCTTTGACCATGTATAGCTTTTGATGCTATGGATTTGACATTAGAGTCAGAAATAAAGCAGGGAAGAAGCTTTGCTACTCGCACCCCTCAAGCAAAGAAGCATGCTTCATACTTCAAGCAGGAGAGTGTAAGAGGTAAAGTTGGTAGAGATAATGGTAAGTCTAATTGGAAAGCTGCTAAGTCACGTATTAATCGAAGAACCAAAGAACTTTTCACATGTTATGAATGCAAAGAGAAGGGACACTACTCTTATGAATGTCCAAAGAATCCATTTGCTATATACAAGATAGGTACCCAAGCAAAGAATGCTACCAACAACAACGAAGGCAATGAAGGGAGAACCAATGGATGTACCAATGATAATGGTCAGTGCAACAATTCCGCATGGATCAACTACATTGATGATGGATCCCATGATAAATCTTTCAAGCAAGAGGGCGAGGATGAGGAAAACGACACTGAAGATGCCGACTACACCTCAGGTTAGTGTTATTTAGGTAAAAGTGCATCTTATTTTTGTACTTCTTTTTTACATATGACTGCACTATTGCACGGAAAAGAACATAGTGTCTTATTTGATGATGGACCCATGATTTCATTTCACAATGTTTAGTTGAAAAGTTAGGGCTCGCAACCATCAAAACAAAATATAAAGTCAAATCAGCTTTTCAAGGATCGAATTATAATTGTTTGTAAATGGTTAAGGATCTTGAGGTGACTTTAGGGCCATTAGTTGAGAGCCGCGATTTCTTAGTCACTCCTTTCCGTGAGCAAAATCTCATTCTAGGGATGCCTTGGTGCATCGATCATAATGCCAAACTTGATTATCTTGAACGCACCATTACTGTGACTCAAGGCACTGAAACTATGACTCTAGAATGCAATAATAATATTCCCTCTTGGCCTATATTGTCACATACCCAAGCTAAAAGAGCTTTGCGCAAACATGAGAAGACATATCTAGCTATGGCCAATAAGATTGAGGCTAGTCCTGAGACTAAGAAAACTAAGCAAGAGCCTTTGGATCCTTTTCTAGCTACTTATGATGACTGCTTTATGGAAGACTTACCCCCTAGCCTACCTCAATCTAGACCTGAGGATCATAAAATTGACCTTATTCCAAGTAGCGCACCACTGTGTAAATCACCATGTAGACACAATCCTACTAAGCAGCAAGAGATTCAATCCCAAATAGAAGATCTTTTGGCTAGAGGCCTAATTCGACCTAATAGCTCACCATTTGGGGCACCCGTTCTTCTTGTCAAGAAGAAAAATGGAACTTTCCGAATGTGCATCGATTATCATGCCTTAAATAAAATCACTGTGAAAAATTGATACCCCATTCCGAGAGTTGATGATCTACTCGACAAGTTGAAAGGATCCACAATCTTTAGCAAGATTGATCTTAAGTCAAGATATCATCAAGTGAGAGTGATCGAGCCCAATATTTTAGACTACTTTTAGAACCCAAACTGATCACTATGATTTCTTGTTATGCCTTTTGGATTGACCAATGCACCTGCCACATTTAATTGGATGATGAATCGTATCTTCCTACCCTATCAAGACTTTGTGGTAGTTTTCTTTGATGATATCATGATCTATAGCAAGAGTCGAGAGGAACATGAGAAATACAATTGGATCTTGTTTTCTCTCTCTTATGTGAGAACCAACTGTATGCCAACCCAGAGAAAAGTTCTTTTTTCTAGCTTGAAATTGAATATCTTGGACACATCGTTTCAGCTGAAGGCATTCGAGTAGATCCCAAGAAGGTAGAAGTGATAGTAAATTGGCCACATCCTAAAGATATCCATGAGTTATGATCTTTTCTAGGTCTATGTAATAGCCTCTTTTTTTCTTTATGTCTTCTAGAACACACCCATATGAACACAAACATACACACGTAGAGACATACACATGTAGAGACATACATGTATAACAACACCACACATAGAGGCACACTCACACATAGATTAAGAAACCTCCACATGTGCATAGATATACATACATACACATGTATAGGGACACTTGCCTTCTCTTCTTCTTCTTCTTCTTCTTCTTCTTCTTTCTTGCCTTTCAAGTATTTTCATTTCCATAGTTCCCTCCTCCTTCCTTTCGACCTTTGCAGTTACCATCTCCACATCCAACTTCCCACATTTGTAAATCTCCATCACCGACTCCCATATCACACCCCACAATTGGCATCTCTATGGCTCCTCTCCCTATGGCTTGCAATTGCCACTATAATCTGCACGACTCCCACTACACTGTCATAGCTCATCCCCCATAGCCGTAGCTAGAAGAGGCACCAACAATAGCAATATAATGAAGTAGCCAATAGCTATAGTAGGAGGAGCAACAATGGTCACACTTTTGGGGAAATCTCACTTCTTCCTAGACCCTTTCCATGGATTGACCCTAATCCTTTGAACCCTCCCTCAATTCCTCTCCTCTTCTCCCCCCAATATGTCATCATCAAGATCAATGGCACGATGCTTCTATTCTTTGCTTGCCTCACCAGCTAGCTTCTCTAGGCCTATTCTAGACCGATCGTGGCCATGGCGTCAATGGCAACATGTAGCTTGCCATGGCTTGCAAGAGAAGCTGACATAGGCTACAAGATAGGAAAGCCAAAAAGCTAGGTCAAGGCACAAGGAATAGAGTGCGAGTCGAGGAAAGCGCTGGCACGGTATTGAATCGGCAACGGAAGACACTTTTGCAACATCTGCGAAGGGAGAAACAATGAGAAGAAAGAAGACTCCTTGTAGAGTAGCAGCAAGAAGCAGTTGCAGATGCACGCATTCGATCACTGCCATCGGAGCAAAGAACAAAGTTGTGGTGTCACGATTGGTGGGAGCATTCAAGGCAACAATGTCAGACCAGTCTCGAGTCTTCACAAGCTTTAGCCTGCACCCTAAAGTTCATAGAGTAACAACCCTACCAACACCTCGAGAGATGCACGCCCAAGAGGTGATGCTCCACTAACCTGAGAAATGGCCTACAGAAAGTGAAAGGGGTGCACAGCTTAGATCAAGTAGCTTCAAAGAGGGCGACGTTAGCTATGTTGGTTTCCCCTGAAACAAAGGAGAGATGGCTTGGGTGCACAATGTCGAAGATGTTGTCAATCAGAAGGACCAGTTTGGCTCTAGTGGTTGAACATAGAGCAGAAGCAATGCACGATCATCCCGATCCGAGAAGTCTATGGGCTTCAATAGAATGCAAGAAAAGGAGAGACAACCTAAGTGTGGAACTCATTGCTACAGTGACGACATTTTGGCACGAAAATATGAGAGTTTCTCCAAATAGAAAGGACATTTGTAAGAAGTGGATGGAATGCAAGGTGTTTGAGGAGCACATCATACACATGCTAGATACAACGTAGGTCAATGGGGTGCATAAACTAGCCCAGTGGTTGTATGTGATTGAGCTTTGGGATAGTTTACTTGTTTCATTTCTTAAACTAGGTTTGGACTAAATGTGATTATCCTAAACCAGCTCGGTGGTTAGAACATCATGCCACCGTAGGCTGGTTCAACTCAATTTCCAGTTATCTGATTATCCTGAACTAGCATGGTTGAACATACATTAGTTGTTGTCTAGCCCGATGGCATGGTTGAGTAAAAATTAGCAACAATATATTTTGCAATATATTCTTACTTTACTAAACCAACCCAGTGGTTGGAACATCATGCAACACTTGGCTGCTTTAGCTCAATCACCAGTTACGTGTTTGTCCTAAATTAGCTTGGTTGAACAGACATTAGTTATCGACTAGCCCAGTGGTTGAAATTATTGTATTTCTTAGTACTTAAATTCGTTAAATTTAATTTCTTGCTATTCGAGTCATATACCACTGTTAAATTGTGGAATTCAGAAATGAAAAGAAATATATTGTTATTTTCTAATGGTGAAATTTAGAAATGAAAAGCAATATACTTGTTATTGTCTAATATGTGAAGTTGAGACCGTCAAGCTAAACCATCCCGGTGGTTGAAACTGTGACAATGTCCTAAACCATCCCAGTGGTTGAAATTGTGATTGTCCTAAATGTGTCCTAAACCAGCCCGGTGGGTTGAACATCATGCAACAATGGCTGCTTTAGCTCAATCACCACTTATCTGATTGTCTTGAATGAGCGTGGTTGAACAGACATTAGTTATTGACCAGCTCGATGGTTGAAATTATTTTCTTCGTACTTAAATATGTTAAATTTCATTTCCTGCTATTTGGATCACATACCACTATTAAATTGTGGAATTCAAAAATGAAAAGCAATATATTGTTATTTTCTAATGGTGAAATTCAGAAATGAAAAGCAATATACTTGTTATTGTCTAATATGTGAAGTTGAGACCATCAGGCTAAACCATCCCCGTGGTTGAAACTGTGACAGTGTCCTAAACCATCTCGATGGTTGAGTGTCCTAAACCAGCCTGATGATTGAAAATTGTGATTGTCCTAAACCAATGCGGAGCTTGTAGGTCACATGGTTCAATCCATCCCAAAATATGTGCTTCACAATTTCATGGCCAGCTTGCAGGATAAGCAATTTAGGACATGCCATGCCAATTTTCCCCATGATACTATTGCATCTGTCATAGATTTTGCAAGAAATTATTCTTTTCAAGAACAAGATGAGATACAAAGTGCTCACTAGTACAACAAGCAGATAACAATTCTTGTGCATATCATGTACAATCATTTGCTTGATTCTTCCACACCTGATGCCAATTTGTTTTGCTGACTCATAGGAGTCTAGGTCATTGCAACACAATTACCATTTCTACATTTCAGATGATAGGGAACATGACACCCTATTTGTGCAGCATGCTTTTCTACTACATTGGGAATGGCTGAAAAAGGAAAATCCCCATGCAAAAAATATAAAACAACATTGGGTGTGGTCAGATGGTGTTGCTCTCAATTGAAATCAACACGTGGATTCTATTTCATCTCAAGGCTCAAATCCCTAACTGGTCTAGACATGATGTGGAATTTCCTTGGGTCTAGCCATGGCAAGGGTGAACATGATGGATGCAATGCTGTTATTAAGCAAGCTCTATCTAAACACCAATTAGCATGCCCTCAAGAAAAACACAATGATGCCCATGATGCTGTGACATGGCTTACAGCCAACCTCTCCATAGGTGTGCATTCAACATACAGTAAACAAAGCCTTAAGAATACCTAAGTACGCAGAGTGTTCCATGAAGTGAAAGTGGATGAAGTGCAAAGGAGAAGTCGGCACGATTGCGAGAAAATTAAAGGAGTTTGTGTTCTGCACATCATATGGGGCTTTTCAAATAACCAACTGATTAAAACAAGAAAACTTTCTTGTTTCTGTAGTGCATGCATCATAGGCAATCATGACACTTGTGAGAACATTGCAACTGCAAAGACATGGGAGCAGAGTTCAAGTGTTCCCTCTATGTTTTGATTGAGTTACAACCAGTGGAGAGACAAACAACTTGCCATAGTTTGGGGAGAGTTTCAATGACCTCACTGACTGTCTGAAAGAGGGGGATAACTTTGCAGTTGTCACAAATTTTGGGGAGAACAAGGAAGATGACCCATACTTTTTATTGCAGTACACAAAACCTAAGTACAAGGTTGAGGAAACATTTAAGGAAAATTGGGAAACAACCTATCAGAAGTGGGATATAGTAGTTGGAGCCTTTCGGTACAAAAAAACATCCAAGAGAGGCCGCAATTACGAATAGCTACATTAGAGTCCACAAACATGTGTGTACTCTCATCTAGTAAGAGCTATTAAGTTCCAGATGCAACCTGTGCCACAACGAAAGAAGGGCAAGAATGTATTCAAATTGGATTTAGACACACATGAGCACATCTTGGGGTGTCTTGGAGCTGTGGATGAGGATGATTGAGATAGTACTAAGAAAATGTATGTAGTCTCATCACAGGGAAACAATATGTCCACTTGTCCTACAAAATCGAATTTGTATTGAGACTGCTTCTTTTTAGTATATCCCAAACAACCACTGTGCTAGTTTTATTAAATTGTTTTTGTAAATCTCAAATGATAAAACCCATGCTGGTTTTTAGTGTATCCCAACAACTACCACACTCGTTTCCCATAATGAATCCACACATCCTACAAATCCATTCATCTTGTAATAATAGAAGCAAACCACCGCGCTGGTGGTTGTTAATATCCTAGTGCAAACAACAACCGCACTAGAGATAACTTATCATGCACTAATCCTACACTACTATTGTGCTATCCCTACACTACTACCGGGCTATCCAAAAATTTATTGCATAGTGCTATACTAAAACAATGCCCTTTAGACTGTTTATCATTTCGTTAACTGTCAGATTTCATCCCATGCTTGCTTTTGGTATATCCCAAAAACCACCATGTTGGTTTCTCATAATGAATCCACACATCCTACAAATCCATTCATCTTGTAATAATAGAAACAAACCACTGTGCTAGTTGCTGTTAATATCCTAGTGCAACCAACCACCGTGCTGGCGATAACTTATCCTATCCTAAAATTTATTGCACATTGCTAGTGCCCTTTAGACTGGTTATCGTTAACCGTCAGATTTCAACCCCCAGGCTACTTAAAACATTTAAGTACTAACATGAAAGCAGGTCGATACAAAATGAGGTATTACGTGCACCATGAGAATATCCACAAGTTCAAGAAATGTCTGCAAGATTTTTATTATTTCAAAACTCGAGACTCCCAACTATCTTATCAGCCTCTCTATGGCAAGCATCTCCCAGCTCTTGAGGCCAGTCTACTTGCAGAATGGAAGACCTCTTCACACACTTGGATTACACATTGCTTGCTTCACTCCATACACCCATAGTAACTCCTTTCATTGGGGGTCCTCTTCATCCTAGTCTTTGGGCTCTATACACCTCTGTCATGTCCTACCAAAGGAAACCTACATCATGAGCTTGACAAGTACCTTAAAGGAGCAGGAAAAACAATAGCCAAGGAAATTAATATTCACCATCTGTGCCAACTCCAACTAATACACCCACCAGCAAAGCATGTCCTCCTTGCAGCTATTTTCCTCCTCCTTCTTTGGGTTTGTTTCTACAAGGATGCCATCCAACATCGGTTTTAGATAGAACAAAAGCATTCCAAAGTCTTTTGGGTATGCTATAGATTCATAGTAGGTGGATTAGTGTACAGAGTTTGGATCGATGTACAAAGTTCTCGGGGTAGATTTCATAATGGGCTCTTAGTTGTGTCTGCATTGTACTTAAATAGGGAGAGAGTTCATTGAGCCCAACCTTCTCATTCTTCAGTCTCATGTTAGTTGTTTAATCTAAATCTTTCATCTCACATTAGTTGTCTAATCAAAATCTTTCATCTCACATTAGTTCACTAATCGAAATCTTTCAGTCTAACATTAGTGATCTAATCAAAATCTTTCATCTCACAGTACTTATCAAATCAAAATCTTTCATCTCATTATTATCACCGCACTGGCATGGATCAAAGGACACTATCTAGTCACATAGCTGAGAAAACATTGCCCAAATAAACTCTAAAGAAGATTAAGAATTCATTAGATTCACATAGATTACATAGATTACAATCTCAAAGACTCCTTTACTTCAGATTACATCTCAAGGACTCCTTGTTGAGCTCTTGATTGCAGGCTCATCCCTCCTTGCTCCTTTTCATGATGGGGTTAGTTCCATCCTATAGGGACTCAGCCCGGCCCTTCCATTCATGCCCTTTCCGCTTTCCTTTATTTGATCTTTCTGGTTGCCGGCTCGGCCCTTCTTGCTCCTTTCCTAAAGGGGGTGGTTGCTCCCTTTAGGCTCCTTTTCCTTGCAATCAAGCTTGATCTTGGCCTTCTTCAATTTGAGCTCCTTGTCTTTAAGATCTTTTGCCCAAATGGCAATTGAGCTGCACCATCTACTTTCTCATCGTAGATAGCTGAGTAGGAAGGCACATTTGATCTGTCCATGACCTGGGCAATGGCAAATGGCATTCTCTACATAGCGATTTTGTATGCACAAACACTCCAAAGCAAAAAACGTGCACAGGGTGGTAGCACGCAGGCCATCAAATACAATAGTCATCTATGATGGGGGTATGGCAAACCATGCATTTCGGAACCTGCTGCATAGCAGGATAGGCATCCGATTTAACTATTGCAGCCATCAATATCATAATCTTGCTCTGTACATGATAAAGTTGCTTCTTGATTCCTTCCTCCCTCATCCTAAGGCTGCGGATGTTCTCCTTCATCTCCTCCACTTTTTGCTCACTCTGTGCAATAGCTTCATCTGAATCCCTCAACATTTGTTGAAGCTGCGTAAATTGCTGAAAAACATCTTCATGGGCCATTTCCAAGACTTCCACTCTAGTTTGGAAATCAAGATGATGGACTGCTTTTTATAACTATTAAAAGCCACGACAAGCTCATGCAAACATCTATCCTGTTCTTCTTGCAGGGTCTTGTAGCTTGCTCTTTGGACTTCCAATAGTGTTTTGAAAAAACAACCCTCACCGTGGATGCTGCAAATTGCTCCAGCATGGTGGCTGGAACTTCCTCCACCATGGCTGCTCTCTACATCCTTCCTGGCTTGGGGAGCAACCTCATTTTCTTCTCCACCCTGGCTGCTCTCTGCCCCATCCTTCCTTGCCTAAGCTCTCTCGCAGTTCCTGCATCACCTTTCTAGTTTCTACATTCTCCCTTCTTAGCTCCTCCATCATCTAGTCTTTCTCAATGTTCAATGCATTCTGCACATTGCAAAGCCGTTTGTAAAGACTCTCCTTTTTGGCTCTCTGATCTTCAAGATCCTTCCACATCTTTTCTAGGTCCTCGTCCGCCATGTCCCCGTCATTTCTCACTTCTTCGAACCTATCTCAGAGCTCCTTCATGGGCTTCTCTACTTCTTCTCTTCAATGCCTTTCCATGTCAACCAATTTTGTAGTGGCCTCATCTTGCTCTTGTGCGTGCAAGGCTCTCACTTGGGCCTCCTCTACCTTGGCTTCTGCACCTTCCCTAAGACTTTTCTCAAGTTGTGCTGCCTTTGCTGCATCGGTGGCTTTCTTTTGTAGAAAAGTCACCTTTTGAGACATCTGCTTATTGTATTGCTCAAGGCTACAAGTCAACACCAGAGTCTTTGCTCACTCCTACTGGCCTCGTCTTAGACTTAGGACACTATTAGTTATAGTAGCTTAGACTATGTCTCTACTAGCCTCTATAAACACATAAGACTAGTCGAGATTAGAATAGCTTACAACTCATTGTCTACTTTCTATATACCTAGCCTATCTTCCTGGATTCACATGGTCAAGTCAATCGCTTTCCTAGTCATTCTTGTCCATTTTTGAACTACACCCATTGATTGGGACTCCAGTGACACTCGTTGCCTTTGCATCCCTCCATGGAGTCCACAGGTACACCTCTTTGCTCATCAACATCGACAAAAATCTGCACCGTTCGCCTAGATGGTGGTCTCCTTTTGAGCTAGTGCAACCCAAATTTGTGTCCTAGCTCGCATTTCCTATTAACTCTAGTGTTAACACATGTATGTGTGTGTGTGCATGTGTGCACGTGTGCCGCACATTTGTGTGCATTCCTCTGTGTGTGTGTGTGTGTGTGTGTGTGTGTGTGTGTGTTTAAAGAAACCTATTAACAACATGGCACACGATGCTCAGATAAAGGTGGAAAAAAATTTTGTTTATATTGTCATATGGATTCTCATAATATATGAGTACAACTGGTAAAAAAGTGTCGAATCCATCCAGTTTTCTAGGCTCTGAGTTTGGGGTCCAATTATTTGCCACCATCCAAACAAACTAGGTGTTAGAACATCATAGTTACGTTTGGGTAGACAGGTAATGCCTGTTTTCCTCGGCTTGTTATCGCTTTACCTAGGAATATAGACAATCAAATGCATTCTTTAGGTAAACAAATAGTGTTAATCCTCATTCAATGTGTACACGAAGAAAATGTGGTTTAATCCACATCCATTAGTGAAAAAATTAATAATTCTAAACAAACCACAGAATGATCCACCTCTTTATGTGAAAAAAATTCTAAGGGGGGCAGTCCACACCCTTGTGACAAAAGACCTATCAATATTTTATCAAAGTAATTAAATTAATCATGATGATGCTCCATGGGTGGTAATCCACACCTACAATTGTTAATTAAGGACCATATAATTAAAAAAAAGTGAAATTAAAGCAAACAGGAATATATATATATAGTGTTTTAATAAAGAGGAGTTATAATAAATAAAGGGAAATTTTAAACATAAAGGAATATGCTTACCCGACCATGCAGATGATATATGATCCACATTAAACTTTGCGAACACATGGATCTTAATAATATTAATTTATATACAAAGTATCATACCCATGCGACACACATGCACACATATACTAGAAGCACACCAATGCATCTTTTTTAACGCTCATGTAAAATGGTAAGAAACAATAAAAAATCCATGCCAATCTTGCACACAATATCTGATCAACATCAAACTTTTCAAGAACATGGAAATTACTCGCGTTAATTCACCTAAAAAGTATCCTCCTATCGGACACACTCACGTATGCTAGAAACACATTAGTGCATATTTTTTAATACACATGCATTATGCATGGAAAGAAACACAAAAATATGCATGCCTAACCATGTAGATGATATCCAATCCACATCAAAATTTGTAAGTATATGGTACTAACTCAAACTAGGGCCTATGCAAACTATCATATCCATCGAACACACATACATATGCTTCTATAGAAGCACACCATTGTAGATTTCTTAATACTCAAGCATAGTGGATAGTAAGAAACTAGAAAATATGCATGCCAAACTCTGTGAAGATGCTATCCAATCCACATAAAACTTTGCAAGAACATGGATATTATAGCATATCATTTGAAATGTTGACATACATATTTTCTTATTTCTTACCATGCATGTTTCCTTCTTTCTTACCATGCATCATGCATGAGTGTTAAAAAATATGAATCTATGTTCTGCATCAAAGTAGCATAGCAAAGAAACTTAGCACATAGTGTGCAATAATCTATGCAAGCAGTAGCATATGAATGAAAGAAATAAACAACAAACATTAATCGATGTCTTAGAGTGAGCAAAAATAGTACCTATAATAGTGACAATAGAACATATTGCAAAGCTAGCAATACAATAAAAATAGTACCTATAGAAGTAACAATAGAACATATTGCAAAGCTAGCAATACAAATAACTGGCATAGCATGCAATAAAACTCAACAAATAGTATAAAGATGACCAGCACATAGCAATGCAACTGAAGCATTTGATAGTGACATAACCGATGACACTAGGCAATGATGTAGGACAATAGTTAAGCACAACGCAGATGCAAAAAGTAGTACAACACTAAGTAGCTGACTTTTTGCATTGGCTTTATCAAGCTTCAAATAATGTCTAGATTCCCTTGACCTCATTTCACTAAAGTTGCTATTGACAAGCTAAGAAACTACCAAGAACTCTCAATCCAATGGATTATCAACAATGGCTTCATAAATTCCAAGAGTAGAGCAGCTTTCCCAAGCCCTTCAACACCATAACATGCTCCCAAGGATATGCTCTTAAAGGACCACCTAGCTAAATCGCATTAATTTTATATACTTACCTAGCTAAATTGTATTCCTTTTGTATTCTAACCTATCTGTATTCCCTTTGTAAGTTGCCTACTTGTGGTTAAATATTGGATGGTACGACAACACTTTTCTTCTTAACAACTGAAATTTTGTGACCAAGACATTGCAATGAATCTATAGAGGCTTTCTTTTGACATTGAGATACAAATGCTCAATCTTATCTTTTGAATAGCATTCAATTCGTCTTCTTGTCTTTGAGAAGAGTTAGGTTGCTTGTATAGACATAACTTGAAATGGATTCAACAAAGCTTTAATCACAACCTATGTTGGGTATGGCTAGAGATTTAACAAGCATTACTGGAATTTTTTCTCTCATTTCTAAGTCTTAGGGTTTTAGTCACCTAGACTTATTCCATTTCTCATTGTAGCATGGGTATTCACAAAGTAGCATAGGTCCTCCAATCATATTCCAATGAGAGGTGTAGGCTAAAGCTTGGAAAGAAGTTTTGATGTGAGCTTAGTAAAAATCAAGCATTGATTAGAAGGTTTGACGGACATTCTCACCTCCATAGGGGTTCAAGGGTTTAGGAAAGGTTTGTAGGGTATAGAAGGAGGATATGGTTGAGAAATCTAACTAGGGGATTAAGGTTGAGGGCAAGGGGCAAGGTTTCGGAAGAGTGTAGGGTTGAGAAGAGGTCGTAGGTTTGAGGAGTGGAGGGCTAGTCTCCTTCGCACGCTCATGGGGTTTAGGGATGAGGAGTGGTGTGAACAAGGGTAAAGAGGACGCTAGGAGAAGAGACGAGGAAGAGAAGAGGAGGAGAATAACAAGGAGCATGAAAAAGAGGAGGGAAGAGGAATGAGGATGAGGAGAATCGAGGGGACGGGAGACTACAGGTTAGAGCATCTATCACATGTTGATAGTGTTGAGGGAGCATGGATCCAAGGAGATCAAGCACATGAAAATAGAAGGGACATGAACACTAAATTCCAAAGAGTGGGATCTTCTTTGCATTAAGATATATTTATATGTTCCTAAGTTTTCATTCCTCCACAAAGTGGATTAAGTTTCTCTCTCCAACACAAAGTGTATGGATTTTTGTATTTCTCTCTCTCGATCATGACTTTGCAAGTATGTCTAGATCTTTCATAAAGAGTGCTTTGGCTATCCCTATACTGTTAGATCCAACATATCTACCTTTAATCTTAAGATAACACAAGTGGAACTTTACCACTACTCTGCTCAGACAATGACTTCATATTGGTTACTCTGGACTCTCACTTTTGACCCTTGTTGCCACAGGGTTAGTAAGTCCTCTAGACTAATTTGACAACCCATCCTTGGGTATCCAATTCTTTGAGTGGAGAAGCATTTTGAACAATGTTTCTTCCATGAATTTTTGTGATTGTCAGGGTTTCGTTGGTCCATAGTTGTCGAGGTTGACCCTTGTTCCACAGGATTAGTAAGTCTCCTAGACTAATATGACAACCCATCCTCGGGTATCTGATGCTTTGAGTGGGAAGTATTTTGAAGGATGTTTCCTCCATAAAGTTTTGTGATTGTCAGAGTTTGGTTAGTCCATAGTTGTCGGGGTTGGATTGGTCCATAGTTGATGTAACTTTGTTTTGATGTGATTATTATTGTCGACGTAGTCTTGCCTTGTTGTTGATGACTTCTAGAGTTTCTCTTTTCTTAAGGATTGCATAAAAGTTAGTTGAAGGTTAGTGATGTGCATAATATTGGTACTTAATGTGATGGTATTGACTAACGTGTGCACCCCATCTTTCATGTTAATAATGATTGGCATTTCTCTTCTTTGTCTTGTATCTAACATGTAGATTTGCATGTTGATAGATTTTGTGTTTGAGCCTCTTGTTTGGCATCAAATTAGGCTCCTAAAACTAGTTGATGCATTCTGTTTGTATAGAATGTATGTCTTGTTTGGAATTTAATTCATTGTTTGTTAAGAGAAACATTTGTTAGAGAGAAAAGAATAAGGCTATCAATGATGAAGCTTAGGACTTGCATGTAGGAGCCCATGGGTGAATTTATGTTATTAACAATGTCAAATAAGTTTAAGTTGTGTGTACTTTTTGCTTGTATTGATGTGATAAGTTCAACTCTTAACAGCTTCTATTTTCACCTAGAGATTAGGAAAGTGCATTCTTGGATCTTCTTGGGTGCCAAGTGCTACCTAATTGCCTAGTTGCCAAAGGAATTTCGGGGATTGTGTATTGATTTGGAGATTGAATGCTTGACATATTGGTGCTCTTCCCTATGCAATGGGATTTTATTTGTGCATCTATAGTTTCTAAATTGGAAAATTTTGTGTGTCTATGGACTAGACCTATGTGTGTCTAGGTATAGACTTACAGAGTTATGTGGTTTGAGAGAATCCCATATGCAAATTTATTCATTAGTGTGAAATCATGTCATTATGTGTGGTTTGGTCCCCAAATGGAGTTTTACTAAATGCAAGTCCTTTATTTGTTTTTATTCTTCTTATAAAGACTAAGATCATCATTGGGTCTAACATATTTCATGGAGAACCTTCTTGCATGTCGGTCTTTGTCCATCATTTTTATGATGGACGGTTGTGTTACTTTGCATTCATTGGCTGTGCATGCATCTACTTCTTGTGTCACTATATCTTTTATACTTTGGATCGCTAAGATTCAACTACTATCACCTATTGAAAGTATTCCATTCTGACTGAGAAGGGATGTAGCCCTTTTTGTTGAGGAACATTTCTAATTGATAACTTCATGCTTGACGTGGGTCCCATTTTTGCAGACATAGCATCCCTAGTTTTAGTTTTTGCATACTATCATTGAGGTACGCATATTTCTTTTAGCATATTGCATGGTCCATCAATATTTAAAAGTTTTGTTGGGGTAGGTGGATTCTCAGCTTTCTTAATTTATCTTTCCAGGATCCATGCCCACCTTAAACTTCTATCCATGTGCTGATGTCTCTTGGGTACAAAGTAGTGCACATCTTTCTTTTGTATCCAGATAGATTTTGTCCTTGGTTGTTTGGATTACATCCAATTATATGGAGTGGAATACTAAATTACCTTTTTCCTTCTTGTTGATGGGACCATGTTGACATGTCTTCTTGTTTGTCTTGATATTATTGACTCTCCCTTTTGAATTCAAAGAAATAGTATAGATATATGATACGGGATGATATCAATTGATAGCATTTATTTAAGTTTAACGAGCTCCTCTTTCAAGTCTAGTATCTCATTGTTCTAGTTTATATGGCATGAAGTTTGTTCTTTTGATCCTAGTCCTGTTGTAGTTGTTGCATGAACCTTGTCAACTCTTGCTGCCTAGAATTCTATGATTCATGCATTAATTGATTTTCCTCTTCTTGCAAAACATCCTTGAACTGCTATAGATTTTGTATTGTGTCTATTCCTTTTTATTCTCCTTTTTATAATGTGTCAACAGTTGGCCATCAAGGATGTTGGTAAGAGAGCACTTTTGACTATTTAATTTTTGTTTTTATCCTTGGTGAATCCTATATTATATGGGTAATATGTAATCCTTCTTTCATGGTTGGAATTCATATTTGAGGCCTTTCAAAGAGGATACTTTTTACATTTTTTTCATGCGGTAGTGTTGTTCTCAAAGAGCCTATGTGATAGAGATGATCTCAAATGCCACATCTTGGTTCATCATTCAATAGATGTATGTAAGAGACTTATGGTAATATCCTTTAGATTACATTCTCCTTTGTGCAATCTACCTTTGTTAGGTTGGGTTTAGGGTTGTACATTGACTATATGTTCATAGTATCTTTCTTAGATCCGTTCTTTTCTCTTTTTGGTTATTACTCGAGATCATGTTAAGCACATGTTCAAGATTGGTGATTCTTTTGAACACAATGGTAGAGCATATGCATTCCTATTGAATGCCTCGAATGAAATAGCTCCACTTGCATCACCTCCAAGTTTAGAAACCTACATGTCTAATTCTACTTCAATCATTCCTTGATCATTCTCGATTGACTCTTCAATTGTCATTTCAACATCATATACCTCTGCTGTAGTTTGGTATCTACAATGATCCATTTTCTCTTTGATTTCTTCATGTAATCCTTTGACAAATATTTTCATTGATTAGTGCTTTGAAAATGACAAGTTTCCCTCTATGATAGTATTTTTTGACGCATATCTTTGTTATAAACTACAGTTGCCACATTACAGTATTGTACAGTATTTGTCACAATGCCACTGAAAATGTGTAATTACTTAGTGTGATAAAATTGTTATGAACGCTATACTATGTATGCGTGACAGTGTGGCTTAAAAAAGAGATCAGTTCCATGTGGAGTAGGAGACAAGGAACCAGGTCCTCTTTGATGGGTTATTTGCTTAGCAAGCTGGAACAGCACTAATGAGGTCTTGATGCATTGAATTTCTCAATTTCTTTTGGCTATTGACCAAAAGAGCAAATTTGGAACACCCATTTTCAAAAATATTCACTAAAGCTGCTTGTATCCAGCATCCAATATTATTCCAACCACATACATTGCATGCTTCTCTAGAGATGAATTGCAAAATGCCAAATAATAGTTATGAAACTGATTCTCAGTTTCAAAAAGAATGGAGAATCTTTCCAAATGTGGAAACTATTGCAAACCTCGAATAAGCCTTGCACTAAGTCTGAAAAGAATGCTCTGTAGTCTCAGGATCTCATTGAAACTCAGTTTTAGATTCTAAGGAAGCTGGCCATAAAAATTGCTTCAAAAGAGTTGTTATGGCAGCCTAAACAACTAATGAGAGTGACAAGTACTTTTTTCCAACAAGAGCATGTGCATACAATTTTGAAGCAAATACATATGTATTGGTCGTAGCTATGACCGCACATTTCTTTGATAGTCAGGGTCCTCATTGTCACACTTACACTTCCAAAACTTTCCAGCATCCTGACAACTAGATACTCCTAGCCTCCAATAATTGGGGGACCGGGAGCTGTGCCCAACTGTTAGAAGTTCCAGAACCTGAAACAACATTCACCATGCGAGTACTGAGCTGAAATGGGTTGACGATATAATCAGACATCAAAGTGATCACAGACAAAATCAAAAGCTCAATAAACAAGCATTAGACCCCAGTTCATGGAAGATACGAATTGCCCATTCCCTGGCTCCAATGCTATTCTCAGGCTCCTTATATTAAAGCTTGCACGATGAGGGAGGGTTTCTGTTTGGACATTGAGTGTGTAAAATAGGGGCCTGAGTTCATGTTAGGACAGTTTCCAATTTCAATAAGAACCTACAAAGTTCAGCCAGCAAGCATCATGCAAGTAGAAAATAGTCTCTCTCAATTGAGTGTCTGGCAACCTATGATAACACCCTTGAATAATGTAGGCCATCTTTTGTAGTAAGATCCCTCCAATTTCTCTTCCCCTGTCTTCCTCCACTTCCGTTTTGTAGGATCTTACTACCTGTTCGGTATTCTCTCTTAATTCCCCCACCTCTACTGCAACCCCCCACCCCCACCCCCCCCCCTTTCCCCATCTTCTGTGTTCCTTTTCTTCTGCCTGTTTTTCTGCTTTTTGTTTCTATCTTCAGCAGTTCCCTTACCCATAGATCTTCCCCTATCTCCACATTTCTGCTTGCCCTTGGCCAAACATTCTCCTCACATGGCAGGTACATGACGGAAAATTCCACCATGTGGGAACTTGGAAGAACCGACTAAACTGAGAATGCAGAGCTTTACACTAGGTGCCAAGGATTTGTAATGGGAAGAGACTGCATTGTTGCAGTCTATGTTGTGGGATATCGGAGCCTTAGTGTGAGCATGTATGGTATCCTATGGGTCAAGAGATAAGGCTTTAAGCCTATATAAGCATGTACTCGATTATGGAAGTATATCGTTTTGTTTGTCATCTTCTTCTTTCAACCATGTAAGCTCCACGGTATCAGAGCAGGAAGATCATTCCTAGCTCACAACCTCGTCCAGCAAGTAAACGATTCAGCAGGGATGAACATGGCGCAGCTGACTAACCCATGCTGTTCCTGTTCAAGATGCTGCTCCTGAAGTCCCTGCCATCCTGCAGTGGAAAGGCTGTCAAAGTTAAGGGCATTTGCTGCTAGTGTCTGTCGTCATATAGGCCGCCATGAGAATCCTAGGTCGAATCTGCACTGAGGTGGCGAAGAACAAACATGCATATCTTCCCCTTTCTGTTGCCTGGATCAATTCATCCACATGATTGCCAATAGCTGCCACTCTCAAAATCACCACCTGCTCTTGTTTCTATACCAACTTAATCTGAGTAATCGCTTCATAAGCTTGCCCGATGTCGGAGCACTTGGAGCAAAGATGACGACCACTGCAAGCAAGATTCACTATTTTCTGCATTGGCCGAGCCCTTTTTTAGGACGCCACTACTTCTGATCTGCCCCATCTATTTTAGATGCGTACCTGCTTTTTCTTATCGGCATTCTCCATGAGAGGCCTATGAGGCCATGACTCACCTCTTTCTCTATTTCACCTACTCGCCTTCTTCTGAGTTTGCCATCTTGGCTATCGCCTGGTCGCCAGCCTAAAGGTTTACGCATCAACATTTAATCCACGCTAGCAACTCTTCTCACAATGTTTTGCTTCATTCTTGGTTCATGGGCTGCAGAGGTGTTGGGTTGAGGTCCATATCACTCTGTACATATAAACTCAGCTCGTATATCTTAGAGCTGGAATTGAACGACATTTGTTTATTGCTAGTGAAACTCAGAAATTGTACTCTCGGAATGGTCACGCATGATTACGCCACAATTGTTTTTTCTTTCCAATTCAGTTATGGAAGATGATGCCTTGATTAAGTCTTAAGGCTACAACTTAGACACTGTTTTTTTAGTACTCTTAACCCTGAGATATGTGATAATTTGTGGGAATCTAGGCTTCGGTTGAGGTAGCTGCACAATGCCTGAGACAAGACTTCATTCGTGCGCAGTAATGGGACGTTCCGGAAATCAACCGACAGTTACTGAGTATCTTTTTCTACTCTTCTGGCTGATCTGGTGATCCACCCTTTCCCGGTCTAAACCAAAATGACCACTCTTTCAGTTTCTTTCTGAAACATAGTTTTGAACGCAGTTATTTACTGCCTGTAATCTTCCGATATCTAATTCAGTTTTGTAATTAATCATGGAACCACTGAAAATTCCCCCATTAGTCTCTCTCTCTCTCTCTCTCTCTCTCCCGCATCCTCCACCAAAGCTTCACAGTGCTCCGAGCCTCCTCCGAACCTCCCTCCTCTCTTCTTGAGCCTCCACAATCCTACCACGTTGGCTTGGTATGCCTCTCTCCCTCCTGAATATATAGTAAGAAGTAATATACATACATATATATAAGTATATATTTATTTATTTATTTATATTTATTTATTTATTTATATTTATATCTAAAAATAAATTAAAAGAATATAAATATACTTATTTATAAATATAAATATATAAAAATATAAAAACCTCCCCCTCTTTACTGCTCTCTCAGAGGTGACCGACAGAGACGTGGCATTACACTTAACATAGCCCATCGGATCCAGAGATTGAGGAGACCACGCCCCCCCACCACAGCACCAGACAGCTTAACAGATGCAGATATGTGAGCTCTTTGTGTCACACCAGAGAGCTATCACGGAGCCTGGATACATGGAGCCACATCATGTTCTTGGAGCATTAGCCCTAAGCGCCTGACATGCCCCACTCATGTTACACACTATTTGGCTTTTCTGGCCTGGCTTGATATGATGTACTACATTAGTATTTCAGTTTATGTGTTTTTTAGTACTCAGCAAGGGCCTTAGCGAGCCTTTCGCTCCAGCCCACTATGGCTTTGAGTTTATTTGTTTCCGCACTTTTGTCCCATAGGCCCATGAGGCCTCCTGCGGACGTTAATACATCTCTCTCTCTCTCTCTCTCTCTCTCTCTCTCTCTCTCTATCTATCTATCTCTCTCTCTCTCTCTCTATCTATATATATATATATATATATATATACATTAGATTTATATATTTATATTTATATTGTTATAAAATACATAATATATATTATATAATATATAATATTTTATTTTTATTAAAGATATATTTTAGATTTTAGATTTTATGTAATATGTTATATAATACATACATACATACATACATACATACATATATATATATATATATATATGTATGTATGTATGTATGTATGTATGTATGTATGTATGTATAGATATATAGTTTATTTTATATATTGTATAATATATAATATAATATCATATACAATATATTGAATAATATTTAATATATATTATTTTCTCTCTCTATGTATATACAATTATATCTATATTTTGTATAATATACTATTATACAATATATTTTATATTCTCTCTCTCTCTCTCTTATATTTAAATATGAATGTAATTATATTTATGATAATTATATATATATATATATATATATATATACTTTTTTATAAATAAAAATATATAAAAACCTCCCCCTCTCTTTGTCTCTCTCCGTCTTCAGTCTCTCTCTACTGCTCTCTCTCTCTCTCTCTCTCTCTCTCTCTCTCTCTCTCTCTCTCTCTACTCTGATGCTGCGATGCCACATGGCGACTTCTGCCACCTATGCCACCTTCTGTTGTCGCGCCGCCTTCTGCCACTCTTCTGCTACCCGCGCGTCGATTTCTGCCCACCCGCACACCGCGTAGACATGTGGCAAATATCCTTTGCCACGTCACAGATCTAATTGATCTTTGACCTGCCACGTGGTATCTCTCGGGTCTCTGACCCGCCAATTTGCCAGACTCACCACCACGTGGCGTATGCACAGCGCCCTACTTTGCACATGCGGATTTACTCTCTGCTCTATTACCTCCTCTGCAAAGCTCCACCGAACCTCGCCACCTCGCCGCACAAAGCTCTACCGGACCTCGAACACCCACACGGTGCTCTGAACCTGCGCCGAACTCCACCGAAGCTCCAATAGTGCTCCAAGCCTCCTCCGAACCTCTCTCCTCTCTTCTCGAGCCTCCACAATCCTGCCAGGTTGGCTTGGTATGCCTCTCTCCTCTCTTCCCGAGCCTCCACAATCCTGCCAGGTTGGCTTGGTATTGAGGGAGCCTCCGAACACAATCAGGTAGTGGCAATACTCAGCCTTGGCCATGACAAGGGATAAGATGATATGGTGGCTATCCTTATTGATGCAGACCACCGCATTACAAAGAAAGTTGGACCTTCACTAGACCTTGAGAAGGCATTCTTCTCAAAGAACAATTCAAGGAACAATGGCAAGTCAATGAAGTTTACTACTGCAAGAAGCTTGGACATACAGAGGATCGATGCTTGAATAAAATGGCAAAGGATTAGTCAAATGAACCTGCTAACCTAATTGCACAAGAGACTGATGAAGACGAAGAAGCTGAACCCTCTCTTGTACCTAAGGAGAAAGCTAATACCGCAGTTGTCTCGGGTTTACTATTTCAGAAGAGATAAACGAACAATGGGCTTTCTAGAGAGTTGGGTGTCAACTACTCTACCTTGGGTAGTCCCCTAGACATGACTATAATAATTTGAGTGTTTGTGCCTTGAGACCGGGATGTTGTTTCGGTATTCCTATATCAAGCCTGGCAGAGTCTCAAGATGATGGTGCATATTCCCTAGTCCAATGATCTGGTCATGCATTTTGCTTAGACATGAGCCTTTGATCATGTTGAACCTTGAGTGATGAGAGTACGTTGGTTCACCCTCTGAACCATGCTCAGACTTTAGCCTCTTAGATTGCATGGGATACACAGTCTAAATGTTGCCATCATTGTCACTCTCCCTAGCTCTGAAGGGGTGTGTTGGATATCAGAGTCTTAGTGTTAAGTCCTAGAGTGGTAGAGTGAGTGTCCCTCACCTATGTGGGTGTGAAGTGTCCTTAATTGTGGATAGGAAAAGTGTGACATGTGCTGCTATCTTCCATGTGTGTTTGTGTGGTATTCTATGGGCCAAGAGATAAGGCTCTAAGCCTATATAACCATGTACTCAATTATGGAAGTATATGTCTGCAACCATGCAATCTAACAAACGTCTCCACCCATTGGTGTCCAGTTCAGTGGACTCAAGCAAAATCCTTCAAGCAAAAAGACATTCGAATAAATGACTGTTATAGTGATGGGCATGAGCAAAGGGTGATTCTTAATTTCAGCAAGTACTAATGATTTGTTATGGGTTCAAGACTTCTACGCAATCCACCAAATATGGTGGATCACCGTGGACAATGTTGTCGGTGTTGTATGGATATGCAATCTACAGGAAGATTAAGCTGGTACGCATCATGATGGATCACTTGAGAATTTACAATAGTCTAAAATACCTTCCATCTTGATAACTTTGGCAGTCCCCTTCTTTAATCTCCTTTTGTTCAATTTAATGAGGATTCAATCTCCTTATAAAATCAGGATTTGTTATGCTTATTTGCACCTTTTGGCCTGATGAACACGCCTAAAGTAGCCAAGATATTTTGGAGCAATAGGCAGCAAAATCAAGGCAAAGAAAGAGCAAATTTGTTAATGACTAGAGCGTAATCAAGCAGCAATTGGTGGTGGGAGGAACCCTTGTAGCTAGAGCAACTTAATGAAGGTCTTGTGGAGTGTAGAAAGCAATTGGAGAGGCTTTGCAAGAGCTGAAATGTTGGCACAATCCTCAACCTTGTTTTTAACACAACCGTTACTCCAAATTAAAGGCTGAATAACAAAACTATGAAGCGTCATCTCAAACTTACCACCCAACCATAGAGCTGTTGTGTTACTCACGAGAACATATAGAGCTAACAAGTAAGGTCCATGGCTACACCCTAGCCTCATAGATACCCAGTGTCATAGCATGGGTGCCACTCCACTGTTGGAATTATCGTGGTGGCAATGACCAAAGTATGACCAATAAGTGGGTTGGGGGCACTTTTCCCTCATTAGAGATTTTTCCCCCTAACCATAGTTAGGAGCCTAGCTACAGTTAGTAGTTAGGATAAGGTTTTGTCACAGAAAAGACCTTAGGCTTCTATCTTGTTTTCCTTATCTCTTTCAATACATTCGTGTGGGTTTGCTCTCTTGCTCTCATCTCCATTTCCTTCATTTGGTATCAGGGCACTCTTGCTCCTTGACAAGCACTCTTTCCTTGCCAGCCCGCCATCATCTTTGTCTACTCCAGACCCATCCGTACAGCCTCCGCCCCGTACGCTCTCGTCTGTGCAGCTCCCTGTACACTGGTTCGTACAACCTGCATACACTGCGGCCCGTTTGACCGTACAATGCCCACGTACAAGCTGTATTGCCGTACAACCTGAGCCAACCCACCGGCATCACACCATATAGTTGACCGTACATTTCTACCAATAGATCGACATCCGTACAGCGACGTCTGTATAGCGCCGTGCAGCTTGCGATGTACTTGCCCGTACAACCATACGATATCATACTGTTCCGTACGGCTCTGTACCGTACAAGCCGTACTGTACGAACTGTCTTACCACTTCAGCTCCCGTGTGCCTCGAACTTCGTCACCGTTCAGTTCCTACGCACACTTAGGTTCTCTCGTTTTAAATGCCATTTGTAGGTGACCTTTGCAAGTGACATTTGCATATTGTATTTGGGGCTTTTGGTTTTACCTGCAATTTTTGCATAGAAATTTGGGGCTTTTGCATATAATTGCAAAATTTGGGACTTTTAGTCAATTTGCCCTCTTTCAGTTGCAATTTCTTGCAAGAATTTGGGGCTTTTGGCATGTGGATGCAATTTTGCAGTGTAAAGCTGTTTGGCATCTTTGCAGGCAGTTTTGGACTCGGATGGAATGACATTGCAGACAATTGTCATTTTTGCAGTGATACTTTGGCAGTTTTCTAGCATTTGTAGGACATTCTGGTGGCATTTTGAGCCTTTGATTGGCTGTGACAGTAAGCTGTCATTGTAGACAGATTTTTTGGCAGATTTGGGTTGTGCATCTAGTATCCCAAGAGGGGATATTTCTTGTCACATTTGCTGC
Organism: Dipteris shenzhenensis; assembly: GCF_047967505.1. Taxonomy (NCBI): domain Eukaryota; kingdom Viridiplantae; phylum Streptophyta; class Polypodiopsida; order Gleicheniales; family Dipteridaceae; genus Dipteris; species Dipteris shenzhenensis. The sequence goes on from NC_141625.1 coordinate 15,601,170, forward strand.
ATTTTGTTTTCTTTGGCACTTATGGCCCAAACAATCCCAATGAAGTGTTTGGCATCCTCACACGGGAGGATAAGTTAGATGGTACAAATTACTCTTCAGGGAGTTTTATGGTACGCAATATTTTAGTTGGCAAACATTTGTGGGATTATGTCATTGGGGATGAGACACGGCCAGAGAATGTGGCTGCACCTGCCACTCCTCCTCAACAAGGTGGAAGACGGGGTAGACGATAAGCTCAAATTGCAGGACAAGTGCTAGGTGCAGTGGCTGCTGTTGTTATGCCTCCCACACAGGAACAGAGAAGGTGGGATTCACGTGATGCACAAGCACTTTCAGTAATGTCTCTTTCTGTCAAAAGATTTATTATTTCGCACATTCGGTCATGCAAGACCTCAAAGGCATCTTGGGATTTTTTGGAGAGTATGTTTGCAGCCTGCAATGATGCCAAGGTCTCTTTCCTAAAGAGAGAGTTGACTCATACTCATATGGATGAGGGTGACTCTTATGTCTGAGCACCTCACCAAACTTCAGGATTTGTGAGAGCAATTGTTGAATATTAATGAGAGCGTTCCAGATTCATAGATGGTTACTACCACTTGAAATTCTCTTCCTGAGTCTTATCTTGGTTTTCACTCCTCATTGAACTAGTCTTTGAGGGGGGGCGGCACCCCTCTCACCTTTCATGAGTTGATTTGGCTTTTGTTGCAGGAGAACAAACCAGGAAGAACATGGCTTCACGGGCTAGTAAGCATGCCATGCTATCGAAATTCAAGCCCAAAGGGAAGGGGCAGCATAAGCAACATGCAAATCAGCCTACACATCAGCATAAAGCTGATTCTGACAAGGCTAAGGGTGATGCAAAGAAGCCCAAGAAAAAGGGTGTTTGTCATTATTGCAAGAAGCCAGGCCACTATATAGGAGGATGCAAGAAAAGAATTGCCAAGGAAAAGAAAAAGAATTCAAGCATCGTTGTCACAAATTCAGCTCCTCATGCACATGATGGTGGTGATGCTTCAGCCAACTTAGTGGAAGAAGACTATGCCTTCTTTACTTGCATTTCTGATTTTCACGTGGCTGCTCCAGATACTACAACCACATCTGAGGATGACCCTTATGCTTTTTTGACTTAAATTAAGGATGCATGCACTTTCAATGTCAATGAGACATTGAATAATTGGTATTTTGATAGTGGTGACACCTAACATATCACTTCCAGAAAGTGTTTGTTTGATTCTCTGCATCCATCACCCACTGGAAAAAGGGTAGCTTGTGCAAATAATTATTCTTATTCAGTTCGTGGTATTGGTGAGATTGTACTTACAGCCACAAATGGCACAAAGTCCAAAATTCATGAATTGCTTTATGTACTTGGAATCAAGAAGAATTTGCTTTCAGTGTCCTCTCTCAATAAAAGAGGATTTCAAGTTGTTTTTGAAGATGACAAGTGTGCATTATGCCTTGAGACTATTTAGCACGCTGTTTCGTGGTCTTTTTCAGCTTGATATTTTTAGAAAAGACCAAATAATGCACTTGCAGTTTCTACTCCCACTGTTGCTATGCAGAATGCAGAGTTATGGCATGGGTCCATTGACAAGTACAAGACACGGCTGGTTGCAAAAGGCTATGCTCAGAAGAAGAGCATCGATTATGAGGAGACATTTGCTCCTTCTTCCAAGGTGACCACTATCAAATCAGTTATTGCTATGGCTGCACATTTTATTGGAATGTTCATCAGTTGGGCATAAAAACAGCCTTTATCAATGTAGACTTGTTGGAAGAGGTTTGTGTCAACCAACCTCCTGGATTTGAAATTTCAGGTAATGCACATTAGGTTTGCAAGCTGAATAAAAGCTTTGTACAGGCTAAAACAAGCACCACGTGCATGGTACTCCAAGATTGATTCCTTTTCTGACCAGCAAGGGGCTTCATAACAGTCCAACTGAAAGTACCCTCTACATCAAGAAGGATGGCGGGGGATATTTTAGTCATCATTCTTATGTAGATGACATGCTGCTCACAAGATAACATGAAGAAAAAATTGCAGATTTTAAAGCTGGATTGAAAGCTAATTTGACATGTCAGATTTGGGCATGTTACATTTTTATTTGGGAATCCAGTTTATACAAGAGAGACATGGCATTATTATGTCTCAATCCAAGTATGTGCAAAAGCTATTGGATCAGTTCAATGTGCAAGATTGCAAGCCTATAGCCACTCCCATGGAGCTAGGGCTGAAGCTTACTATGTGTGATGCAGGTGAATCAGTAGATACCACACTCTACAGCCAGGCTATAGTATGCCTCATTTATTTGTGCGATACACGGCCTGATATTCATTGCAGTATCGAAGGTGAGCAGATATATGCACAGCCCAAAGACAGCACATTGGCAAGCTGTAAAAATGCATCTTCTGTTACTTACAAGGCACAAAGTCTTATGGCTTGATGTTTTCCAGGGGGGTGACTTGCAAATGCATGCTCACACTGACTTAGATTGGGTTGGAGATTATGACACTAGGCAATCCACAAGTGGCAATTGTTTCTATTTGGGACATGCTTGCATTTCTTGGCTAAGTAAGAAACAATCTACTGTGGCTACTTTCTCATGTGAAGTTGAGTACAGGGCAGCTTTCACAACAATAGTTGAATGTGTGTGGCTATGCCGCTTATTTGCTGATCTTCATCTATCATTGGAGGGTCCTTCTCCAATTCTCATTGATAGTCAGAGTGCTATAGCAGTTGCAGAGAATCCTGTGTTTCATGCTCGCATGAAGCACATTGAGGTTCATTATAATTATGTCAGAGAGAAGTTGCATGTAGGGGAGATCAGTATGATCTATGTCTCCACACATGACAATGTTGCAGACATCTTCACCAAACCACTTCCACGTGAGAAGTTTGAGGCATTTCGCAGTACCCTAAACTTATCTCCTTTTGGTGATTGATCCTTTCCTTGTACATCATCACATTGGCACTGCAGGGGGGTGCTGGAAATTATCACCATAATTCATGGCAGTGACCAATGTATGACCAATAAGTGGGTTAGGGGCACTTTTCCCTGATTAGAGATTTTTCCCACCAACCCCAACTACAGTTAGTAGTTAGGATAAGGTTTTGATGGTAAGGCAAAACCTTAGGCTTGTATCTTGTTTTCCTTCTCTCTTTCAATACATTTGTAAGGTTTTGCTCTCTTGCTCTCATCTCCATTTCCCTCATCCATGAGGGATCTATTGCCAACGCATGATCAGCCAAGGATGTACTTAACAGGTCCACAATAAGTGGACGCGAGCTGATTCAAAGTACCAAACTGTCCTAGATGCACACCATGTGGTCAGCCCATCGCTCAACCACTTGGAGCGTCTATTTATAGATCTCGCTATCTATTTATAGATCTAAGCGTGAAGTTTTCTACATGCTTGTGTGCATTCTTTGGGTCCAATATCAATAAATTATCTTGTGGGATAATGTATTTTTCCATTGTGCATAGGGTTTAGACTTGGCTTAGAAGCAATTGTATAACCTCTGACATGGTATTAGAGCCAAGGAGGACCTGCTTTGTTTCAGAGCCCTAAAGGATCTACTGAGGATCTACACCACTGACAGAGTGTAGAGGGATTACAAGACAAAGGTAACTTTAGTTCAAGTCCATCATGATTGTGACAAGTGTGTTTGAAGTGCCATGGTGTCAAGGAAGATGTGGGAGGCGACAAAAAAAATGAAGCTCATGTAGGCAAATGTCAGAGATCTAATGGGGACGGTTATGGTACCAGCAGATCCAGATAAAGTAAGTAGAAGTTGAAGGTTAGAGTAGCACGCTCCATGATCATAGGGAGGATTCCAGATTTAATAACTCCCCATATTCAAGTAGGCAATGTGGCACATGAGGTGTGGAGAGTTTTAAAGTATCTCAACGACCAACAACATAAGGAGGAGGATCATCATGCTCTAACATCAATTGTTCACCATGATGATGGACTCTTGAGGAGGGCAGCCGGCGGTGCATGACTAGATCATCAAAGTGAAGGCTCTCAAGGGTCGACTGGTGACATTTGGTCACAAAGTGACACTAACCAATTGGCCATGCTCATGGTCAATAACTTTCCAAAGAGCTACAAAGGGTTGGCAATGACCATCACAATTCGAGAATGATTTAAGCCCATTACTTTCAAGAAGTTGGCTCCATTGTTACCCTAGGAGGAGGCTTAGATTAAGCAATACAATGGAGTTATTGATGAAGAGAAGGCCGTTATGGCAAAGGGGGAAAAAAAAAACGAACAACAAACAAAGATACACCCCAATAGTGACTCTTTGGATGAGGCAAGGGACTCTTCAAAGGGTGGAGGTAAGAAGAGAAAGAAGAAACGCTTCTATTGCAATAAACATGAGCACACACCACAAGATTGCAAATTAAAGAAGTAGATCGACAAAAGGAGGAGGACAACTAACCTCAAAAGGACGAACCAAAGGCAAATGTGGTAGTTGAGGAACTAATCTACGCATCCCTCAAATGAGATTTGCAAACAACATTGTGACTGTGGTGATGTTAGATATTGAGAATTGATGCAAAGATCACATCCCACCTAGGTTAATGTAAATATATTGCTCGACCCTTAAGGTCCACAAACGTTGCTACTCGCTCCTCGTTCGATGCAAACCGCACCTCCTTTGGGTGAGTCCATATCAAGGTTTCCCTACTTGAAAAAACCATCTGTAGAAGCTCATGAACCCAATAAAGGAGCCTAGTATGTGTCAATTTGTGGGCCTGGGCATTCATGCAGTAGCCTCGATATTCTCTCTCTATCATTAGGGTACATTGGTGGCCTAGCGAATTCCAAAAGACACACAAAATGCACTTAGCTGGGTTTAGGGATATACATGAATCTTGACATTTGTGGAAACTTTGTGTAGGTATTGTAGCTAAACTACATGGGTCGAGTGGATGCAAAGGTCATCTAGATAGATAGTGAGGAAATCTGTCGAGTACGCTCGGAATGTATCTACCATGAGCCTCTCGAAAGTTGATAGTGTGTTCCAAAGGACAAAGCATGTCGCCTTGCACGGGTATGTTCCCCACTCCGTAATAAAGTTTGCTTTCTATTGATCTTCTTCCGCAATTGAAATTTGGTTGTATCCCTTGTACCCATCCATGAAAGAGTACATCTCTTGCCCTACTACTATGATCTAGTATGCTATCTGTGAAATTTGGTTGTATCCATTGTACCCGTCCATGAACGAGTACATCTCATGACCTACTATTGTTGATCTAGTGTGATACCTATGATGGGGATGAGGAATGGGCCAAGTGCAATTTGGTCATTCAACTCCTCTAGTCTACACACACTGACATTTAACATTTTTCTTCGACACAATCACATCGGGAATAGCCACATCAATTCGATCAATGACATAGAAGAACCTTGCTCACAATAACCAATCCAATTTGGCTTTGCTTGCTTAGCATAATTGGGATTCATTTGGTATCTTTGCTGCCATATTGGCTTAGCATTTGCTACCAGTGGTATGCAATGTTCGTAGAGCTCACCCCTCGAAGATATGTATAGCTCCAAGCAAAGATATCCTTGCACTCAGTAAATAATATGTGCACCTATACTAGTTTGAGTGTTTGGCTGACCTTTTCTATGTGAGGTTTCTCCTCGGTCCTTAGGTTTAATCCTAGTAGGAGTTTGAGGCTTATGTCCACGGTTCCCCTTTAGTGCACCATATTTTGGGTTTCTATAACCTTCCATTCTCCTTATTGATATTTGAGAAAATGGGTTGGGTAGAGCTCATGTTGCTGAGTTATCTTATCTTCTCATTGAGCCTCTTTTAGCTTAGTTGCTGTTTAAAATAAAATCAATCTCTCCTATAGGAATGATGTTCATCTCAATGAGGCGTTTTCCACATCTTGAGAAAATTAGTCCTCCACTTCTAGGTTGTGAGGTTTGCTGCTGGTTGAGATCCTTTTTCAACCACAACCTTCCCAAAGGAAGGGTATAGGCATTTCTTCCATAGCTATTACAATACGACTAACTATGTAGTGCAATCCATCCATGTTGATGCACATGGCCTAAAGCATCCCCTTTGGATCCATTGGCCCTAGTCTATCACCCATATCCAAAAAAGAGAGAGTTTCATCTACTTCAGTCATAGCTTCTTGACTAATTCTTCTAAGACTATATTGACTCTTGAGCATCCATCCACAATAACTCCATGAATGGTACTGCTTTTTATCGTCAAAGAAATGATGGGTACAGCTTCATCCACTAGTGGTGTTGTTTGGGTGACAAACATAGTCACAAAACCATATATTGTGCTGGCTGATTTAGTTAATGGCTAGTCCTTGAACTACTCGATAAAGAAGTCTTGTCAATATAGGGCTAGGTGTAGAAGTTGCTTTATGATTAGATTGATATGTGGTTCCTTGAACTCTTCTCAAGCACTTTCGCCCATCGCATTCCCGCATGCATCCTCTTCACTCTCAAACTCACCTACCTTAGGTAGCTGCTCCTACATGAGATCCATAGATTATCGAGTTATCTCTAGGGCTTGTCTTGTTTAAATGGTTGAATTCCTTAGGCCTCTTATGGCTTCTCTACGTTTGTTCTTTCAAAAGTTCCACAACTGGAGCATCACCCTAGAGCTCCTTGATTACCTTGGTTGTAGCATCGATCTACCCCCTCCAAGAGGTGTGTGGTTCGTAAAGAGCTTCCTTATGATTCTCAGGGTTTTTGTCCTATGATGGGGCTTGGGCCGCCGAGGATTCCGTAACCTCAATCAAGATGGCTCGACATTCCACATCCGGTCCACTTCTCTGCTTTCAATGTTGCTCTTCACAAGCTTCTTCACGTGCTCTTCCCACAACTTGCATTGTTACTTCACGTGCCTTTCTTCTTCACAAAAACACCTAGCCTTTCCCTTTCCTTGGTGAATCTGGCGAGGTGCTCAATCACCGAATGATCTTGTCTCCAAACTCGGCCTGCTCTAGCTGGTCACTCTGGTTGTGCACTTAAGAGTGGACCCCCACATCCACACACACCCAAACACTTTTTTAGTGAAGCTACTTCTATATTATAGAAAAGCTAATCTCTTTTATCTCCTTAACTCTTAAGGAGAGGTTTGGGGGAGAACAATTGAGTAATTCTAGATCATTAGATTGAAATAGAACATTGTGGACCATTGGATGATAATTTGGTTGCAAACGTGGTACACTTTGTAGTTACCATGCAAAGTGGTAGTTAGATTGGCATGTCCAGCGTTTGGCGTGTCCATTCAACATTCGTTCACCTTCATCTTTTCAATTGTCATCATCGTCGTCCTGAAAGAGACGTAGCATGATTGAGGATTCATCGATCAAGGTTAATTCACGTTCACGTTCACTCCTGAATTGAGTGTTCAAAAATATTTCGTTTGGTCTTTAGGGGACACGCGATCACTCTCGTATTGTTAAAGAGGAACACAAGAGTCAAGGAGAGGTTTGGGGAAGAATGATTGAGTAATTCTACATCATTAGATTGAAATAGAACATTGTGCACCATTGGATGCTAATTTGGTTGCAAACGTGGTACACTTGGTAGTTTCCATGCAAAGTGGTAGTTAGATTGGTGTGTTAAGCCTTGAAGACTTAGTTGGCTTCAATGGACTGCTTCGTCTTGTACCAACATCTTTCAATGGTATGACTTGCCTTGACGAATATGTCACAATATATCGCATGGCACTCATGTGTTATGTGGCCTAGTCGATAACACTTACTGCAAGATTTTTTGTTTTATCCCGATCTCCTAGCTCCTAGAGAATCTTCTTCAACTCAATCATCGGTGAGTCCTTCCTCGGTTTTTGGGATATTTCGGTCTTGTCCTCTTTGTTACTATTGTCTACCAATTTGCTTTTTTACTTTTGGGTTTTCTAGGCTTGGCTTGAATTAGCAACTCTTTGTACGTCCGGGTTGGATTTAGAATCTCCATCAACCTTGCATCCACAAGAGCGCCACTTAGTAGCGATGTTTGAGGCACAATCTTGTCATCCGGCTCACTACTCAACTGATTTGTAATTGCTATCATTCTGAGCACTAAGCCTTGTAACCGATTGTTCTTTTTTATTTTAGACTATTGAATTTTGTTCTCATGTCCTCTTTGTTGATTTCCCATCGGAAATGGTCTCAATGCTCTCTTCATCTACTCACTATCCCGAAAGTATCCAATCAGCAAGTGATAATTGATTAAACTAACATTGGTCAGTTTAATGCAAGGTGCCGAGGAAGTAATGTATGTAGTCTTTGTCCATGCTACATGCATTGATAGCACATACCCAATAGAAAATTTGAAAGGTTCCTCATCCTCCAGCCCCTTGAAAACCTGGAACTTCACCTTGATCCATGGTGGCAATGACATCTTCACCCACCTCACTTGGCTTGTGGTGCCGCTTTCAATCAACTTCAGCCTACAAGACACAAGCACGTGAGCTTATCATGACGATGCTCAAGTCCTCATCCTAGTTTGGTTCTAAGCTAATAGGGTTCCTGTTTGGAGATCTCCCTTGTAGGAAACTCCACTCAACCTCCTAAAGCTCTTTTAGACGCCACTAAGTGGGTCTTCCTTGGGCTTGAATTATCTAGCAATTGGGCATTGGGTCGCTCGCAATCTCCACCAAGCTGTCAGATGTAACACCACCTGGCGAAAAAACCTCCAATCCTCAAACAAACTCTTCTCATGCAGCTCTCTCAAAAGGAAAGGAAGCCACCTTTCTTTCCTTGCTTTTTTCAGCAAGCTATTCTACCATGTTAAAGTCCCCTCCTAGTATCCAAGAATCAACTTCATGCAGCATGCTGCAAATCTCCCTCCAAAATGCAACTTGATCCCTTTTGAGATTGAGTGCATAAATATTGATCTCCCAATCTACTGAAGTCTCCAAGGAGGACAAAAATGCATACCCCTACATGTAATCCAAGAGTACCAAACCGAAAGGTATGTCCATGCAATCTCCAAGACAAATCTACTGCAAACACTCTCTCCTTTGCTCTCTCTCTCTCTCTCTCTCGGCCTTTAACCGTGTGGTGTATGCCCGCCCGCTACTGCAGCTCCTCCGCCCGCTGTTGTAGCCCTTCCGCCCGCTGTTACAGCTCCGCCTCCCCTCTTCTCCGCCTGCAGCCCCTTCGCCCGCCTGCTGCTCCCCCTCCACCTGCAGCTCCCTCCGCCTGCAACTCCCTCCGCCCACCTGCAGCTCCCTCTCCACTCGCAGCTCCCTCCTTCCCCGTCTAGCCTCACCGCCCTAGCTCCTTCCCTCCCTGCCTAGCCTCCCCACCCGCCTAGCTCCCTCCCCGCCTAGCCCTGCCTGCAGCTCCCCCCACCACCCACAGCCCTTCTGCCCGCTGCCTCCTCCGCCCCTTTGCTCCTCCATTTCTGCTCCTCCCTCCCGCATGCTGCAGCTCCCTCTGCTGCGCCCCCTCCTCCCCTTCTACTCCGCCTCCTCCACTCCAACCACCCGCCACCCCTCAGCTACTCCCTCGACCCCTCAGCTACTCCCCCTGCTCTCCAGCCACCCCCCCCCCTTCCCTACTAGCCCCCCTGCCTGCTCTCAGCTTCTCAGCCTCTCAGCCTACCTACAGCCCCCCCCCCCCCACCACCCCTCAGCCTCTTTTCAGCCCCCTAGGGATACCCCCCCATCATGGGAAGGGAGCTCGTGTTCATGCTCCCGCTCCCACTCCTGTCAAGAGTGGCAGCGGAAGATGTAAGCAAACTGAAGCTACAGAATCACACAGAGAATACTAGAGACAACAAGATGTGCCACAAACAGATCTGCTGTAACTTAGCCCATAAACCAGGGCAGCAACTGTAATACAAGGAGTCCTGAACAGGATGAGAAACAGGAGCTGCAGAAGGGGCTGAACTGGAGCAGAGGATCTGGGCACAAGGAGGCTGGAGCCTGAGAGCACGGAGGCTGGAGGAGCCTGGAAGAGCCTGGAGCGAGGAGGCAGAAGCCTGAGGCGAGGAGGCTGGAGCCTAGGAACGAGGAGGCTGAAGGAGCCTGGAGCGAGGAGACTGAAGGAGCGTGGAGCACGGAGGCTGGATGAGCCTGCAGCGAGGAGGCAGGAGAAGCCTGGAGCAAGAAGGCTGGAGGGGCCTGCAACGAGGAGGCAGGAGGAGCCTGGAGCAAGAAGGCTGGAGGGGCCTGCAACGAGGAGGCAGGAGGAGCCTGGAGCAAGAAGGCTGGAGGGGCCTGCAACGAGGAGGCAGGAGGAGCCTGGAGCGAGAAGGCTGGAGGAGCTGCACCAGAAGATCTGCAGAGGGAGCGTGGGCAGCCAACAGAACAGCTGAAGGGAGGCTCCGGTGAAGATGGCCAGGAGCAGCAGGCTGAGACAAGAGCCTTGAGGAGCTGCTGGAAGAAGTGATTGAGGAAGTGAAGGGAAGGAGGCCCTTTTATAGGGCAGGCCAGGGGGGGAGTCGGCCAGTCTGGCTGGACCGACCAGCCTGGTCGGTCAGGCCAACTGGGCCGACCAGCTGGGCGGCCAGCCTACCCCCTCTGGCCCCCCTTGCTGCATGGGGGCTGGTCGGCTGGCCACTCCTGGAGATGCTGATTCTCAACAACTCCGTCTCCCACTCCTGCACTAAGACCTGCACCGAACACGGGTCAATCAAACGAAATGAAAAAGGTGGCAAGGATACAGATAAAGTCACCAAGAAAAAACAGACAAAGCTGAAACTTGAAGATGTGAACACACGATACAACCGAAGTGGACTTGGAGTGGACAGCAAAGCAAAGGTGGGGCCACTTCCGCCTCAACTTCAACCACAGTCTCAGCCTCAGCTTCAACTTCAGTCTCAGCTACATCAGATACATCCTCATACTCAGCCTCAGCACTAGCCTCAGCTTCAGCCTCAGTGTTAGCTCTAGTTCCAGTTCTAGCTCCACTTTCAGCTCTAGTTCCAGCCTCAACGTTAGCTCTAGTTCCAGCTCCACTTCCACCCACAGCCTCTACTGATACAGCTACTGGCTCTTATATACCCCTACCCATGACATCGATTGCCCCATCCTCCCCTAGGATAGAGGGGTTTTCACTGACACCATCTCTTCCATCTCTCCCTTCTTCTCCCACTACAGTTTTCTCCGACTATGACACCTACTTTGGAGGGGTCGTACACTGTTCCGCACTACTCGACCTTTCTCTCCCCTCTGCCTCTCAATGAGCCCACACTCCCTCACCTTGCTGGGATCGCCTCATCATCCCCATACCACACCCATCTTACCCAATCATCACCCAGCCTCCAGTCTCTTCTTCACACTTTTAGGCCACAATCCTATCAGTTTCCGTTAGAGCACGGACGAGCTAACCCATCAAAGGCTTGAAAGTATTTGTTGATGGAGATCCAGAGCATCCGAGAGCGCGAGAGAGAGCTGTCACGCTTCGCACAAAAGCAGACACGCTTCACCCAAGAGCAAGCACGACTCATACAGGAGCAGTCTCAGGTTATTCGAGTCCAGGCTGACCTTATTCAAGGGCTCAGATGGGAGATCTCACAGCTCCGACAGGAGGTCACTACCATACGTACAGTCCCAGGGAGCACCCCAGTTGTGGAGGCACAGATTGCGAGCATGCAATTTGCCATTGAGGAGACGTCCAGATGGATCGACGCAGCCAAATGAAAACCTGCAAGGGTAACTGTTTCGGCTACCCTCTTGGAGCAGCAGCAGAGAGCCAACAAGGCTCTCAACATTAGAGTACGTGGGATTCCCCACACTGAGGCTTCCCCGATGGCAAATGCGCAAGCCTTCGTGACCACTACCCTAGGGGCGACTAAGCACAGGATTGAGAGAGCATGGCGGGTTGAGAGGGACCCCAACCGAGAGCAGCCCCTTATCATCCGGTTCCCTGATGCCCTCGCACGACTTTCGGCTTTATGTCGTAGGTCAGCCATACGAGACCAGCAAACAATCTCCATGGACAAGGACCTCACTCCACTACAAATTGAGGAGAGGTGTTTCCTGTTGCAGTAGCGGGATCATGCCCGCAAAGAGGGGAAGTGGGCAGTAGTACGAGATGGACGACTCCTTACAGGCCCTCGTCAGGCACCCACCTCTCCTCTCGCATAGGCGGCGGGGTCTATGAGACCAAGACATCCGAGACCCTATCCTGTACTATCTGGAAATAACAGTACCTAATGGTCAAAACCAGGGAACTTCTCGGAATCCTATACCAATCACACCATAGCTTTTTACACAAAGACACATCAGAGTCCAGAGCGCCCACTACCAGCGATCAGCAAGTATACATGGGAGTCTACCTACAGAGATGAGACGAGGGATACAGGAGGGGTTCCAGGATCAGGAGGAGTCGCAGTCCTTTACAGATCTACACTTTTGGGGACCATCTCAGTGGAACAAAGAGATCCACACTCCAGGTTTCTCTAGATTTGAATCCGACACATGGATAGCCGAGATTTGTTTATCGCAGTTTGCTACTTCCCCCCCGAGACCTCCCGCTTTGCCAGAGATATTCGAGGGGAGGATGAGACATCCCCATTTGCTGCCCTTTATCAATCCATCATTGACTTCTCTAGCCGCGGGAAAGTCCTCCTAGTTGAGGGGGACTTCAACGCGAGAACAGGCGCTCGTTAGGCACCACTCCTCGACTTCAGGGATGATTCCACTCTACTGCCAGCAGACATTGACCTTGAGGAGGCAGGTATGCTACGAGTTTCAGCTGACAGACGAGGACCGTTCACATCCTATGGACAGGCCCTATTAGACCTCAGCAGGATGCATGATCTCATTATCTATAATGGTCTTGACAGATGTCCCGCATTAGGTGGCTTCACTTGCTTTCCACATGCGGAAGGCTTCAATGTTGTGGACTATGGGATCCCCTGCCTTCACATCTCGCATCACTGACTTTACCGTAGCACCTCTCCCTCCAGGGGTTGACCATACCTATCTTTTCTTTAGCATTTCTACCCCCCGCCGCACAGCACTTTCTACCCCGTTGAGCTCTTACTCCACTTACCATGATATACGCTTTGTTTGTGATCACTCACCTACTTACTCTGGCCGTCTGTACATACTTCTCGCATACATTGACTTTATACCCTTACTAGAAGATTGTGCTGCCCTAGTCACTCGCTCACTACATGAGGCCGCTCTTCACACCTTTCCCCACACCACCCACCCACCACCTCTTGGGACCATACCTTGTAATAGCTGGTACGATGATGAGTGTAAGGCTTTACGCCGTTAGCTCAGATTCGAAACAAAAAACAGCCTTCCGAGCCAACCAGAGACGCTACGCGAGTACCGTTGTCTGATACGCAGGAAGAAACTTGACTTCATGCGTCGGAACGAGAAGGAGCTACTGAACATTCTATTCAGTAACAACTCTAAGGACTTCTGGCGGATATTTCTAGAGGGACGGTCCCCCCCACCACTCACTGACACTCAGGTGTGGTCTGATTATGCATGCACGCTCTATGATATCCCAAATCAGCCAGCCCCTAACCTATCACATATGCCACGCCCCACATCCTGCACCCTCTTTACTAGGGGGGGGGGGGGGGGGGGGGGGTAAAGGATGCCGTAATGAAACTTCATAATGGCCGAGCGAAGGATCATGAGGGACTATGCACTGAGTTCATTGCATATGGTCAGCAGAGGGGCTCCAGAGACACCTGGATGCACTACAGTTCTTTTGTGAGTCTCATGATTTGAAGGTCAACTTGGGTAAAACCAAGATTATGATCTTCAATACATCTCGAGTCGTCCTGCGCGATGGGCATTTCACATTTGATGGGTCCCCTGTTGAGGTAGTTTCATCATACACTTATCTGGGGGTCGTCTTTTTCGGACCCACCTTCACCATGAGACCCGTGATGCAGGCACGCCTGAGCAAAGGATATGCTTAGCAAAGGATATGCTTCATTGGCTAGACTAGAGAGACAGTGCTTCCGCTCTCATTTTCAAGATCCATGGACCAAAGGGTTGCTTTTTGACTCCTTGGTCCGCCCTGTAGGCATGTATAGCAACCGATGCTAGGGACCAAATTTATCGGATACAGGGTGGAGCGGCTACAAGTTCTCATGTTATCACGGATGATCTATGGTAAGCCATCTGTCCCTCACCAGATCATTCGAGTAGAGTTTGGGTCACCCCCATTACAGCTAGATACTGCATTTCAGGTCATTACATATCGGTACCGAGTCAGGGAGTATGGGGATTACATATCCGAGCATAGCAAGATACCATGGCTAGCACTGTCCTCTTCTATGGCACTTGCAGCAGGGGGAGATCAGAGGTGTTGGTGCACGCACAGAGAGATGGTTTGCAGGACTAGGGCTCCACTTGGACAGACTACCTCCTTTCCAATATAGCATGGATGCTCCTTTCTCTCCCCTCCTATCACACGAGGTCAACCAGGTTATCCATGAGGATCTACTACAGCTACACACATTCCGGACTTGGTTAGGCCCGAGTGATCTTCCAGTGAAGTTGGGCTTCTACAGAGATCACTTCCTACATATCACAACGGAGGGTTTCATTGATCCACCAAGATACACGCAGATTCACCTACCCCACTCGCTGAGGATCTCCCTTGGGCAGTTCCGGGTCTCTTCACACAGACTTCGTATCGAGAGCGGCCGAGCAGAGCGGTTACCTAAGGAGAGGCGCATATGCACACTTTGTGGCATGCAGGAGGTTAAGACAGAGGAGCATTTCATCTTCAGATGTCCTGTTTACTATGAGATCCGAGTGCATTTCTACTGCCTCTTCAGAGATAGTTATGGGATGTTGCCCCATGTCCTCTCCTACCCAGACTAGCGATGCTTGGATGGTTTCATTCATGAGATGCTTAGACACCGCGATAGGATACTCCGAGCATGGAGACATGAGCAGGCTTCTCCCTCGACTGATACCTCTCAGAGCTCTATCACGAAGTTCTTTCAGCCAGATCAAATAGACCCCCACGAGGCGAGACCTCAACATGACCGTGACCCGAAGCCTGTGACCCGACAGCTCAGACAAAGGGTCGATTCACAGATCACACTTGGGGACATCCCCTCCTTGTTTAGGGTCGGAGCCCGACCGACGGGGGTCACAATGGCCTTGGTTAGACACAGAGCTACAACCAGGAGACGTACCAGGACTGCACCCTTGAGGGGGTGACAGCGTTCTATTGTTGACCTCATGCCTCCACTTCCACATCCTCATCCATCCTAATGTCGTGTTGATGACGATGATGATGATGATGGTTATGATGATGCTAACGATGATACTGAGATTGATATATATAGTCGGGATATGACTATGTTGTACTTGGGACTTAGTACTGCCATTTTGCATTTTTTGCCTTCTGCATTGGTGTGAATGCTTGTTTAGTGGCTCCACTACCACAGCTCATTGTATCAGGTTTTTCACAGTCTCATAGACCCATCGGTCTTCCGAAGACTTAAATAAACTTTCTTTCTTTCTTTCTTTCTCCCTCTCTCTACACACACTAGGGCCCAAGACAATCGTCGGGCTAGACCCCCCCAAAGACTTTATTTCATGAAGAGAGAATCTTAGTACAATAGTTCAACGTGGAAGCTGTGTTACAAATTTTCAAACGTTGTGTGGATAAAAATGTAAAAATGTTTTTCACTTGTTGCATGCTGATGGGTGGGAGCAGAGCTATGTACATAGCTAGTTGGTGGTGTCTTTGAGCTATGGACACCCTCATGAAGGACTCCACACTGATGATATTTTTTCTTGAGATGGTAGATACTTCTACGGGGACTCTTGGGATATGATGAAAAGCAGGTGGATGCACTCCAGAGCAAGAGTATCCAGTGTGTGGTCAAGTGAAAATGTCTTTGGGGTCATGTAAAATCAATTCATGAATGGTCTTTTTTTTAATTTTCCCGAGTCAAGGTGGTCTTGCATGTTACGGGAATTTGATATGTTCAGGTGCCATAGACAAGGGCCGGGAAATACACACTGAGATTGCCAATAAGGGGTGGGAAAGAGACCCTTTTGTTGGCAACACCGTGGTTGATATGTATGCCAGATGTGGGTCCCTTGCAAAAGCATGGGAAGTGTTCGACAAGCTACCAGTTCGAGATGTAGTTGCATGGAGTGCACTAATTGCAGCATATGCCCAGCTAGGAGGAAGTGAAATTGTTTTGACATACTTGAAGGGATGGAGAGTGGTAAAAATGCATGTGATGACGTGGAGGACTAAAAAGGCATGCATGAGGTGGCTACATGATGAAGATTTGCATGCTTCTGGAAAGATAGCTGGCGTGTATCTGGAGATGGCGGCTTGAAGGAAGCAGGGGACTTCATGTGAGACGAAAGAGGAGCTTATGGAGGGCGAGGTGGCAACGAAGGATCTCGCTACTTCGCTGCCTCTGTCTCTGCCTAGAGCAGGTGAAGGAAGGAAGGAGGACAGTTTGGAGGGGGAGTGTGGACTTCACGTGGAAGGGGATGAGCCATTCGGGACACAGGAGAAGCCGAGAATGGGAGAAGAAGAGAAAAAGGGTGACAGAGAGGGGCTGGCGCGAGGTCTTTGACGGATGTGGAGGCTCGTAGTGGAGGGGAGGAGAATCATGAAGGCCAGAGATCCACGAATGCTCCATGAGCAAGAGAGAGGCAAGTGCAGGGAGCTTCCGGGAGGGCGTTGCTACAAAGCAAGTTGGAGAGCCTTGGACAAGGCAGGTGCTCTGTGAGACAAGAGGGAAGCTGTGACGCTATTGTGCAACTGGGAGTGCCTTGGAGACGGAGGGCGTGCTCCATGAGCAAGGGAGAAGCTGCGGTGCTGGCTATGATTACTTGACAGGGGACGAGGCTGTTGCTTTGCTGGGAGCTACGGGATCTGGCTGGGCATATATGGGCATGGCTATGTGCAGAAGGGAGGATCTCGGACAATGGGAGAGTGAGCTCCAGGATCAGGAGTAGGTGTGAGGCTACCATGATTATATGAAAGAAAAAGGGCGACGGGGGTGCCTCGTGAGCAAGAGGCAGTATCATCACGTGAAGGGGATCCTGCTCGAGGAGAGATGAAAGCGAGGGGAGCTTTTCATTTGCGGGTGGATCTCTACTGCGCAAGGGGAGATCCTTAGATGATGGTTGTAGCAAGCCGAGGCGTTTGGCTGGCTCTTGGCGACAATGCATGATCGTTGTGGCTGCAGTTGAAGGAACAAGAACCGAGTTGTTCATATATGTCTTGCTTTGGGTTGTGCAAGAGGATGGGCGTGAAGGTTTGATAGGCAAGCAAACTAGTTGTAGGTCCTTTGTGAATATACACACGTTGGCATTATAGGCAGGGAAGCTCTACATAATTCGGCAATAAGAAGAGCGCCACTGTTGATGATTCCGAGGAGATCTTTGCATGTGATCTTAGGGTACCTTAGTGGCTTGAGAAAGCTTAGTAGTGATCATGTGGTCTTGAAGTTTTGTGTTGAGCTTCAAGGCCAAGCCCCTGGTAAAAGCTTTTTGAAGAAGGATAGTGCATGCATGTACACAGGAGCCATGAGGACCGTGGGTGTCACTACTATAAGAGCCCTAATGAAGTTTGGAAAGAGCTGTTCAAAGTGAGGCACGAGGAAGAGCAGGATGTGACTCAGTATCTAATCCAATCTGGGAGATTATGGAGTTTATGGTGTGAAGCTCTTGTTCCAGAGGTACCACCTCAAATGATCAAGCGGGATCGTTTCATAGCTGGCCTAAAAACTACACTCAAATTGAAAGTGGAGCTGAAGAATCTGGATAGTTTTGAAGATGCTGTCAGAGTGGCCAGGGAGAAGGAGTGGAAAGTCAAGAGACTGAGGCAGCTTGGCATGCAAGAGGAGCCTAAGAATCTGATTGGAAGTCCAGAAATAATAAAGGCTAATGCAGAGAGAGAGCCGGTGTCTGTTCCTATGTAGGATAATTCCCTGAAGAAGGACTTGCATGATGCTGTAGAACTTATGAAAACACTCAGCCTAAATTGGATGGAGACTACAGGAAGAGGCAGAGGTCAGAATAACAGGAGAGAACCTATGACTGGAGGAGAAGGAAGTTCAGCTGGTGCAGGAAGAGGACAAGGTTATATCAGCAATGTTCAATGCTAGAATTGTGGGGAATGGGGACATATAAGTATGGAGGTGAAAGATCTGAATCAGCTCTCTACCAGTGGTGTGAAATGGGAGAATAAGGGGAAAGGAAAGGCAATTAACCTGATCACAATGGAGACCACACCAGAGAACAAATAATAGATCCAGTGATTACAGTATGGAGGTGAAAGATCTGAATCAGCTCTCTACCAGTGGTGTGAAATGGGAGGATAAGGGGAAAGGAAAGGCAATTAACCTGATCACAATGGAGACCACACCAGAGATTATGTCTGTACCCATGCAGTGCAATATGAGCTGTAGGCTGGAATTGGAAGAGGAACCTGAGGAGACAGTCACAGACGAAGAGATAGAGAGTGAGACAGAGGAAGAGAGCATCTCATCAGAGGAAGAGAATTAGTTGTCTTCACTATTGAAGGAACCGGATGCATATAGTGTTGATGATGTAGGGGAGCTGGAAATCATTACACTTAGTATGAATGGAGGCTTGTTAGTTGCTATGGAGAAGGGTGTTGCTCAACCAGATCTGTGTGAGGTGGCAAAGGAGAGCCCGTGTGAAGGGGTTGCTGCCATAGATGGCAGAAAGGTTGAGAGCCCATTAAAGGCAGCTAAGGATAAGTCTGTATGTGTAGTGGTAGATGATGATCATGCTCCAGTGTTGTGTGATGATGTGCATATGCTAGCTGGTCATGTTGCAGCAGAGATGCAGCCACTTGAAGACAAGGCTTGGAAGGAGTACATGGCTGAAGGGAATCAGTTCATGGTTGACATTGTGATTGTGCATACCAAAGGGACTGAGATTTCAAGTTCAGCAAGTGAGGAAGAAAGAAGTGAAACTAGCAGTGAAGATGAGAGCTCAATCATGTGTGACAGTGATGAAGTTGATGTGGCTATTACTGATAAAGTAAAAGACCTACAGTTAAAACTCTTAGTTTGGGTGGGACCAGCAAGTGTTGATTGTGTGCATGCAGACTTTGATGTGTATGATGAGGTTAAGATTCAGTGTTTATAGAAGGATGGTGATTCAGATGATGAGATGGATTGCATTCTTGATGATGCACTGGATGATATGTTAACATTGATCTCTTTGAAAGAGAATGTAAACACCAGTATGCATGTTGAGCAGGATGGTAGTGATAGTGTGATTGATGATCAGCTAAATGCTTTACTTGATACCCTCATCGATTTTGCATGTATGGTTAGTAATGACAATGAAATATGTACTTCTCATGATTGTTCAGAGAATGAGGATATCAGTGAAGACAGGATGCATAGCAAAGAGTGTGCTGATATGTTTGAGCATTCTTCAGGTGGGACGGATGTTTGTTTGCTCCTCGGTGATCTTGATAATTCATGTGATGGGCTAAGTTTTGCAGCTTACAAGGTTGAGGCAATAGGGTATGTTGAGAAGTCCCTAATCACAGATTATGGGTTGGTTGTGCCCGTGAGATCTATGTGTGAGGTAGTGATCTCAAAAGATATGGCTCATGTGAAGCTAAGCAAGACTCATGATATAAGTGTGATAGCTAATAGCCAGTGGAGTTGTGTGATGTCTTGGCAAGATAAGCTATGGGATCCTGGCGGCTTAGTGAGGATGTGGGTATATGGAAGGAGCTAGTGCCTACATCAATTTGATGTGTTGTTGATTCCTTTTGATCGAAGGGGATGGTGGATTATGCATATCTGGCAGTGGAGGGTTCAAAGTTTTCCTTTTGATCCAGGAAAGAAAAGCAGAGGCATAGAGTACAAGCTTGCTTTGTTTTGATCCAGGTGGTTTGCTGATTTTTTTCTTTTAGCTACTGGACATGAATGTCACAACAAAAGAAAAGGGGTTGCTAGAGATGTGTGGATAAAAATGTAAAAATGTTTTTCACTTGTTGCATGCTGATGGGTGGGAGCATAGCTATGTACATAGCTAGTTGGTGGTGTCTTTGAGCTATGGACACCCTCATGAAGGACTCCACACTGATGATATTTTTTATTGAGATGGTAGATACTTCTACGGGGACTCTTGGAATATGATGAAAAGCAGGTGGATGCACTCTAGAGCAAGGGTATCCAATGTGTGGCCAAGTGAAAATGTCTTTGGGGTCATGTAAAATCAAGTCATGAATGGTGTTTTTTTTAATTTTCATACGTCAAGGTAGTCTTGCATGTTACGGGAATTTGATATGTCCAGGTGCCACAGACAAGGACCGGGAAATACACACTGAGATTGCCAATAAGGGGTGGGAAAGAGACCCTTTTGTTGGCAACACCGTGGTTGATATGTATGCCAGATGTGGGTCCCTTGCAAAGCATGGGAAGTGTTCGACAAGCTGCCAGTTCGAGATGTAGTTGCATGGAGTGCACTAATTGCAGCATATGCCCAGCTAGAAGGAAGTGAAATTGTTTTGGCATACTTGAAGGGATGGAGAGTGGTAAAAATGCATGTGATGACGTGGAGGACTAAAAAGGCATGCATGAGGTGGCTACGTGATGAAGATTTGCATGCTTCTGGAAAGATAGCTGGCGTGTCTCTGGAGATGGCGGCTTGAAGGAATGGGGGGACTTCACGTGAGACGAAAGAGGAGCTTCTGGAGGGCGAGGTGGCAACGGAGGATCTCGCTGCCTCTCTCTTTGCCTAGAGGAGGTAAAGGAAGGAGGACAGTTTGGAGGGGGAGTGTGGACTTCACGGGGAGGAGGATGAGCCAGTCGGGAGGCAGGAGAAGCCGAGAATGGGAGAAGAAGAGAAAAAGGGTGACAGAGAGGGGCTGGCGGGAGGCCTTTGACGGATGTGGAGGCTCGTAGTGGAGGGGAGGAGAATCGTGAAGGCCAGAGATCCGCAAATACTCCATGAGCAAGAGAGAGGCAGGTGTAGGGAGCTTCTAGGAGGGCGTTGCTACAAAGCAAGTTGGAGAGCCTTGGACAAGGCAGGTGCTCTGTGAGACCAGAGGGAAGCTGTGACGTTATTGTGCAACCGGGAGTGCCTTGGAGACGGAGAGTGTGCTCCATGAGCAAGGGAGAAGCTGCGGTGCTGGCTATGATTACTTGACGCGCGACGAGGCTGTTGCTTTGCTGGTAGCTGCGGGATCTGGCTGGGCATGGCTACTGTCCAAAAGGGAGGATCTCGGACGACGGGAGAGTGAGCTCCAAGATCAGGAGTAGCTATGAGGCTGCCATGATTATATGAAAGAAAAAGGGCGAGGGGGGTGCCCCATGAGCAGGATGCAGTATCATCACGTGAAGGGGATCCTGCTCGAGGGGAGACGAAAGCGAGGGGAGCTTTTCGTTTGCGGGTGGATCTCTACTACACAAGGGGAGATCCTTAGATGATGGTTGTAGCAAGCCGAGGTGTTTGGCTGGCTCTTGTCGACAATGCATGATCGTTGTGGCTGCAGTTGAAGGAACAAGAACCGAGTTGTTCGTATATGTCTTGCTTTGGGTTGTGTAAGAGGATGGGCGTGAAGGTTTGATAGGCAAGCAAACTAGTTGTAGGTCCTTTGTGAATATACACACGTTGGCATTGTAGGCAGGGAAGCTCTACATAATTCAGCAAAAAGAAGAGCGCCACTGTTGATGATTCCGAGGAGATCTTTCCATATGATCTTGGGGTACCGTAGTGGCTTGAGAAAGCTTAGTAGTGATCATGTGGTCTTGAAGGTTTGTGTTCAGCTTCAAGGCCAAGCCCATGGTAAAAGCTTTTTGAAGAAGGATAGTGCATGCATGTACACAGGAGCCATGAGGGCCGTGGGTGTCACTACTATATAAGGCGGGTATAGAGTGAGCAGGAAAATAGCTATGAGGTAGCTATTATAGCTTGAAGGCAGAGATGAGCAAGAATGGCGGGTTGCATCATTTCTAGTGTTTGTTGATGAACTGGGGAAATTTTCTAACTGTGGCCATCTTGTGGATTGAGATGGACCGAAATCAAGCTTACTTGACCAGAGTCAAGTATCTTTGACCGTAGTCAATTCTTTGACCATTAAAATAACTCTTTTGACCATAATTAACCTAGATGGAAAAATCTTTATTTGTGATCAGATAAATGGTCAACTGTACTTTGACTTAGGATATTTACATTGTGGTGACATTCCAAGCAAAAGCTTGCATGTAATGGAGCATTGCCCATCAATGAGTTTCTGCAATTGGAGGAGGGTAATTCACCGAGCCCTAGCTAGAATCAAAACAACACGTGCAATGACACTAAAAAGAAAAGCCAAACCACAAATACATACACCTCCACCTGTTCGAAGAGCACCAGACCAAGCAGAAGCTTCTTGTCCTGTCACAATGGCTATCAATGAGTTTGTGTTTGACAAGAGACTATTAATTTGTCCATAAGTGAAAGAGGGCTGAAGCTGGTCCCCTCTAATGACCTTCTTCCTATGACAGCTAGCCTAGTCCCTGAATGTTCCACTGAAAATACTCATCAAAAAGGGAGGGGTTGGTCAAAGGTCCTACCGGCTTGGTAGAAGTTATGGGTGTGCAAGGATGGAAATCTTATGGTGTACACTATGAAAAAGACGGAAAATTCAGATGGGAAACAATAACTTGAGAGGAATGAGTATGATGAGTAGGTGGCTACAACAACGAAAGAGGAGTCTACTAAACCACCTCGCGAGTGCGAGAGTTAAAAGATCCGAACATGTCACCATGACCAAGCTCCTCGGTTGGGCCTCCAACCTGATCATCAACACCATCAAGGACATCCCCAACCATGCCGTCATCAACTCTCATATCCTCCTCTCAAGTCAAGCTCCTCACCCTCTACAAGGATTGCATAATGGTTTGGAGAGGCAAGAACCCATAAGAGGTGTGTGGTGCAGTAGGAATGGGGAATCTCCAATCACATACCATTCTCCAAACCTCAGGCTAAAATGGAGTGCAAATGTGCGTGCATGTGCGTGGCTGACTACTCTGTGCGTGTGGGTGAGTTCTTTTTTTATTCTTTCGGGGAAGGGGAGCTATCAGTGTGGGAGCGGGGGGGGAGAGACGAAGCAAGCAGCCCAATCAGGTTGCTGTACGAGGGAGAGGGGGGGGAGAGAGGAAACGAGCAGCTGCAGTAAGTGAGGAGAGGTGCGAAGGACGAAGGACTAGGCCATGGAACTGACGAGGGCATGGAGAGACGAAGGGGGCACTGATGGAGAGGCGAAGTGGATGAAGGGATGAAGGTGACGAGGCCAAGAAGGAGAGGTAAAATGGTGGTGAGGCGAACCAAAGATGGGAGTGGAAGACTGGCAGGCCACTATGGGCTGCTGCAGTCCGAGGTGGAAGGAAAGAAGGGGAGCTGCAGGCAGTAGCAAGCTGAGGGAGAGAAGTAGAAGATGAACTGATGGCAAGGAAAGGGTGGCAGCAAACAGGTCATCCCACAGAGGGGCTGGCTGAAGGCAGGCAGATCAGCCCACAGTCGGGCTGTTCAAGCCAATGAGCAGGGGAGCAAGGTCCAGGAGGCCAAGGCGACGAAGAGGGGCACACGGGAAAGCAAGGCAATCAGGAGGAAGGTCGGACTGAGGTGCAGCAGGAGCAATCCTTGATCTCGTCAGAAAATCCACTTCCTGTTCAAAGCATCCTCAAATGCTAGTGTGTTGTGCAAGCCATACCATTTCGAAGATTGAACGTCTGTCAAAACTAGCAAAGCTATCAATATCAAAAGCTAGTCAAAACTTGAAAGACGTCAGGAGTTAACTCTGGTGGCACATCTAGATTCATGTGTCTAGAACTTCCTTTCACCTCCACAAGACTCTTTTGTTGTAAATTTCACATTATCTTAATGCAACTCATAGATATCATAACATAAGAATCTATTACCCTTTGAATACTCGTGCTGTAAAGTGGGCAGCTCCAAAGGCCAAGTTCTTTGTATTGGCCAAAACATACTGAGTCTAATTTTCTAATGACATGAGGCGACAGGACACTATCTGCAAATTAAAGAAGGGTCTCTAAAACTTAGTGCATGAAAAAGATTTGAAAGTGGTTGACATGGCTGCAGACCTTGGATAAACAGACCAAAAGAAGAAACAGCACTTCCAAAAGTATTTCAATTGGAAGCCTCATTTTTATTACCTATTCCAAGAGTGTGTTACTTGAAAGCATGAACTAGATTACACAGACATAAACCTGTCGAAATGATGATAATACCAGCAAGGAGTTGGAAACCTGAATTGGGCCGACAGGCAGGACTCCCTGACGGAATCTCCTTATCAGTATTGTCCTTAAAGACTAAAAAGAAGAAGATCCTATCGATCTCACACAAGTTCTTATGAAAATTCAGTGCTTATCTTTTCACCTCTCATAAGGTTTGTTTGTCTTAGATTTCACATTATTTTGATGCACCTCATAGATATCATAAAATGAGAACCCTTTAACCATCTGCAATTAAGAAAGTTCTCTAAAACTGAGGAGTACATGAAACAATTGAAAATGATTGACATGGCTGCCAACCTAGACAAACAGAACAAAAGGAGAAAACAAAAAGTATTCAATTGGAAGCATCATTTTTTATTACCTATTCCAAGAGTGTGTTACCTGGAAGCCAGACCTATACTGCACGGACGTAAAACTGTTGAAATGATTATGATACCAGGAAGGAGTTGGAAACCTGAACTGGATTGGGAGCCGGCAGACAGGAAACCCTAAAGAAAACTCCTCATCAGAATTATCCTTAAAAGACAAAGAAGAACAAGATCCTATGGATCTCACATATGATAATGATGCCAGTAAGAAGTCTGTGATAGTTGAAACTATTATGATACCAGTAAGGAGTTGGAAACCTGAACTGAATTGGGCCGGCAGACAGGACTCCCTATGGAAAACTCCTCATCAGAATTATCCTTAAAAGACTAAGAAGAACAAGATCCTATGGATCTCACATAACTTCTGTCTGCAACTTAACCAGTTGACATGATGACGATGCCAGTAAGAAGTCTGTGACATCACGAAGGACTCTCTAAGCACCCTTTGCCATATGCTGCTCATAAGATCTTCAAGGAATTCCCTGTGGGACTACAAAGGATAAAAGAGGCATTTGAAGGACAGGTAGCAAAAGATCCATAGCCAGCCTTTGAAAAAGCAGTGCTTGTTCTTGTCTACAAGAGCTAGAGGATCTCCCATTATTTATCAGCATGGTGATGCATCAGGATGTGAACCCTTTCCCTTTCTTTGTGTATCGAGCAATCCATTTGCAAGCTTAATAGCGCTACATTTGTATATTCCGAGTATTAGGATTACCAAGTATTACCAAGTTCCATAATGATTACAAAACAGTACCTGCCTTGGAAGCTTAAATACCACCCACTCAAGTTTTTCAGAACATAATTCTGAAAGGTTGGTCCCCAGAAGCAATTGAATTTTAGGAAAACAGGTATTTTCCAGCGGATTTCTAGATACCTGGCTCATAAATGGTCGTGAAATAGATGATTGTCGAACGCACATTGCTGCTGTAATCACCATGCAATGCATCTGATTATAATCATACATTCCTCGCAATCCTGGATCAGCAAGCTCTTTGACGTTCCTTGATTCAAGAAATGGCCTTGCCTGTTTGTTTCAAATGAACAGTTGTCGAGACTTCAGGCTATCAGAAGTACAAGTAGCCAAAAGTTTTACTTTTTCCGATGTGATTTCAAGATAAACATCCTTGTAGTACATACCCAAATAACAAGACTCTGTTGTGTATCATCTGTAGGCCGCCGTCCTGAAATTATCTCCAATAAAAGTACCCCAAACGAATAGACATCGGTCTTCTCATCCACAATACCATGCATAAAATACTCTGGTGCAAGGTACCTGTAAAATAACAGAAGCTCAGCTAGAGCACAATGATGAGAAAAAGACAACAAATACCTTGACTTTTAGACTAACATTCCAAACCTGTACAAAGATGTATGTCTAGAAGTATTAGTTGCATGCTTGATGAAGACAGGAATTTTGCAAGATACCAAGTCCATTATGAATGTTCCTATGCTACGTTTCTTTAGAGCAAAGTGCTTCCATAACAGTTCATATCATGAATCGGAAACCCACTGCTGTGATACATGGGATGACAACGTTTGAGAGGATTTGGGAGAAGAATCCATTTTTAAGATGGTGAGATATCTCCATCAAATTTGGGCCTTGCCCAGTTTTGGAGACTGCCAAGGCTAGTATTAGAGTCATCTATGTAAATAGCAAACAGACAGGTTAGCACAACCGGGTATGCACGTATATCTAGATGGTTTTCTAATGAACGTATTCAAATGGATGACTCTGGCCGTTTTAGTACAGTTTGGATGCCCCATCTTCTCAGATTTCATGGGATGAGATCAATCGTATCAAACAGTTGGACCTAAAATGCCTCTAAGATCAGTCCAAACAATGACTGAAAATTGCTGCTCACGTGGCAAATGAATCCCCTCACTCAAACCTTGGCTAGTAGTGTGTTGGTGTCCTAAATTTCACCTCTGTTTTGAAAACAGCAGTAAATCACAGAACTGTGTGAGCACTCAATTTCTCCAAACTGGTGTAGTAGTTTTGGAACTGAAATAGGGCCAGTACCTCCTCCAATTGTGGCGACAAGCACCAAATGAGCTTGCAAAATATATAACAGCAGCTGTTTTCTTTGATACAGAGATAGAACTTCCTCGAAACAGTTGCAGTGTAGTATGTGTGCATATCATTGCAATATGGAATGCTGCAGCACCTGATCTTAAAGTACAAGGTGGAAATAAAAGCCAAAAATTGTGCAGCTTATATGCTGCTCCTGCTCACCTCTCGTCCCGCTAGCCCCCCCTCCCTCCCCCATTGTTTGCCTTTCTTCTCCCGTTTCTTCCTAACCCCGCCCTCTCCCTCACCGCCTTTTTCCTTGTCCACCCCAGCCTGTGATGAGTCTGGGCACTCTGCCTCATTGTAGGGCCTTTCTGCAGCAAGCCTTTCTCTCCATCTACACTACCAGGTGCCATTCTGGCTTCTTGCATCTGGGACAGGTCCATAGTGAATTTCCTCTTCGCTTGATGATAAAGTGGAAGAGCTCTTCTCTGCCTCCACTGCATGTGGCTGCTCCCTGAACACCATATCGCGGCTCGCTATGATCTTCTTTGCCTCTCGGTCATATAACTTATAGGCTTTCTTCTCATCACAATAGCCTAAGAAGATACATTTGGTGCTTTTTGGTTGTAGCTTGTGTCTCTCTTTGTCTGGTACATGCGCATAGCATTCACACCCAAACGTTCTGAAGTGGGAGACAGATGGCTTCTTACCGCTGTAAGCCTCATGTGGTGTTTTACCTTTGAGTGCCTTTGTATAGCTGCGATTAAGGATGTAAACCGCAGTATTAACAGCCTCAACCGAAAAGTGGTTTGGCAGCAGTCCAGCACCTTTCAACATACACCTCCCCATCTCCGCTGGTCCGCATTTGGCATTCAACAACAGAATTTTACTGAGGCGTATGTGGTGTCGTCGTTTGTCGCTTGATCCCTTTGCTCTTGCAAAAATATCCAACCTCTGTAGAAACAAACTCACCACCACCATCCGATCTGATTTTCTTCACTTTTCTCCCTGTTTCATTTTCAACAAGCTGTAGCCATTCTTTCAATTTACCAAAAGCTTAAGCCTTTTCGCGAAGAAAGTACACCCACATCTTCCTACTATAGTTGTCGACAATCAATAAAAAATAGGAAGATCCCCCCAAGGCTCGATCTGATTTTCTTCACTTTTCTCCCTGTTTCATTTTCAACAAGCTGTAGCCATTCTTTCAATTTACCAAAAGCTTGAGCCTTTTCGTGAAGAAAGTAAACCCACATCTTCCTACTATAGTCGTCGACAATCAATAAAAAATAGAAAGATCCCCCCAAGGCCTGTGTAGGCATCTTACTGCACAAGTCAACATGCACCAACTCTAGAGGAGCGTTTGCTCTATTCTTGCTTTCTTGTGGGAATGTCTTTCTCTGTTGCTTGCCCATCATGCAAGCTTCACACGGTTCTTTGATTTCTGCTACTGTAGGTAAGTGAGCAACCATACCTTGCTTCTGCATCTCCTTCAACACTGCAAATCCAATGTGGCCGAATCTTTCATGCCAAAGTCTCCTTCTGCCCACTCCAGCAGTGGCTGTAAGAGCACTTAGCTCATACAGGTTGTTCCTCCTTACTCATGTGTCAACAAGATTACCTGCACTATCCAGAATTTTTGCTCCTCTCTTATTGAACCTCACCTCATGGTCAAGGTTAGTTATGGAAGCAACTGATAGCAGATTTCTCTTGATTTATGGAACATACGGCACATTAGATAGTTTCTTAACATCTTCATTTACAGAAACAAATGAAACCGTACCTGTACCCTCAACAGGGCATTTTGCATTATTTCCAACCGTCATGGTGATGGGTTCCTGTAGAGGCTCGACGCTTCTTGAACTGAAGAACACTCTTCCTCAATGGCCAAAAATAGATCCAACCCTGCTTCCGCTGTGTTAACTATCTCTTTCCCCTTATCTATCTTCTTCAGGGTACCATTCTTTTCATCTGCTTTCTTGACCCGACAATCTGCAATCACATGGCCTTTCTTCTTGCAGTAGAAGCATTCTCCCTGAAACTTCTTCTTGTCACCCTTCTTCTTTTGGTCACCACTAGTAGAGGACTCACCTTTAGTGGAGGAACCACCTTTGCCTTTCGTAGTGGCAGAGAACGCAGCATCCCCATTGCCACCTCCATCTCGAGCTTTAAGCCTCAATTCCTCCTCCATAAGTAAAGCACAGAACTCCTCAAATAGAGAGTACACAGCAAACTGAAGAGGAACAAAATTTTCCTTCAATATTGATGTAGTACAAATGATGGCTCCGTCCACCCGTGCGCTCCCACAGTGGAGCTTAGATGGCGATCTAGACAGATACTAGGTGAAGAGCTACTAGCTGGAAGGTTTGATCTAATACAATGGACTGGGGAGGTCGCCTCTTTATAGCTATGAGGGCGGTAGTCGGATCAACGTAGTCGGTGGAGTCGACCAGTCGACCTAGTCGATGGAGCCGACCAATCAACCTAGTCGGTGGAACCGACTAGTCGTCCATGGAATATTCAAGGAATATTCCCTATACCGCCGCCTCGGGGGCTCTCACCCCCAAACCCCCACCAGGGGGTCCAGCTGGCCCCCAGGCCCTAGCAAGAATAAGGGGCTCCCACACAATCACCTTTCTACCATCAATAGTCTCATTGATAGACCTCATCTGACATGCAAGTCAAGATCCATCCAGTGTCCCGGGCTCACACATGGCTTCTCCTCATATGGGAGCCTTACAACTTGAGCACCTTGGACCACTGGTGGTTACCAAGAGGGTGGGGCATTGAGCATATCTAACAGAAGCAGGGGCTGAGGTCGAAGTAGAGATAAAGGGAGCTGAGGTTGGAACTAAAACTGAAGCGGGGGCTGAAGTCGGAGTAGGGATGGAGGCTGAAATTGAGGCTGAGGTGGGCCCCGCCTTTGCTTTGCTGTCAACCCCCAGTCCACTTCGATTGACGTGCGTGTTCACATCCTCAAGTTTCAGTTGTGTTTGTCCCTTTTTTTTTTTGGCTCGTCTTTCTTGGCTTTATATGTCTCTTTCACGGCTTTTCCCATTGCCTGGGACTGATTCGTGTCCCCTTGATGCAGGTTTTAGTGTGCGATCAGGAGCGGGAAGCACAAGCTCCCCCTCATGGTAGGAAGCACACCCAGGATGAGGGAGGTAGGATAGTCGGAGGTGGATGAGGATGGAGAGGCTAGGGAGGAGCTGCAATGTGGAGGACAGCCGGAGGTGAAGAGGTGGAGAGGTGAAGGAGAGGCGAAGGAGGGCGGGAGGGAGGGGCTGTAAAGAGGTGGAGAATTGGAGGAGAGGCGGTGCAGGAGGCAGGCAGGGGCGGAGGGGGCAATGGGCAATGCGGGGGGCAGCCCCGGTGAAGGGTAAGGAGCTGCCATAACAACAACTAGAGGACCCTATTGGTGGACCACCACATGTTGATCATAGCAGATTATGTAGTCAATGTTGATGTTAAGTTGTCTAGAATGCTTTCATTCAAGATTTCAGCTTATGGGGGGGTGTCGGAGAAGTGTTGAGCTTGCCCCGCATGAGTACAAGTGGCAATAAAGTGGGTTAATTCCACTTACAACGGTGCACATGGGTTGGATGAAATATAAGGGCTTAAGGTTCCCTCCCTCTTCTGCATTCAAGCGAGGCCCTTTTGCAAGGAAGAGAGAGGGGAGCTACGCAGCCTAAACCTAACACATGGCACCTTTTCATTGCCTTGACAGAGTGGACAAACACCATGAAGCTAAAGATGCCAAGCATGAAGAAGAGCTAAATGAAACAGAGAGATGAGAGCTGAGATATAGAGCTGCAAAGTAAATTGGAAAGGAGCTGCAAAAGAAACTGAAAGAGCTGCTGAAACAAGACGCCCAAACCTCCACTATCCATTGGCCAAACCCTAGCTGACGTGCTGCAGAAACCCTCCCCCTTGCATCATGATTTGGTACGGCTGGTAGCTGCTGCTGTACGGTGATCTTTGGAAATGGCAGGTGCTGCACACAAAGCTGAAACTGAGGCTGGAGGCAGGAGCACTGAATGAGCTGACAGGGGGCCAAGACCCCCTTTTATAGGGGCTCCAGCCAGCCGACTGAACCAGCCAACCTGGCAGACCAGCAGGTCAGTTAGTTGGCTTGGCTGGCTGGCTGGTAGGGCCTGCCAAACACAGCCCTACTGGCCAACCTGAAGCCCTAAAAGGCACCTCTTCCAGCCTCCCTTCCTATACAAGTGCTGCCCTTGGGGTCCCCTTTGGGGCTTCTAGCATGGGCTGGCACCTAATCTACTAAACCTAAGAAGCAAACACTAGCGTATCGAGTTCCCTAGTGGGTACCAACGAACAAGGACTGACCTAAGGCTTGAGGAACTGACCTAGAAGCTCGTGCCTGAGTGTCCCTGGACTAAGGCTCGCAAAGGGGTCACGGCATATGACAAAATCACCTATTTAGGGATCTATTAAGCACTTGTTGATGTAGCCAGCGTGTCACACTGCACCCAAGTGCAAGGGTGCATGTGACACTATCCCTTTAAAACCAATCAATACGCCTTTAGCATATGTCTTGAATTCAATGTTGCTATGGTCATATGTATACATTGTGCACACACACACACACACACACACACATACTCTTTTTTTATTTAGTGAAATCTTATATTTCTGTGTGGGAAACCTCAAAAGAGGTAAAAACCCACCAATAAGTACATGAAAAAAATTTACAAGTAAAGCCTGCAAAAGTCATGAGGCACCAAGTAAAAAGTTACGTGTCAAGCTGGAAGAGGATCAAACACAGCATCCTCCAACTTCAAATTATTACTCTGTAAAAACTGATGCAGTGATGAAACCACACCATCAATAAAAACTAGCTATTTTTTGCCCTTGTGATTCTTCTTAATATAGGCTGGTACCCGAAATTTCTAAATCACAGGGTCAAAAACCTGTTGTAACATTGGATGAAAAGATTCCAGTAAAAAAGGCACTTCTGTATCCCGAACAGGAGGAGACTCTGGCACAGGTATCAGAGGCAAAGGAGCTAGATCAACATATGTATCCTCCAACGAAAGAGCTACATCTGATAAAGCAAGACTCAGCATTTCAACTTCACTTCGAGGATCAACCTGAGAAAGAGCATGCAGCATCCTGTATGATCCCCTCTGCAAGGGGCACATCCATATCTAGAGGAGAAGGAGGCTGATGATGCTCAACGGGAGCCGGATCCTGAACTTCTTTAGCAAGAGGAAGATTAACCTGTGATTTTTCTACCTTCCTCCAGTAATGCTTCGTAGTAATAAAAGAAGGCTTATCCAGTAAAGCCTTAGTAGAAACCGGAGAAGAAGGAAGAGTAAACGTTACATTTGAAGAAGAAATAGGAGGAGTGGTCATTGAAGCCGAAGGACAAGCATGTGCAAAATTACCAACCTGCCGGCACCGATAACATGCTATAGGAAAAGAGGCAAAATGCCGCCTGATGCGCATCGGATGAGAAAATCCCAAATCAAGATCCAAAGTAGAGGACACGGGCTGCATCATATCCCATAAATTACAAAGGCGAACATCCGGAGTAGCCTGCAAAAACTCCTGTCTCGGAATATGTAGAGGCCTCCACAAAAAAGCTGCAAGAGTAGGAAGATGTTGAAGAAGAGGTAGAGGCAACGCTTTGAGGATAATCCAGACCGGACAGTGAGTCAGAAGAGAGGCAGACGGATCAAAAAGCGAATCCCAGGGCATCACATAAGCAAAGAAACCAGCCCCATGAATACCAACACGACTGACAAGTCGCTCCACCACGTCAGTCGAAGAGCAGTGAGCATAATAAAAACCTTTGCCTAGAAAGAGAAAGGAAGAAAGGCAATCCTGTCCCACTGCAACTTCAGGCCAACAACAAAGTTGAGCTGCAGATAAAACCCTGCCCATAAAGTAGAGACAGACCCCAAACTGCTGAGCCTGTCGAAGACCGGAAACCAGAAGGGCAGAATCCAAAGAACAAACAAGGGGCGACCCGATGAAGGAACATCTGTAACGGAAGCAAAACATGTCTAGTGAGAAGGTCCAGCTCGAGAGAAGACGAAGGACCATCCGCAATATCCAGCTTTGCCCGATTTAACCAAAGTGAAGGAAGGCAAAGCACCATGCTTCCGCCAAAAGAAGACACGTGCAGGAGAAACAGAGGCAGAAGGTGGGGCTGAAGCAGAGAAAACGAAAGAGCCATCTATCGGAGCAGTAGGAAGAGGGGAGGAAGAGACATCAGGGAGAGATTGTACCTAACCCGACTGTACGGACATGGGAGTAGGTACGATGAAAACTGTACGAATGGGGGAGGCTGTACAGACGACCGTACAGGCTGCACGGACGACCGTACAGCAGGTACGGCTAGCACAGAGGCAAAGGAAGGGGCAAGAACAGAGGGGAGCGCCGAGGGGATGGGCAAAGAAGGTACGGCTAGGGGCGGCCTGTGCAGAGGCTGCTGCACAGAAGGTACGGGCAGCAGCAGGCCATGTACGGGGGCTGACGGAGAAGGTACGGAAGAAGGCGGCAGCAGCAGCAGGCTGCGGGCAAGGTACAGGGACAGATGAGGGAGAGGCTGA
The DNA here is from genome assembly GCF_047967505.1 of Dipteris shenzhenensis. Classification (NCBI taxonomy): domain Eukaryota; kingdom Viridiplantae; phylum Streptophyta; class Polypodiopsida; order Gleicheniales; family Dipteridaceae; genus Dipteris; species Dipteris shenzhenensis. The sequence goes on from NC_141625.1 coordinate 15,634,316, forward strand.
GCTCGCCATCCCGCTTTTTCACACACACACACACACACACATAGAGAGAGAGAGAGAGAGAGAGAGAGAGCAGCAGCAGCAGCAGCAAACATATTACGCCTGGCAACATGGTGTGGTTTCCAATATTTGTATCACACAGTATTTTGCAAGGTAAGGCAACAGAGCATAGAGAGTACCCAAAAGTGCCTTCAACTGGAGTCACAGAATGATGAGTCCACTGTGCAGGAAGCCACTTTGCCAAACCAAAATCTGAGATCTGCGATATGGAATAAGGAGGTATCAAAAAACTTGAAAGAGAGATCAAGCAACTCAGAATGAGGAAACAACACAACAGATACCCACCTGTGGTTCAAACTCTGCATCAAGTAAAATATTTGATGCTTTGATGTCTCTGTGTATGATACGACGCCGACAATGTTCATGAAGATAGTGGAGTCCTCGAGCAGTGCCAACAGCTACCTTATATCTGAATGGCCAGTCAAAACTTTTCACTCTAGTACCTGAACAAATAGAGACCTAATTTGATCAAACTGGAAGTGAAGATAGTGTAAGTTATTGCAGATATCCTTAATGTACCAGAGGTAGTAACTAGAGGTAATAAATACCATGCAGAAAACTGGCAAGACTTCCATTCGGATAGAATTTGTATATCAGGTGCAATCCACCTTCAAGGCAGAATCCAAGCAGGGGTGTAGTATTGGGATGGCAAACATGGGCCATGATGCCAATTTCCACTAGAAATTCCTTTTCCCTCTGCTCCTCAGCACCAGATTGGGTAAGTCTTTTGATAGCTATTATCTGGCCATCTGCAAGGGTCCCTTTGTAAACCTGTGCATAGCCACCCGTGCCAACAATATTGTCTGCCAAGCATATACATGGAAAAATGGTCATCTTATTGATGGGGCAAAAGGTTGAGAGGTTCGATCTCATTTACCCAGTTAGCAATGCTATATCATGAAAACAAGATTGACCTTCACCTGGATGAAAACTGTTTGTTGCAGAACTTATCTCCTCAAAAGTGAAGCATCTCCAAGATGGCGAAATGGGAACACAGGTGTCGAATTCACATGTCACACCGTCCACAGGTGAAGCTGCTGTCTCTGGTAAGACCCTACTATATCCCTGCATTGTTGAAACACCTTGCATGGAGCCAACGTCAAGATCTACAGCCAGAGTCCCAAATTTTGGTTTCGTGGATTCTTGTGGATGCCTAGAACCAAAATTCTTCCATATACTCAGACAATTTTGCTGATGAAGCTTCTCGACTGATTCTTGTTCATGATTAGAACAAGAGTTTGAAAGCAAAGCTTCCTTTAAAAAGGAATGAGAATCATCTACAGAGCTAGCAACAGAAGATAATTCATCTAAATTTGTATTTGACCCCTGAAGAAATGGCTTGGAAGAAAGCTGTGATGTACTACCTTGGATCCTATCATCATCCTTTTCCAGGTGCAATGCAGCCACACTGTCCTGTATTTGGGGTGACAGTAAACAATGAAAATGCCTTTGTAGCGAATTCAAAGCTGTTCCCACGTCCTTCTGTTTGCATTTGGACGTTTTATTGTGCATGTCTGCACACTGCATTGAGCATCATGTAACAATCGGCATCATATGGCATGAAAGTAAGGCTGTCAAAACGTAGTACGCTTGTGTTTCTTCAATTTCCAAATAATATAGTTTGCCAAGGCGGCCTTTTTACAAGCTGTTGGAGCCATACTCCAAATTCACTTTAGTAGATGGAACATGTACTACCTGCCAACAATGGAAAATATGTTTGATGTAAAATAACTCTCATAAAAGACAAAAATAGAAGAAGAAATGCTTGAGATCTTGTCCTATTAACGCGAGATAATCCTGCACACCCAGGACCAGCCAAGCCAGCTCCGGGGAACAAATCACTTTATTTTTTATGAGGAGTGCCTGAGCAAAATTGAATGTTCCTGGAACAGGTCAGGAGGACTCTGCTTTTTCGGCAATAGTTATTCTTTCCTTGAAGACATCAGGAGAAAAGACTTTCTCAAGCTTGACAAAAAGGAAGATACTCAAACTTCCGTACATTCTTGAGATCCCAGTCTCGAGGTTCTATCATTAACTTTTTAAAATGAGCTAGGCAACTAGATATAGCCTGCTGCACAACCCAGGCCATGCTGAAGATGGGGTCATGTAAGGGTACTGCGGGGGGAGCAGAGTTAGTTAGATCCTTGCCTGGATTTTGTGACCAACGAGACACCACAGCAACTAGGTGGTTGATCTCATCAACCATACCAAAAATTTCACTCGTATGGGGCTCATCGCCTGCCCATTGACTCAAGAAGAACAATTCTCTCCTGGCTTTTGTAACCAAGCGCCAGTGCTAAACATCACAGCTCGATGAGTTAAGGCCATCTACCTAGAATTTTTGCTCATACGGGCTTATCAATTTCCTAAACCGGCAGCACCTTCAGCTTTCGAATGTCATCCCCTGACAAACTAAATTCAGACCTTTGGCCCAAAAGACCACCGTTTTCCATTTAGTACCCTTAAGTTATAAAGCTTGTATTGGCAAGTATGATACTTCAAGGTTGGACATATGTTTATTATAAATATCGTTGTTTGCATACATGTGTGAGCTCGATCTCTGCAGGTGGAACACTGACAAAAATGGAGCAGGCACATTTTTAAATGCATCTGGATTAAGTCCACTGTGAAACCCCTTTTTTTTTTTAGACCATTGTTAAACATTGACAAAAGACATACAAGATGCTGAGAACTTGGATGCTGGGGAAGTTCGCTTTCAAATTGTCTAGGAAAGAAACATTTTTTTGGAAATGTCCGTTTGGAATCTGGATGCTGGGGAAGTTCGTGTTCATGTTGTCTAGGAAAGAAACGTTTTTTATGCAAGCAAATACGCTATTAGCATCTAATAGGTAATGCGAAATGCTGGGAATTTGAAAGTTCGTGTTAGGAAAGACACGTTTGTTACGCAAGCAGACAGCCTATCAGCATCTAAGTGTTAGAGCTCGTAATACAAAGGGAGGAGAACGCACAATATTCAAGAGCAACAACCTGCACATTGTGGCAGCCAAAATGGCGTGACACAGCAGTCCATATCGACCAAATACCGAGACGCAATGGGGACTGAGATGCAATCGAATCGACACATAATTTGTAATTGCAAGGAATAGCATATAGACAAGGTGCCAACATTCCATCCGACCAGCAAAACTCTCTCTCTCTCTCTCTCTCTCTCTCTCTCTCTCTCTCTCTCTCTGTCTGTGGACGTCTTTCCTAAAGTGGATCTACAGATTCCAGAATACACGACTTTGGATCTTGTACCAACCCGATGAAGCTCGGCAGAAGCGGGTAGGCTGGGCTGGGGAGCCCTGTACACTTTCTGTTGCACAGCCAACGGAAGATAAGCGCAATCGCGTTTTAAGTCCATTCTATCCCATTATGAATCGATCGACAGTGTATTATCAATCATATCTCATTTCTGGCATCATCTCGATCACCCTACGCATCGCAGCCTCCGAGAATGGATCGCTATTCTCACTGTCCTCTACTTTCCACCGGATCTTGCCGGCCGGACATCAAATAAGCATCCGCTGTCTGGATAAACTGAGGCCACACGACGTTACAAGTGGTCCAGGGAACCTACCGGTGGTGATATGGTGGATGCCTGCGTCAACAACAGCAGCAAAGACGACGATAGTTCCCGAAATACCAGCTACAGCTGTGTAAATGATACACACTCTAACAAGTTTCTTGCCTTTCAACAATGCAACTCTGTCTCAACAGTGCTACTAGAGGCTCGGTCCTTCAAATTAGAATGTTTGTAGTATCAGCTTTCCGTGGTGTCGAGTTTAGTCGTAACAGCGCGCAATCTGAGCTCGAATTGTGATTGGACTTGGAACAATTTGCGGTCGTGGGTAGGAAGGGAATCGTGCACGATGGGATCGAGGCTATTTCTGTTCCTTAATGCACGAATGGAAGGGAGACGTAGACTTTTTGTCGTCCACTTCGTCAGCAAGGTGATAAAAGGAGCTCAGACAAGGCACAAAGTTTGCAGCATGGGCAGAAAAGGGATGAAAGAGAGTGGGTTCCAAAGATCAGGAACTGGGCAGAGGGTATTATTCAGGGTCTGAGGAGGTGAATGGGGACTTGTGAACAGGAAGTGGGCGGATCAAAAGGGAGGATGACTGGAAGTGCAGGATGACGAGGTAAGATGGGGACTTGAAGGAAGTGGAGAAAGAGCAGGTAAATGGTGACTCCAAGTTGATCAGAAAAATATATGTAAGAACAGAGTTTTTTATTGGAGAGGAAGAAGTGGATTGCAAACGAAGGAGGCAGATAGGGACTTTTGAACTGCATCACAAGAACAGGATTTCCAAAGAATGTAACTTAGAAGTAGTCACAGAAGGTAAATAGTGACTCCAGCTTGATCAAAAAGAAGATGTGGGAAGAGAGGTTTTAGAAGGGGTTGAGATTGCAAACAAAGAGCAGCTTCAGCTCACTTGAACTTTATAAAAAAGAACAGGAATTCCAAAGGTGGATCGGAGAATGTGAGTTCTAAAGTTTAGAAGTAGGCACACTGCACAGAAAGCCATTTTACATACTTTTAAGAGTCCACAGTGGATGAAAAGCCACAGTTCAAACTCAGACAGGAATTGGCAGCAGAGAGTAATAGTGTATACAAACTTTTCTCGAAAGACTTCAAAAGTTGAAAAAGAATTTGGGTTCAGGGTCCAACGTTCTGGATGCAAGGAATTGGGCACAGAATTTGATGCCTGAAATTAATGTAAGAGCAGAAGCAAGCTAAAGCAACCTTTAAAGGGCTTAAGCTTTACTTAATAGAGAGGACAAATGCAAAGATGAGGCAGAGCTCTTTAACTTCACACAGTAAAGGGATGGATAACTTAGCAGAAGAGCAAAGGAAAACACACAGATAACTTAGTAGAAGAGTAAAGGGATAAAATATAACCGGGTGATTTGGATGGGATTTGCTTGCTGATGATTCTGAGCAGATATAAAGACAATGGATTTGCCCAATTGATGGGATTTGTATTATTGCACTTCACTTATTGCATACTCAGCCCCGTGAAGACAAAGGCATGATCACGAGCTTTTGCACCCATCTACACACAAACCAATAGACACATCTTCAAAGTTCACAGGTCACATGAGCTCTTGGGAGGTGCCACTAATGGGGCCCCCCACCATATGCCTTTGTCAAGAGTACCTCCTACTCTCACCCTCGGCACATGAGAGGTTTTCCAAGCAGTTCGGGCAGCTTCCAGATGAGGTGGCAAACGGAAGGCTATCGGAATGCCAAATCTTGCATGACCATTGCAATCAGAGTACACAGACAGGTAAGGGCTAGCAAGCATCCGGCAACCAATGGAATGCTGCCATCAACCGCACAGATCACTCCCTGGACAAGTGCCCGTAAATCCGGCAAGGTCCAGCATACTTTAGGCAAGCATGTGCTCGTAAATCCGGTAGGCACCTTGAAACGGAAATGAAACGGACATGGGAGGGACACATACCATGTGCCCAAGCTATCTGCCCCCCCTATTCACATGTAATCATAAGTCTTAGCACTCCCCTCATCATAGGACTGCCTCTTGCTCTCGGAAGCGTTTCGGTTCATTACATTCATCCTTTAGTACTTCTTTCACCCCCATATCGCCATATGGTCCTTCTTCTCACTTTCCTTGGCTTCAAATCACTGCCTTCCTTTCACATAAAAGAAAAAAGGGCTCTGCTTCTAGGCACTTACAGTTGCAATCTCCCCATTTTAATTAGGGTGAGGGACTTGGCACTAGGGGTGGGAAATGGACATACCCAATCCATCATTCTTTTCATTTTCTTCTTTTAAATCCATCATTGTTTTAAAACTAAGGAAGGATGAGAGTATTTGCTATAGTCGTCACCTAATCTAGTAGTGATTGGTTGGTCATAATGTAGGTGAGTTTTGTACACCTCTTCCTCATTCTAAAGACTCTCTCTCTCTCTCTCTCTCTCTCTCTCTAGCATAAGAGGCTACAAAGGCAAAGATTATTCAACTTTGTAGCGATGAGATGAAGATCAAAGTTTTAGCCAGACGTCAATTTTATAGGCTCTGCCTTTCAAACTTTGCTCAATCTTTCACCTTGACTCTTGTGCGACTAGTTTGTGCGCATTCCATCTGCTTGAGCAATTGTTTTTTGAGCGTGCGTGTGTGGGTCTTGCCTTGTTATTGAGTCATTGGTCTTTTGTTTGGTACTCTTGAGTCAAAAAATAAGTTGCCAATTAGTAATCCTTTTTTGTTTGTGTTGCTTTTTGTGTATTTTTTTTATTTTTTAGGCTATAGTTTGTCAATCCTCTTGGTTTGATCTCCTATTTGGTGGTTGGTTTCGTCTACTATTGAGTTTTGGTTAACATTTTGTTTAGAAGGCGGTGAAGCATCACAAAACCATTCAAAGCCATGAAGCTAGCAGCTTACTTGACTTAGTGCCCTTTCCTTTGGAACATTGGGTAGCATTATAGTTGACAGTGAAAGTCCTAGGTGATTGTTATGTTCATGGTTGTTATTGTCTAGATGGGTTTGCCTTTGTCTTGACTATTCGATATTTTCTCTCTCTTTTTGTGTTTCTCATGTTTGTTTTGTTTCCAAAGTGGGTGTTGGTTGTCATTGTGGTGCATTCACCCTTTTTCTTTTCTTAAATAGTGATTTGGTTTCTCTATTAGTCTCTTTTGTGTTTATTTAATAAAAGGGCCGGATATATTAAGGGGTCAATCAGGCCCCACAAAAAAGACCAAGATTACAAAAATTGGCTATAACAAAAGTAAGCCACGCACCCAAAGCCTATGCTAGAAGCAACTAGAACCTCAGATGGGCCACCACAATAACAGGTTCTTGTTGACTACGGGGTCCTTGGAGGTTAAGATCCACCCAAGGTCCCTTAACATACTCTTCACTTGAAATAAGATGTTGACCTCACAGTTGACACAATGATTTCTACTTTGAAGGCCAAGGAGTTTCTCACATCCCACACCGCCATCATAACTATGGCCCTAATAAAGGGCCAACACGCCACAATTGATGAAGGTAGTTTCCCCAAGCAGCACTTGTCTCGAGTTGGAGGCTAAATAAAATTTGGTCATCAGTTTCGAGTCGTGTATCCTGTGCTCAACTTGGCTTACAATTTTATGCTTCTCATTCTATCTTTTAAGGTACTTTTCCTCGGTCTTTAAAATAGTAGGCCTTACATATTGTTGGCTTTATCAAGGTAGTGGTTGTTTCTATTGAGAATCATGTAAAGTGCACCATAGAGATAGGGTTGAAGGGGCAAACCTCTAACCTACACCTAAAGGGTGCACATGCATTTATTTCTATTTCTTGTAATATAAAGTTGTGTAGGGGCAGACTCTAACCTACTCCTAAGGCGTGCACATATATTTATATGTGTTTCTTGTAATATAAAGTTGTGAATAGTTAGTCATCTTGTGTGTACTCTCTCTCTCTCTCTCTCTCTCTCTCTCTCTCTCTCTCTCTCTCTCTCTCTCTATCTCTTGTATCAGAGCCGATGTTGCTTCTACTCCTTGTGTGAGTTCAAGCCCTCCCCTTGAAGCATTGTGTGGAGGACAGTATAGGAAATTCAACGTTAGGGTTGACCTGTCGTGAGTGTTTGGAACGTTTTTTGGGCGAAGGAGGCACTGCGGTGCCTAGCGGCCAGCCATTACTATATGGAGGATAGTGCTCTCTCATGCTAAGTTGAGTTGGATGAGGAAAACGTCAACGGCCGTTTATGCTCCCTCTTGCTTGTATATATCTTCTGTTGCAATCAAGTGCGTTCTAGCGACCGTTTGGCACGGCATTTTATGTCACTGGTATGGACATGTAGGCTAGTCCAAATTTATTTAATTCAATTAGACTTGTTGTTGTTATGTGACACTCGGGTCCATCTATATATCATGTGGCCAATTGGTCTATTTGGTTGGTTGTACTCTCTCACCTTATCTATTGAGTACACTCTCCTTGCTCTCCTACGCTCGTTGTGCATGCTCATGCTATTGTCCATCTCTCTCTCTCTCTCTCTCTCTCTCTCTCTCTCTCTCTCTCTCTCTCATTCCTACATATGGTATCAAAGCTTGTGTTGCTGAGGGGGGTGATGAATGCGGCACTTGGTGAGATCGTGGGTGTGGAGAAATCCATCGTGCCTTTTGTGTGCTGGCAACCTCTATAGCTCAAATCAAGCCTTAAGGTTTCCTGCATGGAAGGAGGAGGTGGAGAAAGCTCACAAGGAGGTGTATGTTCAAGGAAAGTGGTTGCAGAGACTTGACATGATGGATATGATGCAGAGAGAAAGGGCAAATCTCTATTTGGAAAGTGCTTTTGACAAAGGCAAAGAACCGTGGCAACTAGTAGAAATCCAATGAAAGAGAGTAGACAGCATGTCGACATACAGAGTGGATCCATTTGCTTCAATGTTGTATTTGTGAGAGCAAAGAAAAACCGCCAACACTGTATATGTGAAGGTTCTGAAGCACGTAATGTGGTGGATCAGGCCCAGGCAAACTAATCATTCTTTTTTTTTTTTAAATTTGTCAATAGTCTTGGGTAAGCTGGTATCTGTGAGACCGCGGAATTGACATACGATGGTCTTAAAGCTCTAAACTCAGTCATAGATAGTGTTTCATACAGGGTGGCATAACACTTTATGTGAGTGCTATAGATAGACCAAGAAAGAACCATTTGTTTCTCTTGTCAACCACGTATCTATGAAGTAGGGATTAGTCTTGAAGAAAAAAACACAAAGAAAAGAAATATATCATTCTGTTGGATACAAGGGGGTGTACGATATTCTTTGTGCAAGATTTACCCCTGTGAGCTTCACTGCATCTCTTGGAGAAGAAGAACACAGCCAAGCTAGAAACGTGCTATAGGCCCAAATTCGTAGAGAAAGTAGCAGGGCTTTAGTGTATTATCCAAGGCAAATCTTGTCAAATGCAAGTCTTGTCCAAAGCGCAGGGGGGAAGATTACCGATTTGTTCTGTGTGCGGACATAGCTACATGCTTCTTTCTAGTGGGGTGGAGGATTGTTTGCAAGTCTTTCCACAATCATGTCATGGGAGAATTCATTTCACTTCTCAGAGTCTGACAAACTGGAGGATACAAACTATGCAATGTGGGCATAAATGGTCAAGCATATTTTAATTGCAAATAGTGATAGGAGATGTTGATGTGCCTGCAACTCCTATGCAAGGAGATTCGTCTGGTTCATCCACTACTACTTCTGTCATCTCATCAAAGGAGCAGAAGACCTTTGACAAGTGCAATGGACAAGCCATGTCAAATGATAGTAAATTCAGTCATGATATTGGTGATGCATACTCTAAAATTGTGTTCATTGATGAAGGATGCACGGGATAAATTAGCCAGTATGTACACTGTCAAGAATGTTGAGGCCAAATTGTTCTCTTTGGAAACTCAACTCAAGGAGTTGAAAGCATAGGACAGTTAGACTATTTTGGAGCATATCACTAGGTTGATTGATCTTCCTGAGATCAATTTGTAGCCATAGATGGAAGCATTAGGGATAAGAAGATGATTTTAGTTACACTAAATAGTATTTCCCCATGCTATCATACATTTTTCACTTCACTAAATATGACTATTTGAGTTGCACTTGTCTCATTTGATGATGTGGTATGATTGTTGTTGCAAGAAGAGCAACGTATGTGTAACTTGGCAAGAGGCTCAGACTCTTCTAAACAAGCTTATGTTGTCCGAGACAAAGGAAAGGGGAATAAAATGCATTTGTTAAAAGAGACCTCTCCACCCACGTGGACCTCACCCAAGGAGGGTTAGCATACCCCTAGTAAAGGGAAGTTACATTAGTGAGTAGTGGATAATTTTGTAAGTGTAGGGACAGTTATAACTATCCCTAACAGCCAGTAGTAGTGGCCTTATCCAACCACATCATGTTTTGAACTATATATGTTTCTAACAATTACCCGACTGAAGTCAAATGATGTTATAAGTTAATCTTCATCTCCTGCATCAGGGTCGTTGTTGCCACCTGCTGAAATACAAACTATTTGCAATAGTTCTACTCTATAAACAGTTGTCTCAATTCTTTGTATGTCTGTACTATCTTTTTCTTTTTCTGACATTAGTCAGACTTAAGTCCAACCCTGGCATTTCCATTTCCAGGAGTGGATATGTGTGGGTGTTTTCCAGTCTTATGGAGACACCACTAACACTATTGGCGATCCTCTACTGTGTTCGAACTCTGACTGTCAGTTGCTACTACGTAGCAATTTTATAAAAGAGTGAAACCGTATGATCTACAACGCCTATAGGAAAAATAGATTAGCAGAGACGCAACAACTTCCAAGAAAATCAAATCCACAACAACACATTGTCGCAGAGACAACTTCTTGCAAAGTAGAAAAGGCACACAACCATGTTCAACGAGCAAAGTCATTCAAAAATCACTTGAAGCCGGACCACTGTCGGAATTCCTTCAAGACTTCTGTAAATGCCCTCCTCCAACGACAATCAGCTGGATAGCTGCCACAACACTCCGAACAAGTGAACACACTACGACAAGTGAGGTGCCTATGAAGCTATGGCTCGGGGTCACAGCAGCAATCAACAAGAAGCAGATTGTAGACCGACTCTTTCCAACCATACAAGTGTGCAGCAACAATAAGACAAACCATCACATAATCATCGGATTACAAGCGGACATGCATTCGACTATAGAACAAGCATAATCAAGTACTGAAGGCGACAAGATTGAGAAAAGTGCAAGCAGATTTCTTATCAAATTGCACTAGAGGCAACTCAACAGTAGCCAGTGACTACAATGCTCTATTTCTCTCTTACATGGCGAATTCCTTGGTCCATGTCGAATAACTCTCAGGAGAAAATGTCACCTCACCGAATTGGCTACACCTATTTCACAAGAAACCATGCTAGACTGGAAGCGAGCACACAAACAGATAATCAAGATGCACTTTCCACAATCCAGATTACACACCAAGTGGAACAAGTTCTTCTGATAACTCTGTGCATGGCGCATAAATAAGTGAAGTTCAATTCGAACTTAACAAATTGATGGTGCAATCACCTACTGAAGAATTAATCAAGAGGAGTATTGCAACAAATTTTGCAACACGCTTATTTGTTTAGGCTCAAAGGAAACTCGACTTCAATCCACTACCTCCACCTCCAAAAAAGAAACAATAAGCTCCAGCTCAAAGACAATAACAACAGCTAAGAATACAGAATCCTTTGGTGAAGTCAGCTAAATTCACCAGCAAGAAAAGACAAGATCTAGACAGTCATGTCGGACAATTTGAAACAAGGTGGGCTGCAAGTGAATTCGAAAAACTCTCGGACCTCATAAAAAAAGAGTAGTTCACAACAACTTTTAATGGTAAGGCAATAATTTGGCTTATGCAATATGCTGTAGCTCATTTTGCATCTTATGATGACTTGAAAACTACATTTTAAAGCCATTTTCGTAAAGAAAAAAGTCCAAAAGACATACTCAAGAAGCTCAAAATATGAAGTAAAAACATTTGTTTGAAGACTATGCACAAATGTTCAAAAATCTGAACAGGAGGTTGACAAACAATCAACAACCCACTGATGAGCAGAGATTATTTGTGTAAGGGACTAAACAAAGAATTATGGTTAGTAGTAGCTGGCAAAGATCAGCTTGGAGGAGTAAATGATTTTAACAACATGGTTGATGCTGCACAAAGAGCAGAACGAAGACTCGGCACAAAGTCAAGGTCTGAAAAACAGAAGAAGAAAAGGCATTTCGACTCTGACTCTACAAAGCCCATGCCCAACCTTGGAGATGCACCAAGAATGACAACAAAACCAATGAACTAGCCTAATCAAGCACAGGTAAAAAATAAAGCTCTACATCACAAGAAGCAAGAACATCACAGCTCCAAAACAAGGGTAAGGCATAGCTTGACCTTGGACAACTCCAGACACAGTCCGGTCCGATAATCTTCTGACAGAGAACGTCCGACATCAAACTACAGCTAATCAACTTTAGTAAGGCAACATCCAACAACTTAACAAGGTTCCAGACACACACACAACAGGGCAAGATTCTTCCAACCGGAGATATATTCCAAAAGCAACAAATGATTTGCAGGACGGAACCAGCTCAAACTTAGTAGAACAAAAAAATAGTGGTGACAGTGTCAAGCTGACATAAATCAAAGAGGAGCAAGCCATTCCAATCGCAGACACCACACTGAAGAATAGAAGTTAGATACAAGAAAAGGCCAAACATCAACATGAAGACCCCACACTCTTCTTTAAAGAGATTTTGGATTCCAAATTTCAGATAATGTTGGATCAACTTCTGAATCTTGTTCCAGCATTCAAAAATCAATTAAGTCAAAATTTGCATTTTACCGATGTTCCTCAACCAACAACTCATGCAGAGTGATGATGACGAGGAAACACTCGACATTTACATGTCCAGCATTGAAGATGTGGATTATCAATTCCCACTCATAGATGTGGATTATAAAAGGTGAAGGATCCCAGAAGTATTGGTCGATGGAGGATCAGGAGTGAACATCCTCTTTGAGGATCTATTTAAGAAATTTTGTTGCAATAAACTTGCACCGGCACCATTTCAGGTTAGAATGGCTGACCAAAGAAGAATACAACCTCTTGGAATACTCAGAGGATAGGAGATTACCATAATGGGACTATCCTTCACAACTACATTTGTAGTACTCATAAGGGAGGAAAGAGATTGTGCCTATTCCATGTTATTGGAAAGGCTATGGATGAGAGCTGCCAAAGTAAAACAAGATTGGGGATCAAAAAGGATTACGATCAGGAAAGGCAAAAATAAGTTTAAAATCAATCTCTCTTCAAAGAGAAGCTTCCCAAAACAAGTTAAGCCACTACAAGTAGAGGGCATCAACATGATAATTGAATTTGAGGAAGATAAGGAGGAAATTTTCCTTAGGAGAAATCCTATTGTTTTCCACATATTTGAAATTTATGTAATCAAAATCATTCATCAGTATACATGCTCAAATCAACAAACAAAACCACCCGGCCTACATCCCACCACGATAGAACAGAACACGGTCGAAAAATAGTTGAAAGCAGATTCTATCAACCACAGTATCACAAGTGACAATCATGCCCACCCAGATGACACACTACATGAAGACAATCAGAAATCAGCTGCACGGGCCATCCTAGAAGCTGAAACTCAATTTGAAGAGCATATGCAAAAGAGTGCCAGAGTTCGATAGGATGACTTGGAAGATATGAAACTTGGAAACCCCGACAACCCCAAGACACTTTTGGTAAGTACAGGTCTTCCTCCACCTTTCAAAATGGCATTAAAAGACTTATTAATAGAGTATAAGGATGTCTTTGCTTGGCATTATACTGATATGAAGGGAGTAGACCCTAAGTTCTGTCAAGACAGGATCAACTTAAAGCAAGATGTTGTCCTAGTGATCTAAGGAAGATACAAAATGAATCCCAACTATGCAAAACAAGTTAAAGAGGAAATCGATAAGTTGCTGAGAGTTGGTTTTATATATCCTCTCACCCATGTTACATGGCTATCACCTATTGTCATGAGAGTGCTCTCAACGGAAGCAAGAATAGAAGAAGGAGAGAGAGAGAGAGAGACAGAGAGCCACACAAGTTTTGGTGGGTGCAGAACCACCCTATTCTTCTTTTTAATTCATTTATATATGTGTTTGAGTATTGTACATAACCGGGGTAAAGGCACAGTGACCTTTAACCCCCACAACCTCCCACTTAAAGGACAATGTGCCTTTAAGGGAGAACAACTAGTGGGCATACTATCCAATGCCCATCAATACACAACAATACTCAAACCGCTGACTAGGTAGACTCTTCGTCAGCATATCTGCAGGGTTATCATCTGTATGAACCTTGACAAGATCTATGCGCTTGTCCTCAAGTCCCTCCCTGATGAAATGGTACCTGACCTCAATGTGTTTGGTCTTTGCATGAAAGACCGGATTTCGTGCTAGCTGAATAGCACTCATGGAATCACTATGCAATGTCGGTACACCTGTATGAATCCCCAAATCTCCCACTAGCCGATCAAGCCATATAGCCTCCTTGCAACCCTCTGAAAGCCAAAAGTGGTGTGAAAACCAGCATCATCTAGCTGACCCACTGAAATAAATCTCTTGGTCAACTTAGGCACATGTCTCACATGTTTCAAAATGAATGCAGACCCATTTGCAAAAGAAAACTTTATGTCACCTACTCCCACTATGTCACATGCATAGTCATTTCCAAGATGCACACAACCTGTCTTTCCACTGTCATAAGTGGAGAACCATTCCCGATGGGGAGTAACATGGAATGAAGCACCAGAATCCAAAACCCAATCCTGGGAATATGCATCATCTGAAGTGGTAAGCAACTCTGCAGATAAACTAAACATGAAGAGAACATCATTGTCACTATCATGTGTGACTGCATTGATCTCCTCGATCTTCACTTTTCCTTTGTCCTCCCTTGGACTCTCTACTTTTGATTTGCACCCCAATTTGCATTCTTTTTCTTATCCTTTTGCTCTCTTTTCAGCTTGTAGCAATCCTTTTTCATATAGCCCTTCTTGCCACAATGGTAACACTCAATGTTCCATGCCCTGGATTTGCTACGAGACTTCCCTCTTTCTTGGGACTTCCCCCTGAACTGTGATCTACCCCTTTGCACATTTAAGACTACATCCTGCTTATTGCCATCCATAGACTTCCGTCTAATCTCCTCGGCCAACAAGCTACCCACAACATCATCAAATTTCAGTACTCCACTAGGTGCAGAGTTACTGACAGCTGTACGGAAGGTATCCCATGAGGATGGCAATGAACATAAGAGAAATATTGCCTTAGTCTCCACATCAAAATTCATCTTCTGAGCCTGAAGCTGGCTGAAAATAATATTGAATCCATTCAAGTGAGTGTCATGACATTTGGTCTTAAGAATGCTCCTCCAACCTTTCAAAAGTACATCCAGGAGGTATTTGCTGAGTATTTTACATCTTTCATGAAAGTCTTCCTTGATGATTTTTCAGTATTTGGGAAAAGAGTAGAACATCTACAACACTTGAGTTTATGCTTTGCCAAGTGTAGAGAAAGGCTGGTCTAAGCTTAAGCCCAGCTAAATGTGCATTTGCTGTAAGTAGAGGAATTCTCCTAGGGCACATTATCTCACAAGATGGAATGGAAATAGATCCAAACAAAGTGTCAGCCATTCAACATGCCAAACCACCCAAAAACATTAAGTAGCTTTAGAGATTTATAGGCTAGATTAAATGGCACTAGAGATTTCTTAGATACCTTGTTGACATATGCTATCCTCTCACAAAACTCACACGGGAAACTTAGCCATACATCTGGGGTGATGCACATCAATATGCTTTTAATATCTTGAAGAAAATGTTGATGATAGCACCTATACTACAACCCCCTGACTGGACTCTTCCATTTGTTGTTTTTGGTGATGCTTCTGATGCAGAAGTAGGTGCATTGCTTATGCAGCAAAAAACACCTAAGTGGTTCAGACCAATCCACTATGCCAACAGAATCTTAACCAAACATGAGAAGCACTATGCAATCACAGAAAGGGAAGCACTTGGAATGATATATGCATTGCACAAATATTGACATTATTTATTGGGCAACAAAGTGCATTTTCATGTGGATCATCAAGCTCTCATTTACTTAGTGAATAAACTGCAATTAATAGGAAGATTGGCTAGATGGATGCTCTTGTTGCAGGAGTTTGACTATAGCATTGTGCATAGGCTTGGAAAGCAACATGCCATTTTTGATTACTTGAGTAGGTTGCTATTAGAAGAAGCTCCAACAGGAATACCAGATGAACTTCCTGATGCAGGAATTTTCATGGTAAGAATTGAAGAACCACCAAATTGGTATGATAAAATGCTATTCTTTCTTACTCATGGTTTGATCCCTGAAACATTAACTAGGGATCAGAGAATGAAACTTATTTTACATTGTTGGTGTTTTGCATAGAAGAGAAATTGACGAGGTAATCAGAAGATGTGTCCAAGATTATGAGCAGAAAGCTGTCCTAGCTGAAGCCCATGGAGGACCAGTAGGAGGGCACTTTTTTGGAGACATTAAAGGTAAGAAGATTTTGCAAGTTGGTTTATGGTGGACTATAGTTTTAAAAGTGCTCATAATTGGGCCAAAGCATGTTTGCCATGTCAAAGATATGATAGATCACTTGATAGTGATAGGATGCTCCATTAACCAATGCTCCCCTTGGGACCTTTTCAGAAATGGGGACTAGATTTTATTGGACCTATCAAACCTCCAACAGAGTTCTTAGGTAATCAATATATTTTGGGTGCCACTAAATATTGTACAAAATGGGTTGAAGCTGTAGCACTCAAAACATGCAAGGCTAGGATTGTGGTACACTTCCTTTATCACAACATTGTCACCAGGTTTGCTGTTCCTATTGAAATAGTGTCAGATAGAGGGACCCATTTCCTCAACAAAACAATTAGGAAGATGACTAAAATGCACATGATGTTGCATAAAAAGTCAATAGCGTATTACCCACAAGCCAATGGGTAGGCTGAGAGCTCCAACAAACTAATGAAAAAAGTATACATAAGAACAATAGCTGATCACCCACAGAGGATTGGGATCAGCACTTGGATTCAATACTATGGGTACTTAGAATAGCACACAAGGTTGCAACTGGATTAACACCTTTCAGGTTGGTGTATGGCTGTGAAGCAGTAGTACCTATGGAATTTTTGGTAGGTAGCCTAAGAATGGCAATAGATAATAGACTATCCCCAAAAGATTCCATCAATGCAAGATTAGGACAACTTCTACAATTGGATGAGGATAGACTCACAAGTTCACATACTACTGATATCATTCAAAAAAGGAGGGTAGCATGGATTAATAGAAACATCAAGTTCAAATTGTTCAAGAAAGGTGATTTAGTTAATGTTTAACACAAAGTTGGGGAAAATGTCAGGAAATTTTAAGCTCAGATATGATGGCGCCTTCAACGTGCATGAAGTTTTTAATCAAGGTACCTTCAAATTAGCTGATGTTCATGGGCATGCATTTGCCAAACCAGTCAATGGTTTCAGGCTAAAACCTTATATTAGACTTGACCCCACTCAACCAAAGATAAACACAATCTCTTTGTAGCTCTGCACAGATCTCAATCAAGATGATATATATGTTTAAGCTATTCAAATTGATGGGTTTGTGTTCAACAGACTCCGACAGCAGTCTGATACCAGTCCGACAGACATAAATGAAATGTGTTCTTTCGTCTATAGCAACATTCAGGTATGCACTAATCCCTACCAGTCCAATCCCATAATTGGTGCAAGTATGCCAAAGGTGAGTCTAGCTACAATGACCATCTGACAACCTTGGGGTGCCAACTCAATATGCATTATGTTACTACCCTTGTCCAAAATCCAAGGTATGGGGGGACAAAGTCAATGTATAATATATGCAAGGGAAAAATATGAAAATTTCATATCCCCCTTCCCACAAAATATAAGGTCTATACCTTGAAAAATATGCAAGATTTTAAGATTTATACATATTTTTCATAATATGTGAGGCCCAAGGGGGGGGTCTTTTGGATAAGGGGGGGTAAAACAAAAAATACACTAAAATATAAAAACCCATCTCCTTTCAAATTAATGTAACTTTTTCATGTGTTACCCAAATTTCAAGGTGTAAAGTATATTTGAAGCTCTTTAGTGTAGAACACAAGCATGTTGATTTGAATAATTTCTACTCATGGCATATTGTTAAATTCATATCATACTCAAGTTTTTTATAGGTTTTCTTCCTAAAGGGAGTTGGTGCCCCAGGCCGACAACAGTACGATGAGGCAAGATCCGACTCCCGTCTGACTCCACTGTCTGACTCCACTTGTCTGACTCCACTGCAATGGATACAATGCAAATGACTGAGCACTTTGAGCACAATCCGACTCTGACCACATTGAGTTTGACCCTAATCCGACAAGCGCCCGTGAGTGGGTGAATGACTCCGACTCCGATCCACCCAACACGTGCGACATTACTCATCCCATCTGACACTCCGACTCTGATATCTATTGCAAGAAGAGTGCAAGCAAGTGGAAAAATTTGAGAGGGATAGAAGAGAAAACAGGTGATGGGAATGGAATAGTGTAGGATTAAGTAGCTTGAGGGCCACCGTGATGGTGAGAAGCCAACATTGTGGCTATCTCAAGTGAGGCCTAGTTGATGCACCTCGAATTTTGATTATTGAAGGGTTGAATTTTGATCAATTGAGGCCTAAATGAGGCTTGAATTTTGATTAATTGAAAGCACCTTGAATTTTGGATTGCTTGGAGTTAAATACCAGCCACCGCAGTGGCATGACAACATCTTGCATTCATGATTATTTGGATGCATGGACCTTTTTGGATCATTGGGCTTCCATGCATGCTCATGAGTGATTATGTGGACGATTAAGTAGAGTCCCCATCACCAACGGGTTCTTCTTTTTTTTTTTTAAGCAAAGAAAAAGTTAATTATATTATAATCATATGATTTGTACAATGATGTCAAGAGTTGATAGAATATTATCCTCTAGAGAGGAATTTCTATCTTGCATACAAAAAAACCACTGATGATTAAGAGTCAAAAACAAAAATTCTGGTAACCAAAACAGAGAGGAGCCTAAGCTCAAATTCACTGTTTTGAACAGTAAAGCTTTATCAAGTGTTGCTCTACTTGTAGAAGGATGATTGTAACTTATATCCTGAAACCATGATGCCTCGTTATCCATCCAAAAAAAGAAACATCTACTGCAGTTGATCTTATGTCCGAAAAACATACAGGTGATCTGACAAAATTTGCTGCTGTTGTCTTGGAAAACACCAAGGCTACAACAATTATGGTAGCAAAACTTGATGCAGTGGACTTGGGAACAGAGGAACAGTGTAATAGAAAGTGTAAGTGCCAGAGCAAGCTCTATAGACAGTGGGTTCTATTTTGACTAGGAACAGGGATGGAAGGAGTTGTGCTTGTATGTCAACCCTTGAATTGGAGCATCTCCCTGCATCTTGAATGTGTTCTTCAAGCTCTGCTTGCAGTTGTGATACCTAATCATTATAATTATGAAATTATTGTTCCAATAAGAACTTGGCCTGGGACCACAACAAATAATGCTCAGTTAGTAGGAGAATAGCTTTCATACCAATTAACAAAGATTTGATCAGCATGCATGACCTCTTCATTTAATTGAAAAGCATTTTTGGAAATCCAAATAAACCATAGTGCATGTGCCCTGATGTGTACCCATGTAGCATAAGGAAGTTTGAGTGCATCTCCCAAAAGGATAGACCTCCAGTTTATTGGTTCACCTATTCTTAACTGCATAAATTTCCATACTGTTCTTGCCTTGGGGCAAGCTATAAACAAATGGAAGATGTCCTCCTTGATACCCACATAGTGCTTGCATGTACCAGCTCCCTTACCGATTCTGAGGCTTCTACAATTGGTCCAGATAGCCTTGTGTAGGATTAACTATAACAACATGGACATTTTCTCTAGGATTCTTCTATCCTAGATCAGCTCAAATGTGATACCCCATTTGCTTTCATTATCAAAACTGTTCCATTGAGTGTTTAGTTTAGTCACAATCTCTTCTATACCTTTATATATAGTGGGAATAGGTAAGAGGGTTAAGCTACCTACCCAGCCAAACTCTCTAGGGAAGTTGAGGATTCTCCCCCTTTCCAAATGATGTCCCCTTCCCACAGCTACAATCTGCTCATAATCAACTCTTGATCTGCATTGTTGAGTCTGAATTCTCTTCTTATCTCCAACCAAGTCTTCCACCTGAAGTTGGTCTTGTCCCATAGATCTCCCCAATAGGATAACCCTTTCTTTACCAAGTGCCATGCCCTTAGGAAATCATTGTCACTTAGCTGTTTTTGGTAAAAAAGGTAGAAACCCAGATTGAATCTAAAGCCATAAAGCTCCCTTTTCCAAAGAGGATGATGTGGCTTTTTATCTGTTCAAAGGCCCCCCCATAGAGTTTTCCAAAGTTGGCTCCCTTTGGTAGTGCAAGGTTCAAGATTCCCTATGGCTGATAGAAGGGGACAATCCTTCTGCAAACCCCTGAGTCTGTCTATTTTTTTTTGAACATTTCTAGAAACCAATCTCATCTGTCTTTCATCTTAACATTGAAACCCATAGGGATACCCAATAGTCTGAATATTTGCCCATGAGGAATTCTCTTACACCCCATCTGATCCAAAAGATTTTGGGTGTCTCTAGATAATAATGCATAACCTGTTTTTGAGTGATTATTTTGGATCCAGATGCAGTACAAGAGATATCCATACAGTCCATAGCCTTTTGTATGTCTACATCTATGTTTTTGATAGTCAGAGTAGTATCATCTACAAAATTGCTGGTTTATTAGCTACTTTCCTAAAGGGAGCTCTATACCATTGATTTCACTTAATGCCATATGATCTTTTATCAGCCATCCTAAATTATCTACTGCAGCTATAGCAAATAAGAGAGGAGCCAATGGGCATCCTTGTCTTATGGATCTTTTTAACATGAAGCTTTGGGGCATTTCTCCATTAACACACACCTTTGCAAAGGCATTGGAGAGTAGAAGAGCTCCATAAGGGGTGCATTTAGTTCCCAGTCCCAAACTGTTAAGGGACTGTAGCAAAAAATCCCAATTAAGTCTATCATATGCCTTATCAAATTCTATTTTTATTAGATAGATCTCTTCCTTGCTTTCTTCAGCATGTGTGCAACCTTCCCATAAGTTAATGATTGCTTCCAAAAGATGTCTATTCTTTATGAAACATTTCAGTTCCTCTAGAATCCACTGGTCCATTTTGTATCTCAATCTCAGAGCAATGGCTTTGGCATAAATCTTGTATGAACAATTTAGCATAGTGAGGGGTCTCCAAATTTTCAGGAATGACTTGTCTCCTTCTTTTGGTATAAGCTTAATTACCCCTCCATTTAAGTGATCTGGAAGAAAGCCTTGATTAGCACTCTTTCTCCAAACAGCCACCAGTAAGGAGGGTCCAACAATGTCCCAAAAAGACTTGTAGAGTTCTATAGGTAATCCATCTTCTCCAGGTGTTTTTCCATCAACCATTGCAAAGGCAGCCTCTTTAAGTTCCTAAAGGGAGAGATCAATTTCCAGATGGTTTTTGTCTAAGTTAGACACTTTGATTTTTCTGGCTGATTGACACCTATCTCGTCTCCAAGACCTTGTTATCTGTTATGCCCACTATACTCAAAAGATTTTTAAAGTGACTGACAATGATGTCCATGTTTTCTACTTCTATTTTATCCACTTCACCATCTTCCTTCTGCAACAAAGGAATTTCCTCTTGGTGCCTCTTTTTTCTAATCCTCTTGAAATTCTCCTTACTTGGTTTGTCTATATTGTCAGCATGCCAATCCTTGAAGTAAATCTTGGCATTTTGTATCTTGATCTGCTCCTTTATCCGATTTCTTTTCTTTTGACTAGTAATTGATGCTGAGCATTGAGAATAGTATCTCTATGCTTTTTGGCTTCCTTTAGAATTGTCTAGACACTTTCTACAACATCCTTCCAGCCCTGGTTAAATGAATCTGCTATTGCAAAAGAAAAATTCCATTTTTTAATAATCTGCTGTCTACAGCTTGAATAAGGAAGGGTTAGCTTTAAACCATGAATTTCCTTTCTTCCCACTCCCCAAGTCAATACAAGCTAGCATAGGCTTGTGGTCTAATAAGGTGAGAGAGGAAAAGGTTGATTGCTTGAGTTCTAGGGATTGGTCAATTAGAGATTGGGCAATATACACTGTCTAGTCTGGCTTCTCTCCTCAGATTGCCTACCTGTCTGTTGCTCCATGTGTAAATGTTGGGGGTCCCAATCTCCACAACTTGCAAATTTTCCTTGAGATCTTTCAAGATTTGTTGTTGAGGCCCCCTAATTTACTGAACCCTTTTGCATCCATCTATCTTTAGAATTCTCCACCATATTGAAATCACCCATAATGACACAGTCACTTCCCAAATTCAACTATTTCTTAGTCAATGAGAGCTGGTTCCTGAATTTGTTTGGGACCCTTCCTCTTTACAGGGAAACTTTTAACTGTGTGAGATGATAACCCACACAAAAAGCATGAATTAGGAAGGTTATTGTACACCAGAGGCTGCTCCATATAGACACCCATTTTTGTTGACTATCACCAGAGCCTCTAGAAGCTCCATATAGACACTCCCATTTGTGTTGACTATCACCAAAGTCTCTGGAATCTCCTCAACAACATCCAACCGAACACAGGGGGGTGACCTCTAGGATT
Source organism: Dipteris shenzhenensis (assembly GCF_047967505.1). Taxonomy (NCBI): domain Eukaryota; kingdom Viridiplantae; phylum Streptophyta; class Polypodiopsida; order Gleicheniales; family Dipteridaceae; genus Dipteris; species Dipteris shenzhenensis. The sequence goes on from NC_141625.1 coordinate 15,656,706, forward strand.
GATGAATCTTTTTCTACATCTATAATTTGTCCTAGGCTTCTACATAGGTTAGGAGCCTAATTCACCAAAGAGAGGGGAAGGTCAAGGAGCTCTACCCAAATAGGGACAAAGGTGGATCTAGGCTTGTTAGGACTGAAGTCATGAGACTAAAACTTTGGATAGAGAGGTTGATGCCTTATGGTCCAGAGAGCATGGTGAAGAGCCTTCCAGGTCATATCCTCTGTCTCAAGAAGGAAAAAGAAGAACCCTTTTCTTAAGAATCTAACACTGGTGACCACTAGTCCTTTTCTAATCTAGTTGTTTCTAAGCCATCCCTCTAAAAAGGTAGATGGAGGTCTGGGAATGGGAAGATAACCTATTAGAGCATGGGATTCCAACCAATTTATGGATTGCTCAAGCCTATCCTCATCAAGAAAAGTAGCCACTTTACCTTTAGGAGATGGCTTCTCCTCAGCTTCAGATTGTGATTCTCTGGTTGATGTTGTTGTGGGTCTTCTGATGCAAGACCTTCAGCTTCTCCTCTGTAGTTTGGTGACCTGATCCCTCCGTTTGTGTTTGCTGGCTGTCTTGGGATCTCTGTTTATGCACTCATTGGGTTGAGAATTGGGAGTGGGAGTTTTGCCTCCTGCATCTTTGGCTGCGCTGTACCCATCCATGAAACGGGAAGAGGAGCTCTTGACGGCGGGCGCCTATAAATCCTCTTTTTTCTGGCTCGAAAGCAACCCACCCCTCAAGGCATCTACATCAAAACTGCCTGTCCTTCATTCAGTGTCTCCTCTTAGTTCACCTGAGGATCCCCAATCATCTCCATGGGGTGAGTTTTATAGTTTGAGGGAGTTGTGATTGTCTCTTACTCCTTCACGTTCTCCTTTGCTGGCAGAGCTAGCAGAACGATGGGTGAAAGGGGGGGTGAAAAGCCCCCATATGAACTCTTGGACAATGCCCATGTATGAGGGCCTTGGTGTCGACTTAGAGTTTCCACTGCCAATGGTTGGAGAGTGAGGGACTGCAACATCAGCTCTTGATGATTCATGCTTTGAATTTGGTGAGGAGAATGTATCCTTCAGTAGAGGGAAGTGAGTGGGGTCACCTTGCTAGACGTCTTTATTGAAGAAGTCACTGTCAAATCCATGTAAGGGGGATGGTGTCACAGATAGATGAAGCTAGATTTGGAGGACCTCTTCCTCCAGTGTCTTAACTCTACTATTTGGCTATTTTGCTCTACACTCCCTCCCTCCAACTTTCCTTTCTCTCTCTCCAATGGGCTTTTTGGATCACCGGGCTTGCATGCATGGTCATTAGTGACTATTTGGATGATTAATTTGAGACCAATGGTGTTGTGGGTCTCGGCGGTGACTCACTGTCATGGGGATGCTGAAGATATGCCGATGGAACCTCCACTCTGAGCTACTCCTTGTGGGAGCAATGCATAGCACGAGTCATCCACAATAAGTGTCACTCGAGCGGGCGGCCTCCAGATGCAATGTGTCTCCATGCAAGAAAGAGGGAAGGGGAAGAGGGGAGAGGAGAGGGAAGAAGGGAAGGAGAGGGAGAAGAGAAGAGGAAGAAGAAGCGAAGAGCAGAGTGAATGGGGATGGAGTGGTAGAAACAAGGGCACTACAATGGAAACAAGAGAACACCCAAAACACTCTCTTGGAAGAGAAGAGGGAGCTTGTATTCAAACTTGTGCAAACAACAATGAAGACCAAAGTCAACACTTTGGCCTTTTATACAAGTCACCTTTTGAAGGGAGGGCAACCCTTTTCCTTTTTATCACTCTCCCTCTCTTTACAACCAAAGGCTCTTGGGCCCATAGGGTGCCAAGGCATATTACTATTCTTTACATCTCTCCCTAGTAGCAAAAATAGCACTTGTGTTAACCATATTAAAGCACTTGGGACAAGCCTAGCATTAGGAGGTGTTCCTAATCGGCTCCCAAATAACGCTTGTATTGGCCGCATGCCTCTGGGGCTCAAACTCTCTGAGCACCCTCATGCCTAAAACCATTTGTGGTTCAAGTCCCATTGTTTGCTGATCTGCCATGCTGGAAGAGGTTGGTGGTGAGGAATGCCTATAGGATGGCATAGTGGTCCAGCTATCTCATGAAGCGAGATGAGCGGGGTACGAGTGATACTTTCAAAAATGGATGGTGTGCATATCCTCGTACATGTGGATGTGATGTCCATGGAGATTGCAGACATGAGGTAGCATCGGAGGTCTTGTAATTACATCAGATCGATGTCGGGATTGAAGACAATCTAGTTGTTTAGATTGTGGAGGTGGTCGTCGATGGGGTGGGTGGGAAGATCGCAGAGGAGTAAGAGGAGGAGGCGGTTGAAATGTACCGATGCGACGATGGCAGGATTTTGCACTGAGCCATATGTCTCATTGAATGACTCGAGGTGGAAACAAAATCCATCCTGAGTCATCTCTTTGGGGAAGTTTTACTTGGAAAACTTGTACAACACATTCGGGTCCTTTTGCTAGAGGTTTGAAATGCAGCCCAAGTCCATTGTCATTCCATGGAATATAGAGTGGTTGGAATCAATGATCGATGGGGGTATTGTGGTAGTAGCACCAAAATTTCTCCAGCATCAAGAAGGGGAGCCAGCATTGTGGCTACAGGCCAGCATCGGCATCGATCGCAGGGACTGGAGCATCAAGGGCGAGGTTATAACCTCCTCTCATGTGCTTTGGATGTGCGTGGTGCCAGTCATCAAAGGATTGTGTGATGAACTGAGTGCGAGGGCACACCTCAAGAATTTCATAGAGATGGAGGTGAGAGCCCTCAAGCTGGCACTTCCAATGGTGCATTAGCACTCTATCTGGTGGTTCACTGAGAGAAGGGATGCAGATAGTGATGATTACATTTGACATCAAACATGCAAGCAACAGAGACATTAAGTGCACCACTTGGGCCATGAACATTGCATTGTGCAATAATCTCATGCAACTCAGGGATAAGTGTTTTATCTGGCACTTCTACACATACCAATTGATCATAGTGACCAACCTGAGTAGGTTTGAATGCACCTTCCAAAATCAATAGTATGTGTGAGTGTGGAAGACCTCTCTTCTAAAAATCAATCACACATACATACCCAACAATTTTTCCAAACAAATCATTCTTTATAATTGATTGCATCATACTCTTGTGTTTTTAATAAAATACATGGGTTGTCAAATCTGAGCGATCTTGTGCTCTTTAACCTAGCAACAATCCTTCAGATATTTCTGACGATTTTGGGTTGCAAGTGAATGTGGTTTACCCTTTTTTTACAATTTCCATTGCATCCTGGTATAACTAGCACATATACCGTAGTCCTCCTATAAAAGAGGATGGCAACACAACTCTATGCTCGACAGCATTGCCCGGTACATTATGCACCGCATCAGCTGTGCGTTTACCATGTCCATCAGTCCTTGATAAAGTTTTGCACGTAAAGAAGTTTGATTGTTGCATATCCACACTAATATGGACTCTTCCATGCTACTATATGCATCAACAATATATTGTTGCAATAATGTCCCCCCTCTTAGAAGGAATGCAATTGTATCAGGCCTTACCTGTAGACGATATGCATAATACTATCTCTGTGTCACACAAATTTTCCTTTGTACATCATGTAATGATACATGAGTAGGAACATCTCTATAAGGGATATCTAAATGCCATCCATCCTCCCCTTGGGAAATAGAAGAACATACATGAGTGACATGTATGATCTATGCAAATTTGATATTCTGGTTATCAATCCATTGCATCTTAAAAACTAGATGTCTTGATTCCCAACATCAGAGTTAGCCCCTTGTCCTAGCATGATAGTGGCAACCTCGCTAGCTGTTGGGACCAAGTACTGTCTTGAGGTTGGCCAGTTCTCACAAATTACCATCTTCAAGTTTACATGTGGATTTCTTTTCAATACTTCCCCCACAGCAACCAGTGCACTGGCATACAGATTGCATTCATGCATCATCCTTTGCAACAATTCCAAAATGCCAGGATTCAAACCAAGCATCCCATCCAAACGGTTTTGCAACTCATGATCTGTATCATGGACATGTAATTGTGCAAAATGTGGAAGCTCCTGTCTAGACTCATCAGGTAGCAAACTCCCGACACGATGGTACACGGTGCCGGGAAGTAGCAAGCTAAGGGTGTCCACTTTTTGTTCACTCCCCAATCCTTAGGAGGTGGAAAAACAAGCTTTTTAGCACACAAAAATGCAAATCTCACCTACTTCCCTATGGATCTAGTCTTTGAAGTCTTCTGACACAACATCACACTTGCTATTGTGCACACAATCGTATAGTCTGATCGAAAATTCGATGCACACACAAAAAATTTCTTTGTGTCACACGGCATGGTTCCAGGGTGGTCACACGTTTGTCACGAACAAAGAGTGTCATATTAAATTCTAAATTTCTCACTCATTTTAGATTAAATGTTATTGAAACTTTGTAAGTGGTCTCTTTGCATTATGTAGAGCTTAACTTGATTTATTGGTAATTTTTTGAATGACTTATCTAATTATAAATAATTATTTATAATAAATAAAGTCATAAAATACATGCATTTTAGTAGCACACCACATTTTTTTAGTATTTTGAATAATTAAGCAAATCCAATTCGGTGGAAGGTTAGTAGGCACATAAGGGTGTGTGGTTGAATCATCAAATCCCAAATCCAACGGTTAGATTTAGGAAGATTGAAGTTTAATTTTTACTTTTACTCCTTAGAGGATCAACAAAGAATATTAAAAATAAATCTAGTAATTCTCAAACATAACCAAACATTTCAAAAATGTCAATATTTTTAGTCCTCTGCATGATGAATAAGAGGAAAAAATTTTGGTTAAATTTGAGTAAGGGAAACATACGATATGGCCTCCAACAGCTAAATCTCCCTTTTGTGGGGGAAAACGGGCCACCCAAGCCTAATACCAAGACAAGGTAGCCCACCACCTCCCACCTACTGTGTGCTACAATCCACACTATCTTTTTCTACTCATTTCCAACCATGCAACCTAGTGTCGCCCAAGGTAGTTCTTCTGATCCACATGCCCATCTACCCTAGAACACCCTGTTTTCCCTACCAACCCACCCTATCTAAGATCTCCTTGATAATTTGACCATCGTTCTCAATGGGCAGATGCTGCCCCAATGCCCTAGCTCTACCCTCAAACTCCTAGTCAAATTGAATAATTGGCACCCATAAAATCTTTAAATGTCCAAACACTTGCTTCTCAGCACATGAAATCTCTGTTTAGAACCTAGTAGCAATCTTGCAAGCCAACAGTCTGTAGTGACCTATGGAAAGCTCTTGCCTAGCTCTTGGCACCACCAAGATGCAACTTTTAATAAAATCCAAAATCTCAACACTAGACTCAATGCAAGGAAAAATCCAAAATCTCAACACTAGACTCAATGTCGTCACAGTCTGGCCCTATCGTTGAGGGCCTTTGCAAGATGGAATTTCCTATCATCACTCCTTGGAGGAGTGGTAAGAGTCCCAGGTCAGGTTGCGGAAGGCGTAGGGGTCTTGGGCCCCTTCCTGTCATCTGATACTATGTAGACTGCTCATTGAGACGAATATATCTGTTGTTTATTCCTTGAATCGTATAGATAGTCATAGGATATGCATTGTGTCGATTGGTAGCAGGTGTGTCTCTTCGTGAGTGATTGTGTGTGTGAATTAATCCTACGAAAGACTTACGTCTTACCTCCTACACACCCGCCATAGCCAAAACGTCCCTACAACTAACATCCCTCACGTCAACAGCCACTACAGTGGCTACCTTCAACCATGCCTCGCATGCGCGGCTCCAACAGCATGGCGACTCAGTAGAACGGTGCCCTACTAGCACCAAGCGCCTTAGCCGCTTCTACAACTACGACATCTCTAGCCAGCTACCTCAACCACGGAATATATAGCGACTTCTCCAACGGCCAAGCGCAAACGACTCCTTCAACAGCTTCTCTCAACTTCCACGGTTGCAACTCCCATGGTCGACACCGATTCTATAGCGCAGCCACGACGCTCTCTCTCTCTCTAGTTCACGACGCCAGCCCCTATGCCACCAGCAGCGACCCAAGCCTCCACACAACCAAACCGCCTAGGCCATGGGCACTAACAGTGGCTACCTTATGCGTCTACCTATGCTCCACAGTGCCAAGCAACATAGCAGCATCGACCATCTATGACACAGCCTCCACAATGCCCATGACCACGACAAAGCAACAGCCTATGCTGCAACAATTGCCATAGCCATCTCCTCCGCGAAGGCAACGACCAAAACACCAGTGCTCAATGACTGTCTCCCGGAAGCACTCCTTGTCGACTCTGCAATTACGAAAAACTCTCCAACTTGGCAGAGCTCCAATACCACTGACGACCATCCTACAGCAGTAGCACCTCCAAGCAAGTAGGCTCATGCAATCATGAGCAACGATACGACCAGCCCTGGCATACAACGACCTTCTGCATCGACGGTCCAGTTCCAACGCTGACGAACAGCCTCCATCTCCCTTGCACTTCAAGCTTTTCAATTTCTACCCCAAGGTTGTGCAAACAAAACTCATCCGCATCTCTGGGCGGCATAGAGTGAGCCCTTTCTGTAGCCAATCTCTGAAACGACACCTCCGTTGGGACGGAATCTTGAGATCTCGTCGAGTCTCAGGATATTCCAGAACATCAGGGAAGAGTGGCTTATCTATTGCCATGTGGCACACTGTCAAGTTGCCATGTCATCAGCGCATAACTTATTTGCCACGTTAACTAACCGTCACGTTGTGCCATGTCATCATCTGCTTACCGACCTGCCACATCAGAAGTGCACTGGCAAATAAGTCCACGTGGCTAACATAACCATGCTTAGTAAATGTTTGGTTAGCCACACTCAAGGTCCTCTTGCAACGTCAATAGGACATGTGGCACTATGCCACATCAATAGTGCCACTTATGCAGCCACATCACCTACAACGTAGGTAGTGCCATCTCAGCAGTCATCCCCTCAGCACTGCTCAATCAACATCAAGTCAGCATGCCACATGGCATAGCCCCCTGCTAGGCACACCTAGCCTATGCAAATGAACATAGGGTGCCACATCAGTAGTGCCTTCTAAGCACTGAGTGCCACACTGGCACACTTTTGCACACATCACGTCACCCTCAGTCTGCCACATCATCATTTGATCACACTCTTGGGATTAAAAATTAGCCATCCTTTTGGGAGCCATAACTTTTGATCCAGGAGTAATTTGGAGGTGATTCAAATAGAAAAAATGCTCGCCAGATCATGCTCTACACATTGAGCACCTCATATATATCATTTAAGATTTCAACAGGTCAACATCAAATCCTCATCATCGAAACCACCTCCTATTCCACTGCAGCATATCCAACACTTAAAATGAACGAGATAAAATTCATTTGTTGCATTTTTTTCTTTGAAGTGTAGTCTAGTTGTAGACCAGCTTTGACATAGAGGATATCCAACTCCACCAAGCCAAGTTAGCCATTGCCGCATTACCCGATTAGCTCCCATTAGCATTAGCCTCTTTGGTTCTATCATCACTGTACACATTCACACACTGATACCAGCTGGGTCTCTTGACATTCGATAGTTCATCATAATTGGTGACACTTGGTAGAATTCTCCTCCTTGGATTCAAGATTGTTGCACACATTTGCACACACACATGCCACCCATGTACAATCACGTTTGTTGACTATTTTTTGCATTCATTCCTACACATACATCAGCCTTGTACAACCTCTTGGCTACACCCGACACACAGTTGTCATCATTTCATTACAAGCTTGATCCTTGGCATACACACAGTCCATCACATGACTTGGTTTTGCTAGCTCAAGCGTAAGCCCCTCAGTGGCAACCTTCTATAGTGTTCTCATGGGTAGACACTCTCATCGGTACACGGGCAATCCTCTTGCATGGAACACCAAACCGCCTCTAGCATGGAGCTATTCACATCACGCAGTTGATGCTACACTAGTCATGACTCTGAATGAGATCCATGAGTGGAAAGAGAACCTACTATGACCATTCATCGCCAAAGGATATGTATGTACTAATGTATGATGCCGACTCGAGCCTCATTGGCCTTGAGAGAGCAGATGCAGATGCTTCATACATCAGCATGGATCAGCCCGTAGTTGTTGTTGATCATGCACATTTGTTGGTAAGCCCTCAGCATGAGGCACACATTTGAGTAAGCCCTCAGTATGAGACACACTTCTCGGTAAGCCGTCAGCACAAGGCACATGTGGCAGTAAGCCCTCAGCATGAGGAAAATTTGATAGTAAGTCCTCAGCACGAGGCAATCCTATCTACATCAATGTAGACTGATTCTTATGATGCACAGTCACCACATTCATGCATGGATCCAACTCCATTTACTGTCACATCACATGCAGACACTCAGCAGGTATTCATCTATGATCATGCAATGATTCAGTCCTCAGTACAAGGCACTCACATCTCTAGCCGTAGGTGGAGATTTATGCCACAGCGCATCCTGCTGTTCAGGTGATTCCGTTGCAGCATCCATCACTGATTCTTTCACCTTTGACATGGAGCATATCACATATTTGGACATAGTTTCCATGAGCAGTACAGATCAACAGATGAGTCTACAGGACATTCCAGCATTGGCTCAGTGATGTTGCATTGCACCACCCTTGGATCCAACTATCACCACCATCTCTTTCGATCAACAGATAATTTCTCAGCACGAGGATACCTATGCATTAGTAAAGTCCTATCCCAGTGCAGTAGACATCATCGGGTTCAACCATAGTGCAACCTGGGGAGACTCAGTGTTTCCTCATGCACTCATGGCTGTCGTATAGATTCCATACTTGATGCAGATTAGTGGTTGGATTCACGACTTTAGATCAATCCCTACATCAACATTTAGCAACCCATATGCCTCAAGGACATCTTATGCATTCTCAGTTGTATTTTCATGCCTCTAGGCCTTTATACTGTTAGCTCCTTCTCGATGATCCTTTGACATGTGCTACATCCCATGCCGATGGATGTTTATCCATGCACACATCAGACGACCTTCATCTCATGATAGCTTAGCATACAGGTTTGACAGGTTGTAGTACCTTGTTAGTTTTATGGGCCTCTTCTTCATAGTATAGGAGTGTATCATATCTAAACCCTCGGCCCGAGATTTTCAGCCCCTAGATCAATCTGTCCACACAATGCAATTTTTTAAGATCTTGCATTGTTCGACAGAGATTACACTATTGCAACATATGTCCAACATTGCTATCATTTCTTTTGGGTTGTGACTCTCTTGTATGTCACAACCTACTGGATCACATATCCATCACTACATCAACTAGCCTCACATCTGGATGCCTCTTCTATAGAGTAGCTTCATAATCCATGGCAACTTATGACATGTTCATCTTTGAATGGTTAGCACGCAGCCATACACACAGTTCTCCACACTGTCATCTTTCGATCAACCAGTCTTTGATCCAGGGGACTTTACTTTTTGCATATTTCCTTACTCTTCTCTTTAGCCTATCTTTTGGGTTTTATTCCCAAAGGCAAAGGATGACCCACATCTTAAGAGGGGAAAATCTACATTATGTACAGGATCGTAAGTTGTACTCATTTTACATGCTTCCGCTTCGTAGTCACTATGCCCACATATGCATATACTACTCTAATTCTTTTCAGTTTTGGATGCTATCATATGCACCAAACAAAATCCACCAAAAAGGCATTGTGCATGCACCCTCTACTTATCAAGTACAATTTAAGAGGGGGTGTTGAGGATGGTGAAAAATGCACCATACCTCTAGGGCATTAGGGGCAACAAACCCTAGCCCTAACCCTAACCCTAAGGGGTTCACATGTATATCTTCACGTTCATGTTCAATACAACTTAGTGTATAGGTAGCTATATCATGTGCACTCCTCTCTCTCTCTCCCTCTCCCACTTCCACTATTAATGAGTGTACACAAGCTCACAACAACACTTGAAAACCAAAGCCCAAAATTGGCTCAATATCTCTCAACCACCTCCTTATCCTTGTAGAAGTGATAACTTTTGATACAGAAGTTAGACAGATGCAGTATGAAAACAAAACTTGTAGCTCTCAATCTTCTCTACAATGTTTTTCCAAAAATCATGTCAAAATTCTATTTGTAGCTTTAGATGTGGTCTCTATAGTGCCTGCTTATCAGTGAAGATTGTATCTATAAAGCAAATCCCATGGCTCTTTGTGCTAGGATCTCATCCAAAAATATCCCTCTAATCTCCCAAATCAGCTCATACATAAAAAGTTGAAGAGTGAATTCTCTAGCACTTTGGTGCCCAAATCACCTCCAAAAGCATCCCATCATGCAAAATGATATGGACACTCCTATTTTTAGCTGACAAGAATTTAAGATGTCTCCATTGGCAAGTAAACCACAGGGTCACATGTGGCTTACCTAGCGTAGCCTAGATTTGTGCCTAGTAGTGCAAATCCCACCTACCTACTAGTTCTCCTACATGTGATACATACACAATGCTCTAATACATATACATGATATTTATAGTGATTTCTTGAGCTATTAAACTAGGCCTTCCCCCAACTGCTAGAGCATGCACATGCTCGATAACATATTGTGTCTTTACTAGATGCTAAACACAAGCATTGATTCTTTAAATGGCTCGATGATCCACATCCCACTATCTTGAGAGGGCCCACTATTGCAGCTCATATTATATCCCTCTTTGTAAAAGCTAAGCTTCGATATGTAGTTCCACATTTGCATCAATGACATCCAAAAAAGCTTCTTGCCACACTATCCATTTGTCAAGCAAAACATACACCTATTGCCACAATGGTTCATCATTATTTATCCCCTTCCCCTCCTCAAAAGGCCATCTATGTAACATGTGATGCACATCCTCATGCAGAAGTTGATCTAGGACTTTGGTATTACAACTGTCTCATTTTGTATAGATTCATACCACTTTGTCTTGACATGTGCATCGCATATGGCCATTTTCTATGATGGTAATGTGCCTAGATTTTCCACTTTCCAATATCCTCTTCTTCTTGATCACGTTTCTGCCTATTTACCCCTATTCACCCCTCTATAGTCTCAATATCAACTTCATACATATCTCTCCCCTTCATCACATCTTGGAATGGTACACACCTGCCCACACCGGGCTGTGCTTCTTCATCATTTGATAGAGTCTCATCTTTGAGTCTTACAACTCAATCTCAGATTCATATACTTGTTCCATAAATGTGTCCCACATACTATTGGATGCAGACCATTCAAAAGCTGTGGTCAAAATCATGCACATGGCCAATCATGGTTGTGGTGGTGTTGCTGTATGGTGATTGGCTGTGATGGTCTCTTGGAGGAGGGCTTGATGCCAAGGCTTGGATGAAAGTCCAACCCAAAGCCAAAGAATTAGGACACATTTGTAGGGTTGATGCTTGAGCCAAAAACCCCCAAAAACATCACTTTCATGAAGCACTTGAAAACACTTAGTGAAAGCTCCTAAATGATCTATTTTTGTTGGGGGTTCTAGCCTAAGCATCATATCTACAAATATGTCCTAATTTTTTTGCATCAAACGTAATCCAAACAAGTAAAACGTTTCCTTTAAATTGTCAATATGTCCACACGATCAAATCCCAAACAAGGACACATTTTTAGGTATACACATATATATACATGGATATGCATACATGGAGATATATGTCTATTTAACTCTATTGATATATATTTGAATCAATTTAAAAAGGAAATCTACTTAGATATGAAGTTTGAACTGAAAAGCGGGTCATTTGGTCACTTTCACTAAGCATTTTAAAATGCTTCGTGGAAATGCCCAAATCCATGTTTTAGGGGGTTTGCGTCGGGCATCGTACCTACTAACATGTCCTAGCTATTTTGGAAGGTCTCTACAATTTGAGAATTTGCAAGGACATTCGGTAGTTTTCATGATGTAATTGCAAGATGGATGGAAAAAAAAACCAAAAAATGAGGATACAAGTGCTTATATGACTCCCAAGCTAGACACCCCCAAATTTTGCTCATTTCTACACTTTTACTAAGTTTTTAGAACACTTAGTGAAAGTGCCTAAATGACCTTTTTTTGGGAGCTCTAGCCTGCTGGGCATCATTCCTACAAATGCAGTTCTTTTTCGGGGGAATTTTTTGCAGCAATCTTGAGGCTCCATCATCCAAATTGGCAAGTTTCCATGGACATTCTTATTTTACAAGAACCCCCCATAAAATTTCACATAGTGGGATCAAATTTTTTGGCTATATGCCTAGGCTAGACTTACTTAAAAGTAGTCATTTGGGCACTTTCACTAAAAATATTTAAAAATTCTTAGTAAATGTGCCCAAATGAACACTTTTTGGGTGTCCAGATTGGACGTCATTCATGCAAATTCAACCTACTTTTTTTGGGATTTTTATGGAATTGAGCAATGAAAATTTCAATTGGATAATGTCTTGTCCAACAATCCACAAGCTAAAAGGAAAAGGTTGTCACAATTCTTGGCATAGTTTCTTTTCTTGTCTTTCTCCCATTAGTGACATGTCATTTTACTAGGTTAGATTCTTATGTATGTATAAGGCTCTAGGATATATTTAGATATCTAAACATATATATATATATATATATATATATATATATGTAGTATAGTATAAGACTCTTGTATATAGAGTCTCATAAGCATGAAATGTACATTTAGCATGATTTTAAGAATAAGTAATTTCCCTTTACAAAGCCATAAAAGAGTGCAATAAAGATGGTGCGATTCTCCATTATCCTTGCACTTCTAACAAATTCAAATAATAATAACATTTCTTACCTAGTGAATTGTTGAAGGTTAGGGTTTGGTGATGGTTATTACAAATTTGACAAGGACTACTCTTGTAAGAAATACACACCACATGGAGGCATTTAGAATTGTGATGCGGAAAAAGAGAGAGTGAGTGAACATAGAGAAGGGAAGGAGGGAAAAGAGATATATCTGAGAAAGAGGAAGGTCTCGCATTGTGAAAATATGAGAGGAGGGAGGAGCTTCCTTGAGAGGAATGTTGAGGGAAGAAGAGGGGGTTTGAGTAGAGAGAGCCAGGTGGAGAGGCTTGAGTAGAGAAAGCAAGGGGGTGAGAGGGAGTCAATTGCTAAATGTGTAGAGATTCCATATGAGCCAGGTTGTGTCTTTGAAGAAGATGGTGTTTTTTCTTTTCCATTTTCTAACTGTCTTATAGATTTTGTGTGTGAAGATGAAGTTCAAGGCTAGGCTAATGTTTTGAGAGCTATGATCATCATCAAGGAAGATGACAACAAGCGACTAGATGAAGGAGTTGTGTTGTAGTGTACCAAACCGAAGCGCAAGGTTGAGGAAGCATTTAAGGACTATTGGGGAGCAACCTATGAAAAGTGGGATGTAGTAGTTGGAGCTATTTGGTACAAAAAAACAACCAAGAGAGGCCACAATTAAGAATTGCTGAATAAATGTTCGCAGACATTTGTGTACTCTAATCTAGTAAGAGCTATTAAGTTCTAGTTACAAGCTACGTCTAGACAAAAAGAAAGGCAAGAGTCTCTTCAAAATGGATTCAAAAAAGCATGAGCACATTGGGGGTTGTGGAGTAGTGGATGAGGATGACTAAGATATAAACAAAGAAAATTTATTCTCATTGCAAGGAAAATGTATTCCACTTATTCAGGAAAATTGAAAATGTGTTTATGACTACGCTTGCTTTAGTAAATTCTAGACAACCATCGTGCTTGTTTTTGTACATCCCGAAGAGTAAATACCAAACAACCACACGCTTGTTTTTAGTAAATCCTAACCAACCACTGTGCTTGTTTTAATAAATCCTATAACAGTAAATCCCAAAAAACCCTGTGCTTACTTTTAGTAAATCCCAAAGCAGTAAATCCCAAGCGAGGAAAAATCCCAAAACCTGCAGTGGTAGTTGTGGCAGTTAATTCTAGTGTGTAGGAAACCAGTGTGGTGGTGGCAGTTATGGCTGTTAATCCTGGTGAGAAACCAACCACTGCACTGGTGGTAGCTGAGGTAGTTAATCCTAGTGTGCAACCAATTATCACACTAGTGGAAATTGTGGAACTCAATCCTAGTGTGCAACCAACCACTTGTTGGTTGCAGTTGTGGCAATTAATCCTAGTGTGCAACCAAACAGTGTGCTTGTGTAACACATCCTATACTCCCACCATGCTATCCTAAAATAAATCGCATTGCAACAAAGTGCTATCCTAACTTTCACAAACTTAGGAAATAATCAAAGAGTAGTTTCTAATCATTCAATAGATTACATCTCATACATTGAGGAACTTTGGAAATAATTAAAGAATGGTTTCATGAATAATTCAACAAATGAGATCTCATAGATTACATCTAATACATTGAGGTCTTTTCCCTTCAGGCGACTGGTTCCACATCAAGTTGCTTCTCCTTTTGCTTTTTTCAACTTTTTTCTTTGGCTTTGAGTTGCCTTCATCAAGTCACTTTTTTTGCTATGTTTGCTTTCTGATGGGAGGCTCAGCCCTTCTCACTCGTTTCCTAAAGGGGGCTAGTTCTTCCCTTTAGGATCCTTTCCTTCCTGAAGCTTGAGCTTGGACTTCTTCCTGTTAAGCTCCTTTCTTTCAAGGGGCTGGTCCATTCCTTGAAGGTTCTTTCTTTTTGCACACCTAGCCCAAATGGCAAAAGTAGTTACAGCATCCTTTTTCTTGCTATGGATAACTGCAATAGGTGGGAACATTTGATCTACCCATGACTTGGGTAGTGGAAAATACATACTTTTCATCTCCACAAACAACCAAAGTAAAACAGATGTAGATGTGGCTACACTGGGGCCATTTGGATCATGCACTCATCTATGATGTGCCCATGATAGTCAAAGCATATGTGACCCTACAACATCTCAAGAGGGTAGTCATCCAATTTAATTATCATGGTTGTCAATACCATAGTGTGACCCCGATGTTTCTTGATTCCTTACTGCCTCATCTTGAGGGTGCAACCATTCTCCTTTAGCACCTTCGACTTGGTGCTCACTCATCACAATAGCTTTATCTAATTCCATCAGCTACTCTTGAATGTTTAGTAGTGTCTACATAGATTGCTCCCAAGACATCCACTATATGTTGGATTACAGTTAGGATAGAGGATTGCTTTACAAACTTTCAAAAGCCATGGCAAGCTCCTGCACAACCTTATTGTTATTCACTTACAACAAGTTGTGCTTATCTTGCCAATATTGCACACATTCTGCAAGATCCTCATTGTATTCTCCATCGTGGCTGCTCTCTACCCCATCTGCGTTATTCTTGGCCTTGAGAGCTGCCTCACTATGTTCTCTACCATTGCTACTCTCTGTCCCATCTACATTCTTCATGGACTTGAAGCTCTCTTGCATCTCTTGCATCACTACTCTGGTTTTTGCATTCTCCCTTTTGAGTTCCTCTATCATTTTTCGGTTTCAATGTTCAATGTCTTCTACATGTTGCAGAGTCGTTTGTCTTTAAAGACCCTCATTTTTGGCTCTCTAATATTCAAGAAGTTTTTCCATCCTTGCTAGCTCTTGCTCTACATTGTCTGCATTGATTTTAACATAGTTAAGTTGTTGATATAGCTCCTTGATGCACTTTAATGCTTCTTCTCTTGTCTTGTAGAAAATTCAGCTTCTTATCATATTGCTCATAAAAATTGATTTGAGGCTACTCCCATCAGGTGCATTGCAACTCTGACGAGCTGAGGCAACAATTTGGATTCGCCATCCATGCAATGCTTCAAGTCAGTCATCATGCTTTTGGAGATCGTCCTTGAGAGAGAAATATCATGTCCTTTCAATTTCTCTTGAACACGCTAGAATTGCATAGTTCCTCTCGTATCAGGAATGAAGTACCTTGTCCATTTTAACACATCATGAACATTTGTTGGCAAGCTCAAAATCTTGACTCCACCGTTTGCATTAATCTAAAAATGGTGGAATATCCTGTCTCTTCCATGCCTTCTCCAAGAATTGTGCTTGTGAATCACCTCCAAGAATTCCTAGCACCTTTTCAATCAGGCTTTCACTGATGGTAATATTTTTACTTTGAGATACTATGTATCCCTCCTTCACATTCACTAGATCTATCATCTTGGTGAAGTTGGTGAGAAATCCAAGTTGGGCTTTTAAAGACCATGTGAGGAGCTCCCATATGTCATAATTGCAAGATTAGGGGAGGAAAGATTGTGTGAGGAGATTTTGCATTATGCCGCCCTAGAGGGGGAGGAAATATTCTATAAGGAGATCTCACATTGTGCAGAGTGGGATGAAATATTTTTTGAGAATCTCTTAGACTTTGCAAACATGTTTTGGAGCTTGGTGTGTCCAAAGGTATCCATTGTGAGAGGGGATATAAGTTGTAGGAAAACTATAAGGGAGAAATGTCAAGAGCAAACAATCAAATTGGAAAGAAGACACAATAGAGTGGAGGCTTAAGTTTGCAGGAAGAGTGCAAGGGAGAAAGATTGAGAGGACAAGATACAAACTATATAATGTTGGACCATTTGCTCAAGCTACAAGGAGTTGTAATGGAGACATTATTCAGTGTAAAAGCTAGCAAGTGGATAGCTGAGTCAACCTCACAAAACGCTCGTACTGAATTCACAGAGATGAAGCAAATGGCTCACACTGCTAGCTTTTGGAAGAGAATAGGTGATGCGACTGATGCAATGAGGCCGGTATGGTTTGTCATTCGAAAATTAGACGTGAAAGGTCCAAGTTTTGGCAATGCATACATGGCATGGTGGACTACTGAGCGAGACCTCTTAAAGGAAAATAGAAGATCCACAGGTGACAACATTGGCTACAGTGCCATTCATCGTGCCACTTTGCAAAAGATGTTTCAAAAGAGATGGAATCATGCTCACAATGACCTCCACTATGCTGGTCATATTCTAGATCCCTAATGGTGGGAGTATCGTCTAGAAACATTTGAACATGTAATGCAGCACCTTTGCATAATCTCTTGGGATGATTTTTTGAGGATGGATATATGTTGTTGCTGTCAGGGAATTAGCCACTTTTCAAAATAGGGAAGGGTTGTTTGCATATACAAGAATTTCCTTACAAAGGAGATGCTTGCGTGAAGATGGTGGGAAGAGTGTGGAGCCTCAACACCTCATTTGCAAATGCTGGCATTGAAGGTGCTATCTGAGCCTTGGAGCAATTGGTCGAGTGAATGAAATTGGAGTAATTACAGGTTTGTTCATTCAGTTACAAGAAATCTCTTGAAGACATAAAGAGCAAAGAAATTATTGGTATATGTTTATGCAAATGGTAGAGTTTTGGATGATGTTAAGGGAGAGAGCAATGATGGAGATTTCGCCAAGTGGGTACATTGTGATCTCTCAGGTCTGTTACATTGGGGATGTGATATCTACCATCAAGAATTTTGAGGCTCGTCGGCAAGGATGTTATGGAACTTCATGGGAGATGTTAATAGGACAATGCCATGGTGCAGAGACGATGGTTCACAAAGAGTGTCCACCATCTTGCATCCACCTGCTAGTATTGATGTTGACATAACAATGTAGTTCATAGATGTGGTTGAAGTTGTCGCAAACATTGAGAATAATGTTACGATGCTACACGACGAACAGTGGAGATGTAATGTCTATCATCAGACATACATTGGCTCTCGCTTAAGGAGGTTGCATTTCTTGGGCGATGTGCATAGAAGAATTTCAAAATGCAAGGGACTAAGAGATTAGGGCCCTGCAAACTCTTGTTGCTACCATTTTAGGACTTGTTGTCCAACATTACTATTTTGAGGCATTGCAAATCACCTTTTTAATTTTGAATTGATGTATGGAGAAACTGATTTTGCAAGGGGTGCATATGGTGAAACTAACATTGAATTTTTATTTCACTTCAAATTATTACAATAATAATTACTTCAACAATTGCACTTATTCCTAGTTGTGCAAGTTTATTGAAGGATGTTAGAAAATTATCATTTACAAACTATGATCTATTAAAGTTCCTCAAGTAGACCCTA
The DNA here is from genome assembly GCF_047967505.1 of Dipteris shenzhenensis. Classification (NCBI taxonomy): domain Eukaryota; kingdom Viridiplantae; phylum Streptophyta; class Polypodiopsida; order Gleicheniales; family Dipteridaceae; genus Dipteris; species Dipteris shenzhenensis. The sequence continues at coordinate 15,674,796 of NC_141625.1, forward strand.
TTTAAGTGAAGTAGACATTACATTATTTACAATTCCACTTCAAAGTATGACAATAATAATGCATCCACATCAATTACTTCAATAATTTTCAACAATCAATGCATCCATGTTAATTACTTCAACAATTTTCAAAAAACATTGCATTTTTAACAATTTTACTTCAAAGGTATGACAATTCAACATGAAGCACTTCGGCCTTTTTAAAATAATAATTTGACATGGAGATTGTGTGTCTATAGTTCGAAAATATTATTATTGGCACTACCCATACAAAATGAGTCCATCAAAAAAATAAGCTACAAGATGGGAATATATATTGCCATATATTTTGACCGATACAAAATGGCCTCAGCAAAAAAATAAGCCAACAGAGAGCTCCACACATATAAGATGAGGATCAAAATAAATAAGTAGAATTGTTCTCTAGTGACAACAAGTGGTTGGTGGGTGCCCTGGGCCCCTAGTAAAATGTGTAGCCTGTGGTGATATGTTAAAGATAGTGTAAATCACACTATCCACATAGGGCATAGGGGCAAACCCTAACCCTAACCCTAACCCTAAGGGGTTCACATGTATATCTTTATGTTCATTGTCAATGCATTTAGTGTACAGGTAGCTATATCATGTGCACTCCTCTCTCTCCCTGTCTCACTTCCGCTATCATGGTATCAGAGCCGATGGTCCTCCACTCCCTTCATGAGTGTCAAGCCATCCTTCCGTGAGGCATCTTTCTTCAAGAAAGATTTCCGTCACAGAGAGTGAAAGCCCTTGCTCTGTCAAGGCAATAAGCCCTCATTCTGAAGCATCTTCTTCATTTTCATAGCTCATCTTGTAAAGCTCTTCTCCTTCTCTGATTTGAGAGAAAGCTCATGATTTCTATCTCTAAAACTTCAGCTATGTTCATTTTAGTGGTAGTCCCTTCTTCTTCAAGTCTTGAGAGATGTTCATTTTAGTGGTAGTCCCTTCTTCTTCAAGTCTTGAGAGATGTGAGCCTTGAGATTTTCATAGTTCCGAGAGGTGTAGTGTGAGGCGTTTTGGTTCTCTATTGTTTAAACTACTCCAGCCACTAATCCCCAACTGCTTCACAAGTAGCTCACAGCCAATGAGCTGCACTGCTCCTTTGCCACGGCAACGAGTACCTCTAAGGCTCAACGAGACAAGAAGCGCCCTCCATGGACTTCACGGCGGCAACCTCGGCACGGCATGTAGCTCCGCATATTTGCTAGCCTAATGTAAGGCGGTAGCACTAGCACAAGCTACCATCACAGCAACGCAAGCAGCAACTTAGCTCTTAACAGAGAGCCTTCATAGCCCTTGACTCCTGACTCCAGCACATTGGAGAGCAACAGAGTCAAAAGGCTCTATTACAAGCCAAACTCGAAAGCAAAGGCTTCAACGCCTTCGACAACACAGGCTCGTCAACGTGCTCCTCCCAGCGACATAACGTTCAACAACGCTTGACTCCTACAATGCTTCAATAGGCTACACAACATGTACGAGCTCCATCAACCGCCATCTACAACTTGCAACGCCCAGCTACAGCCAAGCTCCTAACGGCGGCTCCCTTTTCATGTGTTTTCACAAAGCGGTTAATCTTTGGCCCATTTTGTCGCTCTGTTTTTAAGTTCGCTATGCTATTGTGCGTCGCTCTTCCTACTAGATTTGAACCTTGCAACGAAGTTGTACAACGCTCGTTGAGCTTTTTGGAAGAGAGATCTGAAGGCTGACCAACCAGAAGAAAAATGACTTGCAAACTCTAGCCCGTCAAATGACTGCAAACCCGCAGCTTCCAAGGATGACCTCCATCTCGAGAGAGCTCCACACAGCCTCACAGCGCATCCAACGACGGGCAACAAGTTCACCGGAGAGCGGCCTCCTCGACCAACCACCAACCAATGCCCTGCATAAGCTCCTCTAGAGTCCAAACGACGAGCTCCTGCAGTCTCCAAGGACTGCTGACCACCCAGTCTCCTCCAACACCATTAGCTACAAGCTCTCCATCGGAGCCTCCCACGAGAAGCTCCATGACTGCCACCAGAGCCTGTAGTGTTGGCTTCAATGAATGCCAACAAATGACACCTTTGACTTTGTTACGAGAATTGGAATTATCCCATTAATTTAATCCTTCAGTATTTAGTTTAGTGAGATCCAGCATTTTTATCACGCAGCTGATGCATGTGTGTTCGTTGTTCTGTAGTGATGCATGTGTGCTCCTACTTGGCTAGATATACGGCTATGGCTGTATGAGTGTGTAGCATTGTGTGCACCCACGCGATGAGGGTATGTGTAGCATGTGTGCACCATCTATACGATTTTATTCATGTGTAGCATCAAGTGCACCATGAGATGGTATGTGTCGCATGTGTGCACCATTCATATGTGATTTATTGATTTCATGCTATAATACTGAAAGATTGATTGTGGTGATTAATTCCAAGTTTATCTTATGCTTGAAATATTTCATTACTATTGATTGTGTGAATCTAGGGGAAGAGTAATTGATCCGGTGATGGCATCTGGCAAGCATGATCCGCCATATTTTGGGTGCGTAGATGCAACTTCAGTGATGCAGGGATGAATAAGGCTTATGCCTAATTTTTGATATTACAAAAGCTTATGTACATATTTGAATTTTGGAATATTAGTGGCTTGGCTAAGTGTATAAACTAAAGTTAGAAAAACCTTTATTTTTAGAAAAAGCCAGCTATTCTAGAAGGTGGATGGGCTTTTTGTAAAAGGGTGCATGAAGGAAAGCACAGAGGCTTTTGTATGATTTTTGCTCGGAAGCTTTTTGAGAAATATACATAAATACATAGGAAGTGGAAGGAGAGCACCACTCCTATGGAAGGAGATTGTACCCAGCACGCTTGTTCTGTCTCTTTCGTTTGTGAGCTTTGAGAGTTTGTGCATATTTTCGAAGACTGTTGCTGTGTTTGTCAAGGATTTACAGGTTCCACGAGCATTTCCCATCACAGTGGTATTAGAGCCAAGGTTTTGTCATCTATAGCACGGGAAGTACACGCACCCCGCATCCTTGAACAAGAAACTATAGCACGCATCAAATTACGAACACCTCGTACAAGAGCGCAATGAAGTTCGAAGTAGCAGAAGCGAAGCAGTAGAAGCAAACAGCGTAGAATGGCTCGCAGGCAGGAAAATGTGCGGCGAAGAAAAAAAATCCGAGCAAAAGAGGTCGGTCGTACGTAGATAGATCGAAGTCTATGGATGCACACCCATGCCTTAGCATAGTCCTTGGCATACTTGGCACCGAAGGCACTGTTGGTGCCGTTGGCTGCACACAAGGAAGCCTTGGGAGATTGCTCTTAAAACTTCTCGGGAGATCCCCCATCCCAGTACTGTTCTAACTCGTTCTAGCTCAAGTCCACTTAACAATTAGTGACTATCCACTAGATCAAGTCACTTTGTTGCTCTATTCTTTGAAGTTCCTAGTCATAAAGATATCCTTTAAGGCAAAAGTGCAAACAAGGGAGCAACCCAACGGATTTTGGAAGAGGAGAATTTCAAAAGCAAGTGTTCACAAGGGCAAGAGGTAGTCTACAAGTGCTATCGGACACGAGCTTTGCTTTGTACCTTGCAACGTGGATTCACTTGTTGGAATCGTGTGAGTTTGAGAGCCCATAGAGATACTATTCAACAAATAGCTGCTTTCAAAGCTTGGAAATTGAATTGAAATAAGTCTTGTATTTGTGTGGATTTCCTTTCATAGTGATTTCTTCTTTGCACCATGCACATACTTAACTATGTCTAGAAGGCATATTCCATCAGAGATAGGTTGTCCTAAAGATCTAATCATGATGAGGATGTGGAAAACGATCACCCTCGGTCAAGAAGAAATTCAACACTGATGACACTTACTGAGGAAGAATGGTGAGAACGCTATCAACATGAGAAACAACAATGTCAAGAGATTGAAGATGCTCTACACCAAGTGATGACAACTTGGAAGCCAACTATATTGATTGAGGACAAGGAACCTATACATGCATCATATTCACTAGATGCATGGAAACATCATGCACAGGACCTTGAGTAGGAACTTGAGTACATGTGCAACATGTGCGACACGCATAATGCCAACGAAGAAAGTAAATCGAGTGTTAAAAGAGATGACTGAAGTCACAAAGAAGCATATGAAGGATAGAGATGATGAAAAAAGTGAATGCAGCAAATCATCAGACACCAGTGATAGTGAGCATGGAAGAAGCAAGACAAGACATCAAAGGAAGAAGAAGCAACATGTGAAGACTTCACTATGATGAGTCTAGCGATGAAGACAATGTGGGAAAGGCCATCTTGAAGGCACTCAAGCTTCGTGATAAGAAGAAGTCTGGTAAGATTAATCGTAAAACTTTTTCTTTTCCAAAATATGATGGTAAAAGAGATGGACAAGCTTTACTTGCATGGATTAGTTCTTTCAATCACTACTTTTTGGGAGAACGGTACGAAGAGATTGAGAAGGTAAAACTTGGTGCAAGTCACATAACAAGCAATGCACAATTATGGTGGAGTGTGGTTGCCGAAAGCACTCATGTTCCAAAGACATGGGATGCATTCAAAGATAGAATCAAGCAGTGCTTCCTACCTACGTAGTTTGAAGAGGATACTCGCAGGCAATGGTGAAGATTGAGACAGTTGGATAATGAAAGTGTGGACGCATACAACGAGAAATATCTTTCCTCTCTACTTCAATTGCAAACTATTGAGAAAGTGTCTCGAAAGGAGCAATGTCGTACCTTTGTTGAGGGTTTACACCCTACTATTCGTGCCGATGTATGTATGCTTCGACCATCTATAGCTTCTGATGCTATGGATTTGGCATTAGAGTCAGAAAGAAAGCAGGGAAGAAGCTTTGCTACTCGCACCCCTCGAGCAAAGAAGCATGCTTCATACTTCAAGTAGGAGGGTGTAAGAGGTAAAGTTGGTAGATATAATGATAAGTCTAATTGGAAAGCTACTAAGTCACGTATTAATTGAAGAACCAAAGAACTTTTCACATGTTATGAATGCAAAGAGAAGGGACACTACTCTTATGAATGTCCAAAGAATCCATTTGCTATACACAAGATAGGTACCCAAGCAAAGAATGCTACCAACAACAACGGAGGCAATGGAGGGAGAACCAATGGACGTACCAATGGTAATAGTCAGCATAACAACTCCGCATGGATCAACTACATTGATGATGGATCCCATGATAAATCTTTCAAGCAAGAGGGCGAGGATGAGGAAAATGACATTGAAGATGCCGACTACACCCCTTCAGGTTAGTGTTATTAAGGTAAAAGTGCATCTTATTTTCGTACTTCTTTGTTACATATGACTGCACTATTGCACGAAAAAGAACATAGTGTCTTATTTGATGATGGACTCATGATTTCATTTCACAATGTTTAGTTGAAAAGTTAGGGCTCGCAACCAGCAAAACAAAATATAAAGTCAAATCAGCTTTTCAAGGATTGAATTATAATTGTTTGCAAATGGTTAAGGATCTTGAGGTGACTTTAGGGCCATTAGTTGAGAGTCGTGATTTCTCTCTGATTTCTTAGTCGCTCCTTTGCGTGAGCAAGATCTCATTCTAGGGATGCCTTGGTGCGTTGATCATAATGCCAAACTTGATTATCTTGAATGCACCATTACTGTGACTCAAGGCACTGAGACTATGACTCTAGAATGCGACAAGAATATTCCCTCTTGGCCTATATTGTCACATACCCAAGCTAAAAGAGCTTTGCGCAAATGTGAGAAGACATATCTGGTTATGGCTAATAAGATTGAGGCTAGTCTTGAGACTAAGAAAACTAAGCAAGAGCCTTTGGACCCTTTTCTAGCTACTTATGACGACTGCTTTATGGAAGACTTATGCCTTGGCCTACCTCAATCTAAACGTGAGGATCATAAAGTTGACCTTATTCCAGGTAGCGCACCATCGTGTAAGTCACCATATAGACACAATCCTATTGAGCAGCACGAGATTCAATCCCAAATAGAAAATCTTTTGGCTAGAGGCCTAATTCCACCTAGTAGCTCACCATTTGGGGCACCCCTTCTTCTTGTCAAGAAGAAAAATGGAACTTTCCGAATGTGCATCGATTATCATGCCTTAAATAAAATCACTGTGAAAAATTGATACCCCATTCTGAGAGTTGATGATCTACTCAACAAGTTCAAAGGATCCACAATCTTTAGCAAGATTGATCTTAAGTCAAGATATCATCAAGTGAGAGTGATCGAGCCCGATATTTTCAAGACTACTTTTAGAACCCAAACTGGTCACTATGAATTTCTTGTTATGCCTTTTGGATTGACCAATGCACCTGCCACATTTAGTCGGATGATGAATCGTATCTTCTTACCCTATCAAGAATTTGTGGTAGTTTTCTTTGATGATATCATGATCTATAGTAAGAGTCGAGAGGAACATAAGAAACTTGGATCTTGTTTTCTCTCTCTTACGTGAGAACCAACTGTATGCCAACCTAGAGAAAAGTTCTTTTTTCCATCTTGAAATTGAATATCTTTGACCCATCATTTCAGCTGAAGGCATTCGAGTAGATCCCAAGAAGGTAGAAGTGATAGTAAATTGGCCACATCCTAAAGATATCCATGAGTTATGATCTTTTCTAGGTCTATGTAGTTTCTATCTCAGATTTGTTAGAACTTTTGCACACAAGGCACATCGATTGACCGAACTACTATGTAAGACTTGTGCTTTCTCTTGGGGTGAGCAGCACACTTTAGCTTTTCAATGACTTAAGGGTGCAATGATGCACACACCAATTTTGACCATGCTCGACTTTACAAGAACCTTCTTTATCATGGTTACTGATGCTAGTGGACAGGGTTTTGGGGCTGTGCTCAAGCAAGATAACCATCCAATTGCATTCGAGTCACGTAAATCAAAACCAGCAGAGCTAAACTATTCCACATATGATAAAGAATTAGCCACTGTAGTGCATGCCCTTAAACTCTATAAACACTATCTTATGGGTTCCAAGTTACTCATTAAGAATGATCACCAGAGTCTTAGACATCTCCTTACTCAGCCGGTGATCTTGGATCGGCACATTAAATGGGCTGCCTTTATTGACAGCTTTAAACCGATGATCCAATATCAACCAGGCACAGAAAATGTAGTTGTCGATGCATTGAGCCATCAACCTAGCATAAATAATATCTCAGTAATCGAGGGAGACCCTTTCGAGCCTATGAAGGCAGACTATTCTACTGATCGAGACTTTTCAAAAATTTGGCATAAGATTAAGCAAGCTAATAGCACCCCTATGGCCTTGTATTCCATTCATAATGACTATCTATTCTACAAAAAGCGCTGGTGTGTCACTGTACCATTTCAACGCTTGGTATTAGAAGAGGTACATCAGCAACCATACATGGGACATAGAGGCGTCGCTGCTACGTATCAGACTATAATTCAATATTTTTTCTGGCCTAATCTTAAAGTTGATGTTGCAACTTTTGTTGCACAATGCCTTATTTGTCAAAAAGTCGAGCTACAAGGGCAAATATCAAGGTTTACTTATGCCTTTACCAATTCTTGATGGCCCATGGGAGTAGATTTCTATGGACTTTATTATTGGATTTCCTATGACTAGCTCAAGTTTTGATATGATTTGGACTATCATTGATAGATTTAGCAAGCAGGCTTACTTTGTTCCTTGTAAGAAGACCTTGACAGCAATTCAGGCTGCTCATTTGTTCATCAAGCACATCTTTATACACCATGGCCTTCCAAAAGTAATCATGTCAGACCGAGATAGTAAATTTTGTAGTAACTTCTGGACTACACTCTTTGACAATCTTGGTACAAAGTTAGATTTTTCCACTGCTTTTCATCCCGAGTCTAATGGCCAAACCGAGGTCACACAAAATACTATTTGTGACATGTTACATGCTTACATGTCTGGTCAACCAGGCAAATGGGACAAATTTATACACATATTACAATTTGCCTACAACACTAAGCACTCTGCTACAGGCAAATCTCCATTCCAAATTGTCTATGGAAAGACCATTCCTACTCCATTGACCCGCCTTAAGCACCAAGTAGAGGCTATTGATCGATTTACTGAAGATTTCTCTAGCATTTTGGCTATTGTCAAAAAGAATATCGAGCATGCTCAAGCTGTGTATACTGCACATGCAAACAAGGGTAGAAAGAAAGTTGTATTTGCTGAAGGTGACCTAGTCATGTTACATATTGAGAGGCCTAGACTTAAGAGTATTGAGACACAACCTGTAGTTAAGTTTGCCCCTAAATCTTATGGTCCCTTTAAAGTTTTGGAGCGCATTAATGACAATGCCTATCAGCTCGAATTACCACCTGATTGGAAAATTCATAATTCTTTTCATGTGCACCTCCTGAAACCTTTCCATGGAGACCCACCAGTTCGACCTATTTTAGATGATGCACTAGTGCTTCAAGGAGAGACCTAGCTCTTAGAGCTAGACCAGATCATTGATCAACAAATCACTCAAACAAGATGTGGAAACTTGTATCTTATTTATCTTCTTACATTTAAGAACCATCCCATTGAGGATGCTAAGTGGATGCCCGAGCGATATTTTCGCCAGTACCCTAATTTATTGACTACTTTTTTGTCCCACAATTGAGGGAAATTGTGATTTCAAGCAAGAGGGATGTTATGAGAATTGGAATTATCCCATTAATTGAATCCTTCAGTATTTAGTTTAGTGAGATCTAGCATTTTTGTCGTGCAGCTGATGCATGTGTGCTCGCTGTTTCGTAATGATGCATGTCTACTCCTACATGGCTAGATATGCGGCTACGACTGTATGAGTGTGTAGCATTGTGTGCACCACTCACAGGATGATGGTATGCATAGCATGTGTTCACCATCCATATGATTTTATTCATGTGTAGCATCAGGTGCACCATGAGATGGTATGTGTCGCATGTGTGCACCATTCATCTGTGATTTATTGATTTCACATTGCTATAATACTGAAAGGTTGATTGATTGTGGTGATTAATTCCAAGGTTATCTTATTCTTGAAATATTTCATTACTATTGATTGTGTGAATCCAGGGGAATGTAAGAAAATAATACAACGACTGTGCTCAATAGATAACAGGATCTCATACGCAAGAGAGAAAACAAGATAGTATGGAGAATCAAAAAATTTGATTACTGTAGAACTGATACAATAGATGACACTGTCTCCCAACCGTGCACTCCTATGAAAGAAGCTTCTATGGCATGCTGGAAACAGTAGAAGATGGAGGCTAGATGCTAAGGAATCAGGGTTGTTGTAGCCAGTGATAAAATGGGCTTCACGGGCTTGCTCTTATATAGCCACCAGTCGTAGTCGGTTAGGCTCAATTGGGTGACCGACCTAGTCTGCCCAAAACGGTCAACTGGGGATCGGTCCCGAAATAGGCCACATACCATACGATAGAACTGGTGCACAAAATAGAGCAACTAACCTACGGTCTCCGTTCGGCCCAGAGCCATCCGGGATCATCAAAGGCTCCAAACGAGCCCTGCAACCCGAGAGTGGGCTGCCCCGAGAAATGCTCCATCTACCCTCAGTGCGGTTAGTCAAGGGATGCCTTCCCGCACTTTCATGTAGCCTAGTTGCAGTGTGCCTACTCTATCTGAAGCCGTCTAGCCATCAGGCCACACATGGCCCCCATCTGGTGTCCAAACCAGGACCTACCGGATAACCAAGCTACTCAAATGCCTTCTCCTCATATGGGGGGCTTACAAGTAGAGTTAGCTGGTTCCTGCGTAGTTACACAAGAGTGGAGCATTGATATCTAACACCCCCCCTCAATGTCCACCCGCAAGTGAACTTACTTTTTCAGCCCAATGCCAAGTTGATGAAGATTCCTCTCCAGCAAGTCTCTTCCAAGAGCCTTCATGAAGATGTCCGCAACATTCTCTATAGTCAAACAGTACACCAAGTCGACCTCTCCATCCATGATGAGCTCGTGTATAAAGTGATATTGAATCTCAATGTGTTTTGTGCAAGCGTGGAACACCAGGTTCTTTGCAATCACCATGCAACTCTGATTGTCACATGATAACTGTGTAGGCTTGTTCTGCACTGCACCCATGTCCCCCAAAATCCTCCTCAACCACACTGTCTCGCAAGAAGCAAAGCATGCAAATTTGTACTCGGCCTCGGTAGAAGAAAGAGCAATTGTGGGTTTCTTCTTGCTGACCCATGACACAACTCCAGATCCAAGTGAGAAATAGTACCCTGTCACTGATCTCCTTCTGTCCACGTCTCCTGCCCACCAATTCGAGTCACAGAATCCGGTCAAGATATTGCCCTTGGTATATGTGATGCCATAATCAAGTGTGCCTTTGATGTATTTTAGCACCTGCATCCCTGCCCTCCAATGGTTCCCCCGGGGCTTATTGGAAAACCTGCTTAGTACACTAGTTGCAAAACTGATGTCCGACCGTGTGTTGCACAAGTAAATCAAGCTACCCACAAGCCTTCTATACTTTACTTCATCCACCAATGGTGATGAATCCTCGTTTGAGAGCTTCGTATCAACCTCCAAAGGGGTACCAACTGTCTTGTACTCAGCCATGCCAAATGCCTTCAGTATCTCTCCAGCATACTTCACCTATGAAAATGAAGATCTGTTTCGGCTCCTGCCAAACTTCAATCCTCAAACAGAAATGCATCAGTCCGAGGTCTATCATTTCAAACTCTCTTCTTAGCAAATGCTTCATCTGCGAGATCTTCTCTTCATGGTTTCCTATTATGACAAGGTCATCCACATAAAGGACCACGATCATACACCTGCCTCCTTCTCTAAAGATATACGAATTTGCATTAGATGGGCTCCTGATGAACCCGTTTTGTAGAAAGTAGGCATCAATTTGCTGGTACCATGCTCGTGGGGCCTATTTCAGGCCGTAAAGTGCCTTCTTCAGTTGCAAACTTTACCTTCTGAACCGGGGATCTCAAAACCTGGTGGTTGTTCCACGTATACCTCATCCTTGAGATCTCCTTTCAGAAAGGTGGATTTCACATCCATCTGAAACACGGGCCAACTTCCCTGGGCAGCTAAAGCCAAATCACTGCGAATTGTGGTTACTCGAGCTGTGGGAGAAAAAGTATCTCGATAATCAAAACCATGTACCTATGCAAATCCTTTTGCCATGAGCCGAGCCTTGTACTTATCCAACGTGCCATCGGACTTGTACTTGGTCTTGTACACCCACTTGGTTTCGATTACCTTGCGTTTTGGTGGTCGATCCACAAGGTCCCAAGTGTTGTTCTTCATTATGGAGCCATACTCCGACTGCATAGCCTCCATCCACCTATCATCGCCCTGTGCCTCTTCAAGACACTTGGGTTCATCAGCATGGATCACTTCTGTCATCAAAGCATAGTTGACCAAGTGTTCCTGCGCCCTTCTTTGCTCCTCTAATCTCTTGGGTCGGTGGTGTTCGGATGGTTCCTCCTCAATGGCTGGAGGTTCTCTGCCATCCAAAAGCTACTTTACCCACTTTGGGAATGGCCGTTGCCATTGTGGTTCTACAGGCTCTTTTTCATCTTCTTTGTCTTGAATCCTCCCAAGCACCGTTGGGGGAGTTTAGTGTGCTATTGGTGGCAGTACTGGATGGATATCTTGATCCTAGTTGTCTGGAAAGGAAGCATCCTCCTTCAATTGATGCGGCTGTTCTGAGAAGACCACATTGCAACTTACAATTACCTTCTTGGTAATAGGGTTATCGAGACAGTAACCCTTTGCCTCTTCACTGTAGCCCAAGAAAATACACTTTCGGCTCTTCGGTTCCCATTTGGTCCCGGTAGCATCAGGGACATGCACAAAACAATCACATCCAAAAACTCTGAAATGTGCAGCTGAAGGTTTCTTGCCAGAAAAGGCTTGCAATGGAGTCATCCCGTTCATAGCCTTCGTGTAGCTACGATTCAGGATGTAAACTGCAGTGTTACATGCTTCAAACCAGAAAGTCTTTGGCAAATCTTTCCCTTTCATCATACTCTGCCCCATTTCACAGGTGACGCGCATCTTGCATTCTACTACTCCATTTTGCTGTGATGTATGTGGCGGGGGTTTCTGCCTCTTGATTCTATGACTTTTGCAGTAACTTTTGAATTCAGTTGATGTGAACTCTCCACCTCTGTCTGATCTCAACTTCTTCACCTTCCTCCCGGTTTCTTTCTCGACCATTACATGCCATTCCTTGAACCTACTAAAAGCCTCATCTTTAGTCTTTAGGAAGTATATCCATATCCTTCTACTGTAGTCATCGATCAGTGTCATGAAGTAGTAGGAACCACCCAAAGCTTCCATCTCCATCTTTTCGTAGAGGTCAGTGTGAATGAGCTCTAGAGGAGCCTTTGCCTTGCTGGCCTCTTTAGGAAAGGGATGCCGATGCTGCTTGCCCATCATGCAAGCTTCACATACATCGAGTAGATCTGAAATTCCTGGTAGGTATGCAATCATTCCACTTTTATGCATCTCCTTCAAAGGACTAAGGTTTAGATGACCAAACCTCTCATGCCACAGCTTAGTGTTCTTCACATCTGCTCGAGCACTGAAAGCTAAGAGTTCATAAATGTTATTGTGCCGTGTACCTTTACCAATGACCTTTCCTTGAAGATCCAGGATCTGTGCACCATTCTTATCGAATTGAACTTTGAGGTCCCGATCCGTGATCGCAGAAACGGACAACAAGTTCCTCTTGATATCGGGCACATAAAGAACATCAGACAACTGTTTTACAACTCCATCTGACTTGACAGAAATCGTACCTTTTCCTTTTGCTGGAGATTTTGCATCATTGCCGACTACTACCAGGATGTTATTCCCTACCGGCTATAGAGAGGTATACCAATCCTTCCAACTGGTCATGTGGCATGATGCACCACTGTTAATGATCCACGGTTCATCCGTAGGTACATGAACTGCCTCCATGCAAATCTCCTCAATTGCAATGAATAGCTCTACTAGTACTGCCTGCGCGTTGTTGCTGGACTCTTTCTTTACTCTGTTCTTCTCATCTGCAATCTTCTTTTGGCACTCATTCTGCTTGTGCCCTGCCTTGTTGCAATAGAAGCACTTGATCTTCTTCTTTCTCTTTTTATCATCTGAAGAAGATGGGTTACCAGAGTCCTTACCCTTACCTTTCTTTGATCCGGTCCAAAAAGCCGAATCTTCTCTAGTCCTCATCTTTTGGCACATCTCCTCCTCCAGAAGCATCGCATTGAAATCCTCAAAGTTGAGGGGCGGATTTCTATTCTGCATATTAAACGCCATAACAAGACCGTCGTACTTTGGTGGGAGAATCCGTATGCACCTTCACGCTAGATTCTCGCTGGTGATGGTGATGCTAATTGTAGTCATCTGATCATGCAGATTCTTCACCTTGGTGATGAACTTCTCTGCCGCTTCAGACTCAAACAACTTCTCATTCGCGAGTTGAGTCTCTAGATTCTGAATCTGCATCTGATTTGTGGTCTCGTACTGATTTTTCAAGACCATCCATGCCTCCTCCGCTATGGTGACATGTTGAATTAATGCCAGATGGAATCACTAACACTGTAGACAATCGAACACATCACATCTGCATTTCTTCTTGCCCACGCGAAAATCTCATCTGCAGTTGGTACTATCTGTTGTCCTGCATTTGGGTTGATCCGTCTCGACCTCACGTCCACCCCAGTAGCAATGTGCCAAAGCTCGTATGCACTTAGGATGGTCCATCTTGAACTTCCAGAGTGGATAGTTAGAGTCGTCCAACTTTCTGCTTTCGCCAAATGGTGGGATTCACAGTCTTGTGGGTTGGGCCATCTCTCACAATCTCCTCACAAATAGAAACACACTACCAAATCTTCTTGCTTGAGTCCAGGCTTTGATATCATGTAAGAAAATGATACGTCTGTGGTCAATAGATAAGATCTCGTACGCAAGAGAGAAAACAAGATAGTATGGAGAATCAAAAATTTGATTACTATAGCACTGATACAATAGATGACGATGCCTCCCAACCATGCGCTCCTGTGAAAGAAGCTTCGATGGCATGCTAGAAACAGTAGAAGATGGAGGCTGGATGCTAAGGAATCAGGGTTGCTATAGCCAGTGATAAAATGGGCTTCACGGGCTTGCTCTTATATAGCCACCAGTCATAGTCGATTAGGCTCAATTGGGTGACCGACCCAGTCTGCCCAAAATGGTCGACTGGGGGTCGATCCCGAAATAGGCCATCGACCATACGATAGAACCGGTGTGCAAAATAGAGCAACTGACCTACGAACGCCGTTCGGCCCAAAGCCATTCAAGATCATCTGAGGCTCCGCAACCCGAGAGTGGGCTGCCCCAGGAAATGCTCCATCTACCCTCAGTGCGGTCAGTTAAGGGATGCCTTCCCGCACTTGCATGTAGCCTAGTTGGCAGTGTGCCAACTCTATCTAAAGCCGTCTAGCCATCAGGCCACACATGGCCCCCATCTGGTGTCCAAACCAGGACCTACCGGATAACTGAGCTACTCAAATGCCTTCTCCTCATATGGGGGCTTACAAGTAGAGTTAGCTGCTTCCCACATAGTTACACGAGAGTGGAGCATTGATATCTAATACAGAAGAGTAATTGATCGGGCAATGGCATCTGACAAGCATGATCCGCTATATTTTAGGCACGTAGGCGCAACTCCAGTGATGTGGGGATGAATAAGGCTTATGCCTAATCTTTGATATTACAAAAGCTTATGTACATATTTGAATTTTGGAAAATTAGTGGCTTGGCTAAGTGTATAAACTAAAGTTAGAAAAACCTTTATTTTTAGAAAAAGCCAGCTATTCTAGAAGGTGGATGGGCTTTTTGTAAAAGGGTGGATGGAGGAAAGCACAGAGGCTTTTGTATGATTTTTGCTCGGAAGCTTTTTGAGAAATATACATAAATACATAGGAGGTGGAAGGAGAGCACCACTCCTATGGGGGAGATTGTACCCATCATGCTTGTTCTATCTCTTTTGTTTGTGAGTTTTGAGAGTTTATGCATATTTTCGAAGAGTGTTGCTGTGTTTTTCAAGGATTTGCAAGTTCCGGGAGCGTTTCCTGTTGCAGACTTAGCCTATGACCTGGCTAAGCAACTACAAACACAGCTACATCACGACCAATGCAATCGCCTTGAGCCACAGCTCCCACAACGCTCCTAATGGGTTGTCTCCATAGTGTAGCCTCCACATCAGAGACTCCTCTACAAGCGACGCTCCAAAGCACCATCACCATAGCTTCGACCCTACAAAACCTTCCTTCATAAAGTTCACCCTAGTCCACGTGGAAGATGGGGTTAGTCAAGCTAACACAGGTTTGGTCAAGTTCAATCTAACCTTAGTGACTTATGACACATCATCACAGCCACGTGGTAGGATAGGGATTCACCATGGTTCAGTTAAGCTAATTGTGGTTAGACACAATTTAGTCAGTGGTCAGTTAAAATGTAACCATGGCACATTTAATTAAACCATGAGTTCAGAGGACTAGTTAAGTTTGTGCCACAACTACAACTACCACATCATCTCATTGACTACCCAATTAGCCTACCCTATCAACAACAGGTTGCCTAGTCAACAGCGGAATCAGCCTACCATGTCAGTAGTGCTAGCTAAGCACACAACCTCTTCACATGCACACAATGCATTTGGCATGTGACGTCCTCAAGCACATCATCATTTTTGGACCCCCTCCTTGGATCAAACTTTGGCTATCCTTCATATCTTTTGATCCAGAGGGAATTTGGAGGTGATCCAAAAAGCAAAAATGATCACCAGCTTGTGCTCTAGGCGTGAGCACATCATATTTGCCATCTGACATTTACACAGGTCAGCGTCGTGAAATCCTCTTCATCAGAACCACCTCTTAATCCTTTGCAGCATACCCAACACTTAAAATGAATCAAGATAAAATTTATTTGCCGTTTTTTGCAATTCGACGTGTAGTCTAGATGTAGACTAGCACTGAAAGAGGATATCCAACTCCACCAAGCCAAGTAAGCCATTGCTGCATTACTCGATTAGTTCCCACCGGCATCGGTCGTTTCGGTTCTATCATCAGTGTACACACTCATACATCTGACCAACTCAGTCTCTTGGCATTTGGCACTTCAGCACCTTAGTGTGACACTTGTTAGTGATCTTCCTCTCGGATTCAGGATTGTTGCATTTTTCTGGCATGCACACATGATACCCATGTAAATTCATGCATTGTTGACTATTTTTGGCATTGGTTCCTGCACACATACATCAGCCTTATACAGCCTCTTGGCTACGCCCGACACATAGTTTCATCATTCTACTACAGGTTGATCCTTGGCACACACAGTAGTTCTCACATGACTTGGTTTTAATAGTTCAGCGTAAGCCCCCCAGTGAGCTCTCACGCAATGTTCTCATGGGTAGACACTCTCACCCCGGTACATGGGTAAGCCTCTTGCATAGAGCACCAGGCCACCTCTAGCATGGAATTATTCTCATCACACATTTGATGATACACCAGTCATGACTCCGGACGAGATCTGTGAGCGGAAAGGGAACCTTCTTAGACCATTTGTTGCCACAGGGTATGTACCAGTATATGATGCAGACTCGAGCCTCATTGGCCTTGACAGATTAGATGAAGTTGTTGTAGATGCTTCAGATTTTAGCATGGATTAGCCTACAATTTCTGATCAGGCACACTTATTGGTAAGCCCTTAGCATGAGGCACATTCCGTAGTAAGCCCTCAGCATGAGCCATATTTGACGGTAAGTCCTCAGTACGAGGTAGTCCCATTTACATTAGCTCACTCCGATTTCAGTGATGTACAACCATCACCCTTATGCATGGATCCGACTACATCTCTTGCCATAGATGTAGATGGGGGAAATCTTTTGGCGAGCTTTTTAATGTGAGCTTTTTTACCATTTCCTTTGTTTTTGCGAGCTTTTTTTAGAAATGCATACATGTTTTTGTTATAAGAAAGATGGGGAGGTTAGAAAGAGGGGGAGAGAATATAGGATATGTTAAGAGGGGGAGAGAATATAGGATATGTTCATTTTCATAGCATGAGGGAGGGGTGGAAGAGTGTATACTATGCACAAGGGGGGGGCGGATATGAGTGGAAGTAGGAGGCAAAAAATTATGGAAGATATGTCCATATTCAAAGTAGAAGGGAGGAACTATGGGAGATATGTACATTTTAAGTGTATAATTTGAAACTTTTGACCTCATATTTGGATTCCTCGTCGAATTCCGGTCATTTTGAGTACCAACATGACCATATTTTGATAAAAATTGAAAAAATGGTATTTTTGTCATTTTGGCCTATTGTGGGCCTATTTTGAGTCTGCGCTAGCGCAGACTCAAAATACGCCCAAAACAGGTCAAAATGAATTCATGACAAAAACATAATTTTTCCAATTTTTATCGGAATATGGTCATGTTGGTACTCGAAATGACCGGAATGCGACGAGGAATCCAAATATGAGGTCAAATCTGTCAAATTATACACGTTGAAAATAAACAAATTTCCCGCATGCTCTCCCTTCCCCTTTAGATTTAGTAGATGAACATAACTTTCACATTCCTCATCCTCTCTCTCCTCCTTGCACTCCTCTTTGCATACCTTATAAGTTCCCCCTGTACATTCTCCACTATGATAACGAATATATGTTCCAACTCCCCTCCCCTCCCTTCTCCATGCCACCTTACCCATGCGCCCATCCCTCCCCCTTTCCTTTATCTCCCCTCCCCCCCCTCTCTCCTCTTAACTGCAATCACAACCCAAACTTTCAACCCACCCGACTCCATGAGCTCCCCTCCCCCTCTCTCTCTCTCAGGTGAATGAAAAGCTCGCAATATTCATGAAAATTGAAAAAAAGCTCATGACAAAAAGCTCACCAGAAAATCACACCCGATGTAGATACTCAGTAGGAGTTCACTAGTGATCATGCAGTTATTGAGTAGGTGAGTCCTCAATATGAGGCACTCACATCTTCTACCGCATGCAGAGATTTATGCGACAGTGCATCCAACTCTTCATGTGATTCCATTCTAGCATCCATTCACTGATGCTTTCACCTCTGATATGGAGCACATCAACTCCTTGGACATAGTTTCCACGAGCAGTACAGATCAGCAGATCAGTCCTCAAGACATTCGGGCATCGGCTCAGTCATGCCGCATTGCATCTTTGGATCCAGTTATCACCACTACACTTTCGATCAGCAGACCATTCCTTAGAATGAGGATACCTATGCATCAGTGTGGTCTGGGCCCAGTGCCATAGACATCATCAGGTTCAGCCATAGCACAATGTGGGGAGACTTAGTGTTTCATCATGCACTTATGGTTGTTGTATACAATCCATACTTGATGCACATCAGTGGTTGGATCTAGGATTATAGATCAATCTCTACATCATCATTCGGCACCTCATTCGCCTCAAGGACATCTTATGCTCTTTCAGTTGTATTTTAGGCTTCTAGGCCTTTACACTATCAGCTCCACCTCGAGCCTATGATAGCTGCTACATCCCATGCTGATGTATGTTTAGCTATGCACACATAAGATGACCTTTCAGCTCATGATAGTTGAGCATATAGGTTGGACAGGGTCCTATACCTTGTCATTTGTACGGGCCTCTTCATCAGAAGAGTAGTATATCATACCTGCACATTTGACCCTAGATTTTCAGCCCCTGGGTCACTTTGCCTACATTAATTATGTGGTCTTCTTAGACCCCGCACTATTCGATAGAGATTATACTCCTACTGTAGCATACCTCGCACATTGTTGTTAGTTCTTTTGGTGACACTCTCGTATGTCACAACCTATCGGATCACATCACCATAGCTACATCGACTAGCCTCACATCTGGATGCCTCTTCCTTAGAGCAGCTACACAATCCATAGTGACTTATGACATGTTCAGCACACAACCATACACGCAGTCATCTTTCGATCGACTAGTTTTTGATCCAGGTGGACTTTCTCCATATTTCCTTCCTCTTCCTTTCAGCCTATCTTCTGGGTTTTATTCCCAAAGGCGAAGGATGACCCACAACTTAAGAGGAGGAAATCCACATTATGTACAGGATCATAAGTTGTACTCATTGTACATGCTTCTGCTACATAGTCACTGTGCTCACATATGCACATACTACTTTGATTTCCTTTCAGTCTTCTTTTCAGTTTTGTATGCTAGCATACGCATCACACAAAAACCACAAAAAGGTCTTGTACATGCACCCTCGATTTACCCACTACAATTTAAGAGGGGGTGTTAAAGATAGTTGAAATCGCACTATCCACATAGGGCATAGGGGCAAACCCTAACCCTAACCCTAAGGGGCTCACATGTATATCTTGATGTTCATTGTCAATGCACTTAGTGTACAGGTAGCTATATTGTGTGCACTCCTCTCTCTCCCCCTCTCTCACACTCCTCTCTCTCTCCCTCTCTCACTTCCACTATCATGATATAGTACCATGAAGTAGCCGCAAACAATGGTCACCCTGAGTAGGGTGCTGGTGATGATCATGAGAACAACAAGGAGGATCACCATCATAATGATTGATTACTAAAACAAAATATTACACTTTATGAGAAAAAGATCCATTTCAATTACCATCGTAAACAAATTCCTCCATAATTTAAAATAAAAGGAATATTAATTCAATACGCCATTGTAACAAACCTTCAAAACAATTATTGCAAATAGATAATACATGTCCAAATAATAATTTTATATTATAAATATGTTTGTATACAAAATTCTTCCTCTCCTTATCATTTAAATTGTGTGTAGCCTCGGATCAGAAGAGTAGGTTGCGCCGATGCTAAGCATGTCATACAACTCACATGCCACACTAGCGTTGCATGCCACACATGCACTTCTCACCTTCAAAGTATTCACAAGACAGACAAGGTGAAACCAATAATCACAAGGGAGGGCATAATATCCAGTGGCCTTATCAAAACGATCTTGGTAGATTGAACAGCATGGCCCGTCCATGATGTATTGTAATGTTGCAAGTATTGTGGATAGTTTGTGCATGGCAAGGCCAACAATATCGTTAGTGATTGCCTCCGATACTACGTCCCCTTCTTCTATATGTTGCAAGGCGGCTTGTGCATCATGCACCTGTTGAGAATAATTGGTTTCTATTATACATATCTCCCCGTATGCATTGTCGATATCAAGCTGTTGGCCGGTTTGGGATAATAATGCATGCAATCTTTCATTGTCACTTTTCACCCGCTCAAGTTCTTGCAGCACTCGTCGATGCTCCATAGTTGCATCTCATACAATTGTAGCCGTAAATGTGACATCTCGCTCGACATGTGCTCCCTATCTAATTCCCTTTTCGATATTCATATAGAGGTCTTCAGTTGTGATAGGGGCTACATGTCCAATAAGGTCACATACAAACTTATCAAACAATTGATGTTGGGATGGAATTCTTCAAAAACGCCCAAAAGTAAATACTCCACATATTTAAATATTATATTCACCTAACACTGGACTGTCGATGCTTTGTGGAGATTCGGCTACCATGGGTCTTGTGCTTGGCGTACGTGGCTCCTCGCATACTCAAGTGACTGAAGCAAAGTCCACTTCACGACCAAGCACAAACTTTGCATATAGCAACTTTGCAATGTATTTGGGAATTTCAGAGTGATATTTCTTAGCAGAAATCATCTCCTAGATGAAGGTTACATTCTCTTTGATGGCTTCATTATAACACCGCGAAATGGGCCATCGCCCATGTCCTCGGGCATTTTTGCTACAATCCCATATAGCCTCTAAATCGTCATCCGAGATGAGGATCTTTATAGCCGAGTACTTCATGCCATTAGGATTGTAGAAAATATTAGCAGTGACAATTGCCTTTGTTTTCTTTTCTAGTGATAGTTGCATGGTGGCATCAGCCACGTTCATCATAAACTTCATTGCTTGTAGGGATAGTATGGCATGGACATGCTATGATTTATCTTTAGCTTATGCACCACATCTTCAATTAGTTCATTTCTAAAAGAGGTTCCTCCATCTATGAGAATTTCCAAAGGACAACCAAAGCATAAACAAATTTGATCAAAGAGAAATTTTGCAACTGTGCTTGCCTTGCTATTGACTGTAGCCTTGGCCTCTGCCCATCGAATCGCATAATCTGTGGCCACCAATTAATAATGCTTACCTTGAGATGAGTGAGGGAGTGGTCCCACAATATCCAACCCCCACCTCTCAAATGGTCCATATGCTGGAATAGGCTTTAAAAGCCCAGGAATCAACCGTCGCCTTCCAAACTTTTTGCATACTTTACAACTTCGACACCATTCATATACATCCTTATGGAGGCATGGACAAACGTAACCTGCATTAAGAATTCTCCTAGCTGTGCTTGTTGAAGCAAACTGACCAGAGCATTGATGACACATTTCTAGGATTCTCCTAGTCTCCATGGGATGAACCACCCGACGGAGCACCTTGTCTTTTCCTAATTTATAAAGAATGTCATCAACAATAGTATAGGGACAAGCCTTCCTTACCAATCTCTGCTTCTGTTGTGGAGTTAACCGTCGAGGAAACATGCCTTCTTCCACACAACTTTATTACATGCCTTGTGTATAGTTCATTACTTGACAGTGTGGACCTACACCCCACAAGGAAGTTGGCTATTTCGGCAAGCAACCAACCGACAACATAGCAATCTGACATGTCTGACCATGCACCATTTGATTGAGGTACAGCATCATTTCTTGCATAAACCTCTAGTGAAAACCAAAGAAATCTTGACTTTGGAGCAAGCACCTGAACCTACTCGGGCTTGCTCTCAGTTCTATGGAGACACCTTCCCCAATCAATAATGCTCACCCACACAAATTTCCCATCTGGTTTTTTATCTAACACATAGTTTTCAGCATTCAAATCAGTGTTTCTAAACCCCCTCTCATGTAGTTCTTTCATTGCACTAGCAATAGTGGCACAAGTGGCAAGAGCGTTCTTACAGAACAAGCGTGCTTGCATATGACTCCGTGTATCATGCCATGCATTGCGAGGTTGCTAATGGGGGTTGCCTCACCTTGCTTAGTTCGGATAATCATGATACGTGGAAGGTAGGCTCGTCATGAATACTACCTCCATTGAAGTATGGACTGATTAACCAAAGATCGCTAACATGTGTGTAACCAATTACGCGACACATGACCCTATGCATTACAGTCATTGCCAGCTTTGTCTTCAACGATTTATGTGAATGTGCAGTATCATGCCTCAACTTCTTGCCAGCATAAGATAGGGTTGGTTTGAAACGTGGCACACCCTCTATCTTAACTCGGTACACTTTTCCTTCCACTCCCTTACCTAATTCCTCAAGAATTGTCAATACAACTAGTTGGAAATGTACCATTGTAGAGCACATGTCAGCAAACTTCATGCATAGGTCTATTTGTGCCTTGCTGTCTTGACTTCTCATGTCTATTCTTTCTGAGGAGCCACTAGCAATGTGGGTATAATATTGCATGGCAACATTCGATAATCTACTGCCTGCACCTTTTCCCTTTTGGTTTTTCCTATGAATGGCAGCATGGGATTCTTTCCATTCTACAAGCCACCTATCTAACTTCGACCTTGCTGTGTCTCTCAAGGGCTTTGATTGCTTTATCATTTCCCATTGTACAACTATATCACCCAGCAATCTAGGTAGGAAATTTGGTACAACCCCTTTCTCCTTTGTCCGCTCCACCTCTCTGCGCTTTGTGCAGCTATAGTCAAATTGAGCAAGTATGCACTGATGCATTTCATCTAGCTTAGACTTGGTATGCGGAATCTCTTATTTGCTCCTCACTCAATGTAATAATATGTCGAACGCACACCCTGCGGACAAGGTGTTACAACTCAATTCTCCAAGTGTCTCTCTCTCTCTTTGAAGGGGTGGCTACCATGAGGAAGGTAGAGGTATAGATCTAATTCACACAACATATTGCTCACTCTTTTCTTTGAGCTGCAGTGAGGTGAATACAGCTGGCCGAAGTGAGCCATCACCTAGCCTTGAAAAAAATAGTGAGGCTGGAAGCTCACCAAAAGCTTGAAGGAGAAGGCGGCAAGCAGTGGAAAATAGTAGAGATGCGGGAAATAGCAGAAATCAGTGGTGAATTTTGGTGGAAGGTGGAAAAATATGTCATGATGGTGCCCTTTTAAAGAACCCAACTCCTTATACCGACCCATATGTCTCCACACTAGTCGGTGTTTGTGGCCAATGCATGCGTGCACGTGTTTTGTCAGTGCACACTTCGACCGATATATCACTACACCGACCGGTGTAGGTTTCACAGATTGGTGTATTGGATACCGATCGGTGTAGTTTGTCACCGATCGGTGTTTTTTTACCGCTCGGTGTATCCCTACACCTTTCGGTATTTTCAAAAAAATACTGGTTGGTGTTGGGATACACCAGGCGGTATATAGCTAGTCAACCGATGTATGTTGACCGGTTATTAAAAATGCATTTTTTACGTTTTGAACATCCACAATCATTTTTAATTTGAAAAACACGCACTTTTCTCCAAATTAATGTACTAAAAAAATCCTAGCCACCAGGCTTGCATGCTCATGAGTGATTATTTTGACAATTAAGTAGAGTTCCATTTGATTAAGTAGAATGCTGCTCCCAATATTAAGTAAAATGCTATAAAATTGGCTACTTTTCTCCTCGCTCCCCACTTTCCTACTTTACTATCATCTGTGACCCTGTTCATCTGCTTGCAGGATCTTCTCGAAATGATCATCCACTCTCAAGTGGGTGCATGGATATTTAAGTGGCACGCACCCTCATTGTCGTCACACTCTCGTCTCCCACCCTCTTTGTCTTCACATTGCTCCACATTCATCTCCCACCCTAGTCTCCACCATCCTCGTCTCTTGCTCTATCCTCACCCTCATATCCTACCCTCATCTTGACCACCCTCTACTCTCCTCCTGCACCTCTTGCTCCACCCTATGGATCCACCAAGTGCTATGTCCCACATCTAGCTTATTATTTTCTTATTCCTAGGTGTTGCCAAAGTAGTGGCCATTCTCTCCCATAACTATAGAGTGGGAGATATGCTTCAGAACCTTAGTTAGATGGGCAATATACTTGCTAAAATCCACATTAGATGCTTGTTTGAGTTCCACACTGACCAAGTTTATTTGGGGAATGTGTATGGGCCACATGCCCAGGTCAACCACACAACATAAATAACCATGCAAGAGTTTCTACAATGTTAGGAAATGCAATGACTTGAGGACTTTGCTTAGAAAAGTTGATTGCTCACCAATTGAATATCTCTTTTTAGTAAAGTGAAAGAAAAGAAGGTTGAGCAGCTCGAGGACTTACTGAGCTAAGATTTCTTGTATCAACTGGAAAAGTTGAGCAACTCACCATTTAAGCCTCTCTTTTTTCTCAAGTGAAAGAAAAGAAAGTTCAGCAACTCAAGCACTTGCTGAGCTTAGCTTTCTTGTATCGACAAGAAATTTGAGTAGCTCACTAGTTGAGCCCTCGTTGAGCCTCTATTTTTTGTCAAGTGAAAGACAAGAGAGTTGAACAGCTCAAGAACTTGCTGAAATAAGCTTTCTTGTATCGACAGCACAAGTTTTTCTAATATAAGCCAAGTGTTAATATATATACAAACTTGTTATGAATTTTTGTCATTTTGATGGCAAACATCTCAATATTTATATGAATCTTGGAAAACTTTTAAGATATAGTCAAGAGAGGGGGGGGGTGATTATGAGATTGATAAATTATTTTGGAAATAATGAGTTGTTTAAACAATGCTCAACAATTATGAACCAATGTTTTGTATGCCTTAACTTTCCTCCATAGGAGGCTGCATTTTTATTTTTTATCGTATCTTTCCCCCCCTCGGACCAAAAATGGTGAGATCCACCCAAAGATAAAACTGATCCTTTTTTTAGGTTCCTTTTTTAAATATAAATTTTTATCTTACAATCCTCATTCAACTTTAGGATTGCACTTAATTTCTTTAGGATTGGTCTTAATTTAAGGGCTTTAGAAAAAGGCATGCCCACCACCACATTGGCTGTAACATCCATCTCTATTCAAAATAAGTTTTGACCATGATGGCGATGGTTGATGTGGGCCACGTAGGATTTTAGCCATCATCGTGGTCATGTTCAGTGCCACTAGACAATATGGCATGTCAATATGTCCCTTGCCCCTAAATGGGAGCTTTAAAGGCAAATATTGACATGAAAGGGGACCCCTCAAAGGCAAATGATGCAAAACATTTGAATGGAGCCCATTTGGAATCCAAAAAAATATCCATTGTCGTGGGACTCCAAGGTGTTTGCACAAGAGAATACATTTTTCTTGGTTTGTGTTTAACTACAACCAACACTAAAAATAAATATAAGAGCTAGCGTGGTGGTTGCATAAGGAAATACTTTATTAACTACATTGACCAAAAAATAACCAGCACTAAAATAACTCCAAGAACCAATGCAGTGGTTGCACAAAGATATACATTCTCCTTGGTTTAGGATTAACTACAACCAATGCTACAATAACTCCAAGAACCAGCACGGTGGTTGCATAAGAAAATACTTTATTAACTCCAAAAACCAGCTTAGTGGTTGCTCCAAGCAGAACCAACGTGGTGAAAGACTGTGTTCCACGATGATAGGTAGCAAAGATGACATGTGGTGAAGCTGTGTGATGTACTTAGGCCAGAGATTGTGTTGCATGGAGGACAAAACTATAATCCTCTCTGCACATGGAGTAAATTTGATGTTTAGATTGACACATTATGTCTCATTATTATGTGAGTGTGGTAGTCATTACACTAGGGAAAAAATCGGCTAGTGCATGAGTCTACTCCAAATTCAAAATCTCACCCACATGCGTGTTGCATCAAGCTGGGATTTTTTTAGTACGTTTTTTTAAGAAAAGAACATGTTTTCAAATTAAAAACGCATGTGGACAGTCAAAATGCAAAAAATTTGTTTTTTATAACCGGTCAACGTGCATCAGTTGACCATCTATATACCGATCGATGAAAAAAACACCGGTCGGTGAATCACTACACCAATCGGTATGTAATAAACCGATCGATGAAACTCAACACCGGATGGTGTAGTGAAATACCAATTAGTGTGCACTGACAGAACACATGGCATGCATGCATTGGCCATGAGAACTGACCAGTATGTAGACATACCAACCAATATGTCGATTTGGGTTTTATAAAAGGGCATTTCGTGTCTTTTTTTTTAACCTTCCACCAAAATTCACTGTAGTTTCCTATTTTTTTCCACATCCTTGCTATTTTATGCTTCTCCTTCATGATTTGGTGAGCTTCTAACCTCACTATTGTTTTCAGCTAGGGCTGGTTGATGGTTCACTTCGGTCGACTAGATTCACCTTGCCTAAGCTGAGAGAAAAGAGAGAGAAATATGTCATATGTTTGTGCTTGCTTGCTCCTGTGTGTGTGCTTGCATGATCTGTTTCACTCGGGGTTGGATGATGACTCGCTTGGCTAGTTGGATTCTTCTCATCTTGAGTGATGTTCTAGTAGTATCATGATTAAGGCCACGTGATGGCTCACTTCGGCCGGTAGGATTCACCTCATCCCCATTGAGAGAGGAATATGTGTGATGCTTATTTATGCTTGCTTATATGTGTTTGCATGTGTGATGTTTATCACTTGGGGTCAGATGATGACTCGCTTTGGTCGGTTGGATTCATCTCGCCTCGAGTGACATTCTATTAGGTAGTATCATGATCAAGTCTTGGTGATGGCTCGCTTCAGCCGGTTGGATTCACCTGACTTTGGTCTACTATCATATATTCATATATATTGTATGTAGTTGTCAATAGAGCCGGATTTGGCTGGCTAGATTCATCTCGATGATGACCTTCCCAATGAGCTCAAGATGTGTGATCACACAATGTTGATCTAGATCATCTTGGTTCATTACATCATGATTGCTGTTATATGTTTTCCTATTTTTTCTTTTATAGCCTATCCTTCTTCGATAGCCTGATAGGGTTTCTTGGAGTAATTTTTATGAGGCGAGCTATTGCTTTTAAGGGTCCACATTATAATTATCTATTAGAAATTCATGTTAGCATGTGCATAGATCTCAATTTTATTTCTTGATTTTTTTCATTTGTTTTTGTAATGACTGTTGAGTGTTAATGTAAGGCATAATGATTGGGCCTAGATGTCTCAATTACTTAGTTGCTATGCATTGGTTTTCATATGTACACATCATTGACTCATCGTGGTAGCAGAACCTCAGAAGTGCTTACGTAATGATTGTTGTGTGAATTAGATCTATACCTCTGCCTTCCTCATGGTAGCCACCCCTTCAAAGAGAGAGAGAGACACTTGGAGAATCAAGTTGCAACACCTTGTCCGTAGGGTGTGCGTTCGACATATTATTACATTGAGTGAGGAGCAAATAAGAGAGATTCCACATACCAAGTCTAAGCTGAATGAAATGCATCAGCGCATACTTGCTCAATTTGATTGTAGCTAGATGAGGCGCGGAGAGGTGGAGCGAACAATGGAGAAAGAGGCTATACTAAATTTCCTACCTAGAGTGTTGGGTGATATAGTTGTACAATGGGAAATGGTAAAGCAGTCAGAGCCCTTGA